>NC_088714.1:43821271-44137771 GCF_963576615.1 Watersipora subatra | reverse complement strand
AGCAAGCATAAAATGACATTGCGCCGTAACACAGAGCGGTATGCGTATTTTCACATACATAGCGACATATATCGTCCGATGAATCCATTAATTTCGTGTAGCACAATGGTTTAGCATATCGTCTGGGGAACGGGAGGTTCCGAGATCAATTTTATGCAATACGGATTCTTCATTCCAAGATTTTAATAGCTGTAGCTGGACAAGCCGAATCACACACAAACTTTGAGATTCATATATACATAGATACCAGTGGAATACTTGGCGTTGCACAGGTACTAAAAATCAGCTTATAAACATTGACAGGTAACGTAATTGCCTGCCACTTGCCACTTGCCACTAGCCTGGCACATTGCCTTTGGTTAATTTGAGTAAGCTAGTATTCGTATTGCTAAAGTTACTAATAAGAGAGGTGAGAGCGAGCATAAAATGACGTTGCGCCGTACACAGGCAGTATGCGTATTTTCACCCAGATAGCGACATATATAGTCCCAATGGTCTATATACTCACTTAGCGAGATACATTGCCCAAATAGCTTAATTGGTAAGCTATTTGTCAGACTAATGGGAAGTTCCAAGGTCAAATCCAGCATGAAACGGTACTTTCATTCCTAAATTTTAATAGCTATAACTGGACAAATCGAAACACAAACTGTGAGATTTATATATATATATATATATATATATATATATATATATATATATATATATATATATAGATGTAATTTGTTGTGAGTTCATGCATTGTATTGGCTTTGTTCCTTGAACACAATGATGTTAATGCACAGTTCACCTTGTGTACAAGTAAAACATATTACTATGACTTGAACACAAACAAATCATGTTTTACTTGCTAATAAAGAAGGCTGTTTTCTTTACATAGTACTTTGTTGTTATTTACATCGATATAGCCTATATATTTCTCAAAGTGACTGTGTAAGTGTGTCCCTCTGGCTATAACTATTAAAATCTTGAAATAAAGAATCCGTACCGAGAAATATTTGTCTCGGACTCTCCAGTTCACCAGTCCAACGCTGGACCCATTAGACCACAGAGATCGAGTTGTTTACTAGGCGATATAAGTCTGTATATGAGAGCAAATACCCAACGGCTTTGCATGCTACGTTGAGTGATTGCATAAGTGATTGTCATTAGTAAGATCAATCAAATTTTTCATTGACAATGTGCCAGGCTAATAGCAAGTGGCAGGCAACTCTCATTACTTCTCATTGTTTATAAGTTGATTTTAATACCTGGGCAATGCCGAGAAGCACAGCTAGTAGTTTTATATAATGTATTATCTGCAATAGTTGTTATGAAGTCGTTGAAAATTCTTTAGAGCGGAAAAAAATTACGACATAATTTGATTTTCTTCTTACACAGAAGTTGATTTTGTAAATTGAGATTTCTCACGAACTCAAGTATACTGCTCCTCTCAACTTTTGATATAAAAATTTGAAATGGAAAGGGAGCATTGTAGTTGGGCTTTTAAGGCAGATGTGCATCTTAATGCCTAACTTAGTGTTTCACCTCCAACTATCTCATTCAAAAGTTCTAAAAACTCAGTTAATTTAAAAAGATGTTTACATGTTAATTAGCTTGTTGAACAAAAACATGATCAATGGGCCGCCATTTCATGATCTTATGATAAATATGTTGTCTCGCAGTCAACCACACGCAACTTAAAAGTTGCATTTTTGTGCTGAAGAAGTTGTGTTAGGTGCATTCCAAAACACTGAACAGGACACCGGGTAATAGATGGAACTCTGGGAAGAGACTGCACATTCTTCTCTAAACAAAGATAGGCGCATTCTCTTTTATGTCTTTGAATGGGAGGAAAAGGCTTCCCTAAACTCATTGGATTAAATAATGTTCTAACACTCCAAAGTAGCCAACCTTGTTATGTAGATGAGTTGTCCGGTCGGTGACCACTGTAAGCAGTTGTGGTTTGCTGTCACTACAGACAGTTCTATAAACTACTCGTCGAGTAACTATAAGGGTTAGCTTGATGGCAACTAGTGGCCTGAATGCAATCTGTTAGCTTGGATATCAGCTATTATGGCAGACCTAAAGATCCAGCGCATACAAACTCAAAGAGTTCCAGTTTGCAGTTAGATGTCCACACTGACCTGATTGTAAAATGATTAGAAAATTATAAGGAATCAAAATCACTGTTATGTAAAATACTTTTCTCTCATGAAGATTGCAATGTTCAATGTTTATATGTAGTCACCTACCACAACTGCTCATTTTCAATGTTTATATATACTTTTATTGGGCAATCCATAATTTTTTATGAAAACGTGTTTTCCATATGGTATGACAAAAAAATTAAATAAGCAAAAACAAATAAATAAAAAGAAAGATATTGTCATGGTTTTATTAATAAATACTTTTTGAATAACATATGAAATTAATTTGCCCCTTTTTTAGCTCCATGTAACAAGTATCATATTTTGGAATAATATTATATAATTATATCGAATTTTGTTTAATTTATTCCAGAGACCAAAAACTATGGTGAATACCTTAAGTAATTACATAATACAAAATATAATGATATTATTATTGCAGTTATAAGCTGATCACCTAACATGACCTTCAACTTGCCAACTTGCCAAGTAGATAACTTTTGCAGGTTTCCTTGAAAATCCATCATTTTACGAAGTAGCATAAAGAATTATATAGATTGTGTCCAATTAAAATAGCCTGAGCAATATTTGATAGCCTTTGATAGCCATATCTACTCTGCCTAACTCATCTAGTGAACTCCTTTTTAATGAAGTGGAATTAGTGTTCAAGTATGCTGCCAGAGTGTTTGTGAATATAATGGAATCACTGCAGGTCTACAGGATACTTTATGATAATTGCGTGTATGTTCTCTAAACCTGCTGAGATATGAGATGTCTTCTGACTACCCTACTGGGTATTTCTGGTAAACGGGTGATGTAAGCCTTAAAAGGATTTATGTGTATTTGCAAATAACAGAACAATAATTGTGATGTTACACGAATGATGTACCCTTTAGATTTCATATTTCTATGTTTAAAATTTAGTTCTAGTGTTAACTTTTAAAGTTTAAGAATTTTAGCATGAAAGCAAAGTACCCTAAGTGGCATTGATGTCAGGTAGCTCTTACACTAATCACCGGCATATTGTAAAGGCTTACTGGTACTCACATGTGTTGTCCTGGCAACAAAGATGATAGACTTTGGATTTAAAACCCTATGAAGAAGGAATTACTAGAAATACACGGTATGTAACTGGTAGCATTTTTAAATTTTTTCAGAGAATTGATGACTTAGTTTACAAATGCAGATATCACAATTAATATCCCGGAGTATTCAACAAAACTACAGCACTGCAGAACTAGCACAGAATATGTTGCGGATGTGATTTAATTGAAGAATGCTGATCGGCTAACAGGGTTGGCACTACTCAATGTCACAAGTAATGCTTAGACTTCAATAGAATTAATTTTTACAAGTGCTCACTCAGCTAATGCCTGAATCAGAATAGAAATACCAAATAACACAAATTTCAATATGCTATGAATCAATGATGATCGCCTTTACGTACGCCAAGCGATATACCCGTATATACATGTACATGTATATATATATAATATTAACTTGCTAGGGTACTTGTCCGGGTTTCATATACACTTCAAGGTGTTTCCTTTCATTGTATTTATGACTTCGTGGGCAAACTATTGTATGTTCTACAATATTTCACACCAAAAAACTTCAATTAGAAAAAAGCCTATTTAGCCTGAGTGAATGCACTCACCAGCAAGAAATGGGCTCAACAAATTAATGGAGAGGCTAGGGTAGTAGAGGTATTTTGCTCCTGTACTCAACAGATTAATGGAGTAGGGGAGTAGAGGTATTTTGCTAGCTCTCATCATGTCAAGACACCACCTTCCCATGAGATTAATCTTGACAGAAGTTAAAAACAGGAAACGAACTTTCTATTGTAATCCCATTTAAATTATTTAGTAAAGATGCTAGTCTGAAAGAGATTAACAAAAATGTACCCAAATAACCCGAGATGAGAATAATGCTTTTGTGTTTGAGCCAAGCTGTCATGTTTAACATGAGCGCATCAGACTCGTGACAAGGAAATCTGAGCTGCACACTTATCATTGCACATGAGAATTTCTGAAAGACTAGAAACAAAAGAGAAATTTTACAATGTTTGGTTTGTATCAAGCCTTGCTAGCCTTAATGTGATTGATCAATAATAATAGAGAAGCGAAACAGCACTTTATAACGATCAGTCGTTTGGCCGACCTCGACTTTTCATAGACGGGCGTCGGAACAACCAAACACAGGATATCACGCAAAAAGCCTCAGTTCTTTGGCACACAGCTGCAAGGAAAATATGACATTCAATACCCTTATTTCTATCCATTCTATTCAATTAGTCATAGGATATGACAAATGGACGCGAAACACTGGAATTCATTTCATATGTTTGACTTTAAACTTCTAACGATCTTCCATAGACTGAGCGAGCATACTCTCCTGTCACTGTCATTGTTACAGACTAACAGAGAGTAAACAAACATATCGTATTGCAAAACAGAGGTAATTAATGAGCATATAGGGCAGCGAGTGTTTCATAGCCTCTGACAGCAACTCGGCGTGCCAGTGAGAAAAGGATTATCAAATGTCATTTAGCCACAAACCTTTTCGTTTTCTGAGTGGCAAGTTGTGCAACAACATGCAATCAGTCTGCAAGCTTGAAAAGAAAAAGGAATATGTCCTGTAACCAAGCCGGCAGCAGCAGTGGTTGCAAGGGTTAAACCTTAATAAACTTCAACTGATGAACAGCAATGATAATCAGTATATGATGAACATAAAAACAACTTGTATTGACTGATTATTGTCCATGATTATTAAGTTACGGCACAAACTTATTGAAAAGCTTTAAAAATACCCATAAAACCTCTAATTAAACGCCATGGCGCTCTATTTTTTAACCCTTCCTCTATAGTGGTGGTCAATTGGATGGTGGCGTTCAAATAGAGGCTCGCGGTGTATTTTTCAAATGGCTCATGAGAATCTTTCGGAAAATAAATTTAGTACTATTACGGGCAAAGCAAATGTCGCCTATTTTTTCTCTTTTTTTTCGGTGGAGCGATTTTAAACCTTTTGGATGCAACAAATCTGTTAACCTAACACCAACTTGTCAAAGATCTCTTAATAAATATGCATGGGAGAAACTGAGAAATATATCTTTACCAGTTGATATCTAATACTTGCAATTGACCTGCGATGATATGATAGCCTGTGTCCTTCTTTGCAATTTGTTTGCATTTTCAATTTTTATTTCGTTTTAAATTTGAAAACACATTTTTATTTTATATTTATATTTAACAATGTTGCATAAAGCTCATTGCACTCATTGATATGTTTGCTACAGTTTGCAGCCAAAATTAGCTTTTTATGTGCAATAGAAGTGGAGTTATGGGCATCGATCCATCGTAAGCCGTGTTAAGATAGCCGCAAGGATGCTATTAGATAACATGCTATAAATATGCATATTTATAAGTCTATTTATAAGTCTGCACAATCATATTCTATCAAATGATACAAATATATATTCATACAAATTTATGTTTAAGAAAATGTGACATAATAAATGAGCCATACTTATATTACATGCAGAAACCAAAATTAACATTTTTTAAAACAAAAATAATTGCTTCGTTTGCTTGGATAGCTACATTTTCATTGTTGCTTTCGAACATGTTCTAGTTGTTCAATACCTTCCACAATATCTTCTGGCCTCAACTCTTCTTCTGCACTGCTGAACTAGTCGATATTAGCATCCAAACTATTTTTGGGAGAGCAAAACTTTTACGCGTTGTATTTAACACAAATGCAAGGCTTAATAATTTGCTCGCTAAACGTAACCTTTGGCCCATAACTTACAAACTGTTTTATATGCATGTTCTTCAAAGTATTAATACCGCGTTAAACAAGGAACTACTATTAGCCTGAGACAGTTAGTAATTATTTCTTTGGCGTTGCTTTCAAAGTTCATCTACCATCGTAAATTTAGACCGTTTTTATATATGTAAGCTACTTCGAAGTAGAAAGACCGCATTAAACAAGGAACTACTATTAGCCTGAGACCGTTATTGATCATTTCTATGATGCTGCTTTCAAAGTTTTAGTGAAAAATAAAGCTCTGGAGTGGGGGTCCTACCACACAAAGTTGTCGTCAGAATAGTCACTTTTAAAATCACTGACGTCACTTTTAAAATCACAGTCGTCACCTTTTTTAAGTTGGTAACCAAAACCACCTCTCTCTTCACATTCGTTATTTTAATACAAATATCCTTTCTTGTGGCACTGGGTTGCGTTAAAAACCTGAAACTTGCTCAGCTTTAACTTCTGCTAATCAAAAGCATGGCTCAACCAGCGACCTTCACAAACTTATTAGTGATGTTTGGGAGCGTTGCTGATTACCCCACGAAGAATGACAGCCGTCTTAGGTTTTTAGGGCTACATTTCTTGTTCTGAAAATAGACCGAGATTGTCTTTAATAATCACTGTCAGTCACAGACTTGGAAACGGATTTGCTGTCAGTGTCGTGGCATTTCATTGCTGTTTACCTGGCAGTCCATAAATGCTAGGCCAGATGCTTCTAACCAAAACTAGTGAAGTTTTGTTTGATCGTGTTGATTTATGGACAAATAATAAGTTAGTAAAGGTACGCCCACATGTAACAAATTTTTCATTGGTTCTGACCAAAATCACGAAATGAACGAAACACAGAATTATTCTGGGCTGCTAGAATCTCATGCTAGCGAGCACGATTCTAGCAGCTTTTGCAATTAGTATAGTCCAAGACACGTATAATGACACACACTAAAAGTATAAGTGCAATTGAGCATAGTACACACGATGCAACTGCTTAGATTGTGCTATTGTATGTATTTATCTTTTGGACACTATGGCTACAGATTGTTTATTTTTTAATAATAAAAATTTCCTTTTTAGCAACAAAAGTTCTGTGGTAAAAATGTTGCCATCTTTAGCTCAATCAAGTCGGTTGCATTGTATTTACTATGGTGAATTGCCGTGATATTTTTCTTGCGTGTCGAATCATGTTCTCGGACTGCAAAAATTTTAAAATTTGCTAGATTCATGCTCGCTAACTAACAATAGCCCAACTTAAACAGTTACATCATGTGTACCACGTCGAACTGCCTTCGTATTTTTATTGTGTGTCGCAATACGTGGCTTGGACGATACTAAATGCTAAAACTGCTAGAATCGTGCTCGCTAATAATTTGTTTAGCTAAAGCGTTTCGTCGATGAATTCGATGGGCATGCACAGCTCAAATAATTCTGTGATTTTCGGCTGAATAATTCTGTGCTTTTCGTGATTTTGGCCAAAACTCAGAAGCAATGAAAAATTCGTTACGTGTAGTCGTACCTTTAGTAATCCTACTTACACAATCATCGTCACCTCGTCAACTACATTGATAAATGGCCGTCTCGTCTGTCACTTTTCAAATATCCCTGTCATCGGGAATCGTCACAAAACATGGGAGGACCTCCTGGAGTTCCCTGGAGGATCCCCTGGAGGACCCCCTGGACAACAAAAGATTTGATTGTTATTAATGTAAACAATTCATTATTAATATGGTTTTGTAGACACTTTTCTACTGATCACTTGATATTATTGGTTCATAAGGATCAAAGATAGTCAATGGTGGTTAAATGGAGGTGGTGTTTAAATAGAGGGTGGCGCTTTATTTTTCAACCTTTCTCTCATAGTGCGGTCAAATAGAAGTGGTGTTCAAATAAAGGTGGTATTCAAATAACGGCGGGTGTTCAATTAGAGGTTTTACGGTAGCTTTTAAAACATTCAAGAGCAGATGCGTGTGAATCATTAATTTTACAAAACTATTGGTACAAGGTAACTCATAATATAGATGTGACAACTCCCAGCATTTAGAACCTCTAGTTGGCCAATTAATTATCAATGAGCCTCGCTTAACAAGTGAATGGTTGAAAATGGATGAGTCAGAAAGATCATGTAACGCAACCTTTGATAGTAAGACCATCAGTTTTTGCTGAATGAGAGGAAACGTAACATCCAAAGGGTTTAATGAGATAGAAGTGAGAAATGTTTACAGCGTTGGCATTAATTAATCATGCATTTCATGGTAAATGTTACCCCATTATTATGATAAACAGCTGCTAGACGTAATAGAAGCCGTAGTAAGAACCTACTGAAATTCTATTGTTAACCCAAGTGTGTACCAAATACAGTCTAATTGCCTGGCTCAGTTCTGTAATATAGCCAGCATAGAAGTTAGTATCTAGTAAGGCCTGGAGGAGCTAGGACACCCTAACTACAGACCTACATTTGGCTGTTTCCTGTATTATGTAATCATCTTCTAATGTTTGCTTATGCCAACCACTGAGACAGACTTCTAAAATTAATTGGCACGAATTTAGTAGATGATTGTTGTTTACACTCAGCCTGCCCACCAGCTATTCTTATCAGGCCCTTTATCCGAGTAAAGGGGTAGTCACACGAGAGCCGAAACAACTAAATGACGCACAACGATGTCGCTGTCAGCTGTAAACTGCTCAGCCGAAGACATTTCTGGCCGAAACGAACCATTTCGGTCCTGCTCGAAATTTGTGGCCGAACCCTTGCTCTTATTGGCTGGTTAAAATTCTAGCGAGCACGCGTCACATTTCTCCTTACGTGCGTGTGAGCAAAGTTAAAAAAGAAATGAGACGATACTTTTATTTCGTTAAACAAACAACATGAAGCAATTTATGACAAGGTTCACCCAGACTTGTGATTGCGTTGCATAAATGTAAGATGTTGCACTTAAGTTTTGCATAAATGTAAGAGAATGGTTTTGATTTTTTTCCGTGTAGAATATAAGTAATGTGTCATATTCATTCTGATGAAGTATCTTGACTGATCTATTTATGTAAAATCACAGTACTATGATAAAGACTGATTTTGTTTGTTATATACTCAGCATAGAAAAACATTCATATGTTAATAAAAAATGTAATTATGTTGATGGGAAGGGTTGGCAAAATCTTTGTATCGAGTGATTTATTTTGAGCAGCTGAACGATCTTCTGATAAATCTGCTGCGTAATTATAATTTATAATTGTTGCTCAAAGGTTTTTGTTTACAATAGAAATATTTAACTCAAATACATAAAAACTACCAATGAAACAGTGTCCTGTCTCCATACGTATGGTATCTAGGAAGCGAAGTGACTTCGGATGCCGTCTGACATGTGGCATAGCCGAACCAAAGTAAAACAACTTGCGAACCAAACCAAACCTAAGTCGGTTCGGTGCTCGTGTGACCACGCCTTAATGTTGACTGGAGCTATCCATGAAGTATGTACGATAGTGTGTAAAACACACTATCGTACAAATATCGTACTATAGTACAAACTGTACTTCTTTGTGGGGAAACTAACATTCTTATTTACAACATTGTTCCTCCTTCCATTTGTGAATTTTGTCAATAACCATAAATTGTATATTAAATTAATCCTGATTTTGCACTAATTTAAAATACATATGCCAAACAGCTGTAAAATTATGTTTTTAAATGATCACACCACATGCATGTTTATTTGCTTATTTCACGTAATATACATAAATATGATATGAAATAAGCAGATAAAATTGTATGCAGTGTGATCATATCTGTACAGATGATTGTCTTCATCTACTAAAAAAAATTGAATGTTCAGAATTCAGCTTACATAATCATAAACATAATTTTACAGCTGTTTGGTTTACATAGTTTAACTTGGTACAAAGTGATGATTAATTTAATATATAATTTATGGCTATTGACTAAATTCACAAAGAGTAATAATGTTGTAAATCATGAGAATGTTATTTTTACAAAAAAGGAGTGCAGTTCATTTTGTGCGCCATTTTGTGTATGTCTGTTGCAGACTGTAAGCTATTCACAATCCAATTACAAGTCTATCTGTTATTGAGAAGTTATGCAAAGGCCCAAGGTCAAGGCTTGTCTTATGACTGTCTACCATTTTGGTCAATGTAAACTAGGCCTATAACAAAATGTCTATCACATTTCGCTGGCAAAGGTCCTCACAATTATTCTTTGTTTGGAATTAATAATTTTTATTTACGACTTGCTCTCACCTGTACAGTCCTTGAACAGTAAAATGCGCAGCAGCGCATAAATACTACTTGATATATGCAACTATGAGAGTTGCACTATGCATCTATAAAAGGGATTTGGAGTTGCGCACACGTTGAGTTAACATGCAATAAGTGTTTCAACAGACATTCGCGTGTTGCGTTAATGTTCATTGTTAAAAAAGATAAGGATTCTATGCCAGAGGTCATAGCGATGTTGAAACTGCTCAAACCAAAATATGAATGACAGAAAGATGAAAAAATGTTTAAAAAAGAATAGCTTGCACGGCCCTTCCATGCGCATCATTTGCAAGCGCAGTTTCCACCTTTCACGAGCATGAAACATTCGGTAAAAACTTGCGAGTATTAATACTCGCTTGACTTGTATATTTTTGCCCATACCCTGTGTTCGTACTGTGTTCATACCATGTGTTCATACCCTGTGTTCATACTGTGTTCATACCATGTGTTCATACCCTGTGTTCATACCATGTGTTCATACCCTGTGTTCATACCCTGTGTTCATACCCTGTGTTCATACTGCAACACAAACACCAGCTGTCTATTGTCTAACAAAGTCAAAGCTAAAGTTAAGTTAAAGGTTGACTTGCAACAAAATTCACATTACAGTTATTTGGTATCAAAAGATTCACCATGTCTTACTCTGTTGTGTTGTAGGTGCAAAATATGTGGGAATGTGATTACAAGCTTTTAAAAGCTAAAAAACGAACAGTTAATCGCAGCCACACAAGACCGCCGTAGTGTGGATTCTCTTTCCAAAACGGCTCAAATGGGACATAGTTGTTACAAGATAGTTTCTGTTTACACTTTCATGCAACCTCATTCGTCGAAATATTTTCACAAATATACTTCACGCATTCAATAAAACCATGTCTATCGTTCTTACGCGTCTGTTTTATCGTCATTGTAATGCTGTCACTTTTAGCACTGATATTTTATAACTTACCGTAAAGTTTCGTTTAATTTTTTAACCTTAGCTTGAAGGAGTATATATCATTGTCTGATAATCATGACGAGCCTGTTCGTCACCTGTGATAATCGAAAAGAGCTGCAGAAATTATTTGCGAAGTATTGGGTCACATGATCAGATTACTACTAGACGATTAGATCAAGCCATAACAAAACTGTAAAGTAACGAGCATCTATATTTGATACAGGGTCTTCGGTAAAACCCAGTGTTTGTCATAAACTAGTGCTACGATAAGTTTTATATTGAGCTTTTTATTGGCCTTTCAATTCACGTGAGAACATCACGTGACAAAACAATAACTAAATGTAATGACTACGTCAGAGAAATAAACTGGTTCCAATCTACGGCGGCTTTTCGTTTTTGAGCTTTTAGGAGTTTGTAATCACATTTCCACATATTTTGCCCTTATAACACAACAGAGTAAGACATGGTGAAACTTTTGATACCAAATAACTGTAATGTGAATTTTGTTTCAAGTCAACCTTTAAAGAAGTGGATGGAATTGTTGTAATGATTATTGTACTGGATTAAAGGTTTCCACGACTTCGGAAGACGTAAGTAATAGTATATCACTATGTTTCCATGACGCGCGTGTGTGAGCCAATCCGCAAAAGATCCACATCATGGAAACACCAAAAATGTGCAAATTAAGTGAGATCTGCTATTGGCAAAACTTTATCGAATGTTGCTTGTTGCTATGTTGCTTGCGAATGATGGGAACAGCACTTGCAAATGATGCAATGTAAGCATTTTCCCACTTCAGTCATTTTCATTTTGATGTTAGCAGTTCCGAATGGCTAATGCTCCTATGCTGCAAAGTTGACAAGACTGCTTCCTATTTATTGACCGGTGGGGGTCAATAAGTAGTGACATAGTCTAGTCTTTTTAATGCAATGTTCATAGAAAACCTTTCTTGCATGGTAACTCAACTCCAAATATGCATCAGACGTGTCATGGAAACATAGTGTAATCACAACATAATCACTATCCTGTAATTGACAGAAAAAGTGCCTTAAACAAGCACCAGTGAGATAGACATGGAGTCTATGACTCTATGCCATAAGTAACAGACATGTAGTATGAAACACTGGCCTGACCAGCCATCACTCAAAATATAATTAGCAAAGGATACTATTAGCATCAATCCGCTAGATAAAGGTTGTTTATATTCTATGCACGATAAAGTGGCTCAAACTTTTCCCTTCCACATTGTTGTGCCCGAGCAGAGATTGGACACGAAACATCAACAATACCAACAGAACCACAAATTTTTAAGCTGCGTAAACTCGCTGTTCTAAGTAAATTTACGTATATTCTGATGCTGCTACTTCCTACCTTAACCAATACCTAGAACTGAGTACAACTCTCACTAGAATATGATTTTTTGTTGTTTAAAAAATTATCAAAGAAGAACTAGACTTTAAGCCTGGTTCACACTATATCGCCGTTTGTCTGCATTTTTCTTTCAACGTTCATTGTCGATTATGTGAATGGTGAACCGATGGCATTGACGAAGTATTG
The DNA here is from genome assembly GCF_963576615.1 of Watersipora subatra. Lineage (NCBI taxonomy): Eukaryota > Metazoa > Bryozoa > Gymnolaemata > Cheilostomatida > Watersiporidae > Watersipora > Watersipora subatra. The sequence continues at coordinate 44,125,081 of NC_088714.1, read as the reverse complement.
CGAAGACGTCGGGAAATTTTGCAGCTGTCAAACTTTCCCGATATTTCGCCTAGCAACGACGATCGCGTTTCAAATGTGAATCATTTCGGCGATGGTAATTCGTGGTCGCGGATAGCGTGATTCATTCATTTCTGTTTACGACAGTCGCTGCGGGACTAGTTTTTGATTCCAGCACGTGCAAACAAATAGGTTTCTACGCAAAAATTTAAAAAGAAAAATCAGAGTGCTACGTCACGGAGTATTTGCTGATGCAATCGCAGATTGGTTTGTGATAGTGTGAACATAGTTATTATCGACGATCACCAAAGTATCGTGGCATCAATGCCAAGATACGGCGATATAGTGTGAACCAAGCCATAAGATTCATAAATATCTAACAATACTGCGTTATAGCTAATCTCTGAACATTATAGCTAATCTCTGAACATTATAGCTAATCTCTGAACATTATAGCTAATCTCTGAACATTATAGCTAATCTCTGAACATTATAGCTAATCTCTGAACATTATAGCTAATCTCTGAACATTATAGCTAATCTCTGAACATTATAGCTAATCTCTGAACATTATAGCTAATCTCTGAACATTATAGCTAATCTCTGAACATTATTAAATAAAAATCGAATAAAGCTAATTCTGTTTTAAATATTTGGTAGCCTGTGTACATAGTTGGCAAGGTAATTCTGATCTGTAGCTACGCTATGCCTAACATCTGCAATAGACAATCTATCAGACTAATCAAGTGTAAACAAACAGCAATATCTTGATAGGATAATCTACCCTAGTAACTAGATTACTAACCTGTTAGATTAACTACAGTATGTCTATTATGCCAAGCAGGACATTCCTCAGACTATTGGATCTACCCAGATCTTATGTGAACGACTTCCTTCTCTATAACTATTCCTAGGAGATGTTTAATGATTGTGGGCCTATGATGTGGTTAGCCTATTTACAATAAATTGAGAACCATTTGGAAAGTTAACTCTACATGCAATAAAAGCAAATATTACTGCAAATTAAATAGGAACCATGAAGCTCTTTGCCAACCTTTTTAAAGATATACCCTAGGACACTTATGTTTTCGCCTCATCTAACTTTCGCGTTTTCGCGGAATCATCCTCTCGCGAAAATTTCATGAGCGAAACTAAACTATCATAAAGAACGAGCGAAAACGCGGAATTACATAGCTTTGTTCATTGATAGTCCAAGAAACAAATGGCAGCAAGCGATCAAATTGCATTATCGATCTTGCCCACACAATTCTACCTGCGATTCACAATTACAAAACTAGTCCCCAAATTGAAATTTTTTTCTTACCGGTGAACTGAACCTGAGGAATCTAATTATGTTTGTTCCACTGCATTTATTTTCACATCACTATATTTTCGCCCTCGTCAAAGCTGCAAAATTAAGTTGCAGCGAAATTTTACTTTGTATGCTACTCACGAAACTAAATACTAGCGAAATATAAGTGTCCTAGGGTATAGTATATTTGTGATATTTTAGCCGAGTTATGTTGTGAGGCTAAATACATGTACAAGCTTGAAACTCTGGTGGGTAGCACCCAGTTTTATTCCGGTCATAAAACAGAATCACATTCTTTAACATTGACCTTTCCACATCATTTTTGGTCATATAAAGTGCACACAACTCTAATAATATAATTGAAATTTTATGACCTAAAGCTCATCTGAATTTCCTAGCATAAAACCAAAATCTACATATAAATTAAAACTCCGACTCATTCAGTGAAAGTCGAAAAGCAAATAAAAATGATAAATTATACAATTTATCATTTATATTTGTATACATATATTTGTATATGTATAATTGTATACATACATAACTTGTATATGTATATTTGTATATATGTATATTTGTATACGAATATTTGTATACGTACACTTGTATACTTATACTTGTATACATATATTTGTATACGTAGATTTGTATACGTATATTTGTATACGTATATTTGTATACATATATTTGTATACGTATATTTGTATACGATTATTTGTATACATATATTTGTATACGTATATTTGTATACGTACATTTGTATATATGTATAATTGTATATGTATATTTGTATATGTATATTTTTATATGTATAATTTATCATTTGTATTTACTCACTCATTAACTGTTTACTTTTACTTTGTAAAACATGTCATGTTTCACTGACCTCTTTAATGAACAAGTAGAGCACACAACTCCATCATACATGGAGCAATATATACACCTAAACTACAGAACATACGCCCAGTATCTTTCACAACACCACTGCTGACACAACCTCAAGTGCAAGTATTGGCAATCATAAATAAAGACATAATGACAATGACATCACAAAACATAATGTTATCATCATAATGACAAATGGCAGACCGAGTAATATGCAGTTTCTAGATAAGAAAAACATGATAGTGTGTATAGTAGACAACTCCTATAAGAATACAGCATAGCATAGGTGTGGAGCATCCAACTCATATAAATAAAGCAGTAATTATAGCAATATAACAATATGTAGCAATACAAAAAAAGCACAAAGGTAAAATATCTAACTTACCTTGTTCATAGGTTGAATGGAAGTTCATCCAGTGAAGGCCTTCGGCTCCTTGCCGATGCAACTTTACTTGGCATATGCAGTAAATAGGTTTTTGTGCTATATATGACTTCAATATTGAACCATAGCACCTACATGAGTAGGTGACTTTTAAACCAATTTCATAAACCTCTAAACAAGACTTCATGGCGTGGCGTTAAAATTTTAGTTCCGTGTTGTTTGCATTATCAGTTTTTTTATCAATATCTACTTCACTTTTCAACAGGCCTTCCACAACAATAAACACTCCATAGATAGGAGTCTCCTTGCTGAACAATTCAGGACAAAGGTCATTGAATAAAAGAGTTACTATGACACATTGCAACATAAACATGTACAGATATAGAAGCCAAGGGTCACATGATGACCGACCAGATATTTCTAAGAGTAAGTTGTATCAAGTGTGAAACAGAGTGTAGGCTACTTACAGGGTTTTGTTAACTTGTGTATCATAATTTTAATATCCGGATATTATTGAGATTTTATTTTAATTTTAAAGTGCCACTAAAACCGAGTCATTAAATGCAGAGAATTATGCAATAAGAAGTTGGCAAACATCAGCTCTCAACCTAAATCTGTATGTCACATATCGGCCAAACAATTCTTACTGTTATGACTTGAAGTAAACATTTAACAAAATACCAAACTGGAGAAAATATTTTTGATTCAGGCTCAGGTAAATAACCACATATAACAACAAGCTTGTCTGATGCACCTGTGTATTCATTATTATGGTTGTACTTTCAGTTATAAAGTTTCCCAACACAATGTGTCATTCTTGAAGACAAAACTTTAATAAGGATATTAAAACAGGGCTGAAAGCTGCTGAACAACCATTTTTGTCTTCAGTAACGTCATTTTTTTCCTTCATGGCAGACAATAACATTAAACATTGTTATGAAAAAACTGTTTTGCAAAAATTTACTGGACATGGAATCTTTTGTAGCTGTATCACTCTGCACGAAGACTCGATGCAAGGTGACTATTTGATACTCCTAGATCACTAGCATACCCTTTAGCCACGGAAACCAAAGACAAGCTTCTGATATGCACAAACCGCAGATGAAGCAACAGAAGTTTGTAAAAAATATCTAGCGGAAACTGCCAATGACCAAAAATACTCTTTTCAAGTTCAACATCCAAAAACTTTAAACAGATAGCGACAGATATGCGACATAATAATGAGAATTGAAGCTTAGTAGATGTTAAAACCTGTTTACTGCTCTTTCAAACCTAAACATGGAACTTGGACAAAATTATAGTAGATTTTATTAGAAAGTGTCATTATTTTTCTATCGATTGCGATTGTTTTTGATGTTTGAGGTGATCTGACCAGATCTGCTGGGATGTTTCAAGAGTAAGAAAGATAGAACTTGATCGTGATTAAAACGCTCAGAAGAAACATACATGCAAAATGATGTCACTAGTTGTTATCGTTGCTATAGTTGACATCGGCTATCGTGTTCAAATTGAAGCGTTACGCGTCTTGATTCTGCCGGTTTCTTTGCAACTACAGACGTCGCACTTTCGCTTAATTTCTGCGTTTTAATAGTGATCAAGTTTGATCAATGCTAATCTTGAAACATCCTGGCAGTCAGATCATCTCAAACATCAAAAACAATCATAAATGATAGAAAAATACTGATACTTTTTGATAAAATCTACTAAAATTTTGTGTAAGCTTATCTTCAAGTTGGTATTTGAATATCTTGAATAATGAATTAAAGATTTTAAATTCATGACCTCAATGACACATGAGAGACATAACTAAATAAATCTAAATTTGACATCCCTGAATACAACATCCTCAGTACTGCCCATTGGGCACCAAACTCAAAATCACTCAGAGGTTTTTTGGAAATTACCACCTTGGAAGCCTCTGGAAGCCTTTGGAATTACCACCTAGCTTGCCCTTGGCCATAATTACCCACAATGTTTTTAATGAAAACCTCTGCAATATATTATTTCAACCATAAAACTGCTGTTCAAGCAGCGCATAATAACGTTTACTCACGAAGAGATCCTCCCTCTGGGTGCCCTCGTAAGCCCTCTTAAAAAACTCATCATACATGGTCCTGCATGGAGAGTATTCTTCAAAGTCTTTACTTGCTCCTGGTTGGTAGCTGTAGTAGCACATGCCAGTCGGTTCTCTGTGTCGAGCTCGTAAGCTCTGATGAAAAGACAATCCTATTTTTCACACATAACTGTATACACTGCATTTTTACAAACTACTTTTATTTAATATAAAAATTAACTTATATCTAAATAATTCAACGCAAAGATTCAAATAAAAAATCGATTGTGCGCTGCCTCTCCAGCTGCCAATATGAGAGATGGTGAGCCATTCCAACAACTATTATATTAGAATATTCGAGATCAGTGGCTCTTAATCTGGGTTCGATCAAACACTAGGAATTTGGTGAGTCAGACCCAGGTGTTCGCTATAGGTCTCTCAAAGCTAACAACAGAAGTCAATGATTTGTAAGGTCATGTCTTTATGGAAAAATACGTAATTTGTTGTGAGTTCATTCATAGTATTGGTTTGTTTTTGAACACAGTGACGTTAATGCACAGTTCATTTTGTGTACCAGTAAAACATGCACGTACCTATACCTTGAATGTGAAAAACTAATATTTTATTTTTTAATATAGAAAGGTTTGGTGGAAGCGCACATGAAACTGGTGGGGTTCATTACATCTAACAAGGTGAAGAACAGCTGGCCTAAATGTACTTTCAAATAAATAATAACCTAATCTTTGCAAATTCATGTACCATACTGATATTAATTATAGGCTCAGCGTTACCTATCCTAAAAGTGGATTACCAAAAACAATCGTACACATGGGAAATATTTGAGAGTGACAACAATCATTGCCGCATATTATAATTCGTAGCATCAATACACAATAACAATAGTAATGTCGTACCTTATAAACGAATCTTGGAGCACAAGTGCAGACAAATCCTGATGTAGGATCTGTTGTTAGAGATGCGCCAATCCACTGAAAACTTCTGTCTTCCACTTCAGCAAAGTCATATTCTGCTGTAGCTGCAAATACATTTTTATTTCATTGACATATTGATCAACAGCTCTACTGCGTAAATAAACATACAAGTATGTCTATGGCATATACACTTGTTATTATCTACTATATAAACGGCAATCGTTGTCTGTCTGCGTGTTTGATTGTCCGCCTTATAGAGTATCGTACTTTTCGGACTATTACCTGCTACTAGGTATCTAGGGCGCGTTAACGAGAATCTCCGGTTAGTACACGCCTCTATACATAACCTTTTCATCGTTTGCCGTTTTCCAACAAAAATGACGTAATAATTACAAACTCGATGGCTTTCTTTTAGCTTCATGACACGCGATGCTTTTTTGTCCTCGATGTATTAGGGCTGATTCGTTTTCGGCAAAACGATATGGACAATAGACTCTCTCGATATTAGAATTTGGCGATTAAATTTTATTAACTCTATGAAACACGATGCCGTTTTTGTGAACCTCTATTTCTGGCTTTTCTTAAGGTTCAATTGCTAAATTGCTGTTAAGGTCACTACTTTTCACCCGGAAAATCGTATTATCTCGAGTAGGAATAGCATCTAGATTCTGTCACCTTCGATCAGACAAAGACCCTACAATATTTTATTTTTACATAACATATCGTCGTACCAGTATCGTCGTATTCTGAGTTTTGATGGATGGTTTTGGTGAAACTGTAACTTTTTTATACACACACTTCTATGCAAGAATTGTTATTATTAATTCAACATATTCACGAATTTTATTTTGTTTTTTCAGTTCGTATTAATTGTATCATTACCGAATTATCTCATATTGTAATCGTAGCAAAACAGACTCAATTTAGCTATTACTTGCTAACTATTTCACAGTTACATCTAAACCTTTTTATAGTCGTTTTATTTTTAAAATTTATTTGACCTGCACAAAACATTTTTTCATGATATGAAGTTTAAAAGTTGTTTGACAATGTAAGTTTGAAAATCTTTACAGTTGTTTTAGGTAGAATAGCAAATGTTGTTATATGTTAAATACAAATCAATTTTCTGTTCAGTCTTTTTTATTACCCGGGCAACGCTGGGTTGTACAGCTAGATGTATTAGCTCACACATCTTTCCTTTTAAACCTAACCAATTAGTTTTTCGTAATTAATTTCACATTTTACAACAAACATTTGTAAGATTACTGTAAGATTTAACTTGTAAGATTGCAAATATCAGTTATTCTCCACTCTCTCATATTTACATACATTTACATACTTTGAGAAATATATATATATATATAGAAGATATATAAATTTAAATTCTCTTATTACATTTATAAACTTCTTATGACTTTTGAATTTATAATATAAGTTTTTTAAAGTTTGTTTCATTGTTGTTATTATTTCAACTTGCATTCTTTTAAACATAAATTGAGTATCGTGGTTGAAGTTAAAACATTATTCATTTTCCTATCACTGTTATTATTACTTGATTAGTTTCCAATCTTTATTATTGATATTATTCTTTTATTCAATCATTTTTGGCAGACATTATTCTAATAAGATTTCAACTACAAATTATTATGATATTCTATCATATTTTTTAGTATCGTCGTATTCAAAGAATTGATGGATAGTTTCTGGTGGGACAGTAACCTTTTTATACCCACACACTTCTATGCAAGAATTGTTATTATTAATTCAACATATTCACGAATTTTATTTTGTTTTCTCAGTTTGTAGTAATTGTATCATTACCGTATCATCTTTTATTGTAATTGTTGCAAAACCGACTTAATTTAGCTATTACTGGCTAATTATTTGAAATTTACATCTAATCCCTTTTACAATTGTTTTATTTTTTTAATTTATTAGGCTGGCAGAAAACCTTTTCCTCATGATATGAGGTTTGAAAGTTGTAGTTGTTTGAAATAGTTTGAAAACCTTTACAGTTGTTTTATTTTCTCTCTTAATTTATTTCAACTACACAAAACACTTCTGTCATGATATGTAGTTTGAAAGTTAGAATGGCAAATGTTGTTATATGTTAAATACAAATCAATTTTGTGTGCAAATACTTTTTTTACTACTCGGGCAGCGCCGGGTAGCCCAGCTAGGCTTGGGGCCGTGGCGTCACTCGGGGATGCGCGGGAGACCTTTTTTCGCCCCGAGTACAGCGAGAGTCTCCAGGCGCGGCTTTCCGGATAAATGAGTTGGCGAGTGCGAGGCGATTGATTGCAAAGCGATTGAATGCTAGGCGATTGATTGCGAGTGCGAGGCGATTGGTTGTGAGGCGACTAGTTGCGAGTACAAGGTGATTGATTGCAAGGCGAGTGGGAGGTGATTGCAAGGCGAGTGCGAGGCGGTTGATTGCGAGGCGATTGATTGCGAGGAGAGTGCAAGGTGATTGATCGCGAGGCACACGGGCCGATTGATTGCGAGGCGGGTGCGGGCCGATTGATTGCAAGGCGAGTGCTAGAGCGCGATTGTCAACTGCTCGGCAAGTAAAGACTGGTCAGCCGAGGCGGGGGCTCAGCGGCAGAAGTGTGCAATCGTCAACTGCAAAAATAGACGGGTATGAATGGATGCATGAATCTAGACACATGAATCTAGAATATTTACTAGATTTTACACTCATCTAGCTGTAAGACACATTGCCGATTTCCATTGTTCTCCCCAACATTGACATGTATATGTGCATACATACTCTGATCAGGACAATTTCAGTAGACTGCATATTTGGAGTTGTTTTACAGTATAAAAGACAACTCTCAATAAACCTTATGCTGCACGTGAATATGCTCCTGTAGGTGGGTAAGGCAGCTAGTTGCATATAAATGCATATATAAACATCTATTTCTACTGTAAATTTATGTCTATTGCATATATGCTCTCATATCTGCTGCATATGTACACCTATGCCTGTTTTAGCAGCTTGTTTTTTAGTAAAACACACATTTATCTACCTATGCCCTGTATTATACATATGTTTTTTGTTCTACATATATATGCACTTATAAGCGTATATTACATATAGTTATACAAATATATGTGTAATGCACAAACACTTGTCTTACAGCCAAACATTGACATACAAAGTCAATTCGCTACAATATTTGCTTTATGTGTCATAACTGTTGTATTTTGGATCAAGCATTTTCATAAGAACACATGATAATTCACTTAATTCGTTCCACATTACTAAAACATAATGACAAATACTTTAGAGAATTAGATATAACAGTAAAATGCTAAATGTAAAATTGTACCAGAAAGAAGACGATTAAAAATTAAATTATATAAAAAACTAAATCCATAAACTAGTGATAATTAAAAAAAGGGATTATTATTACTTTCTTGTAGCGACATGATAACATAATACATTGTATTTTGTTTAATTTATTCCCCAGCTCAAAGATTTAATGATAAACACCCCAAGTAACTATATGCAACATTAAAAATGCATTACATAAAGCTAAATGTAAAAATTAATGTATATGCAATGAAACTTAATAAATAAATTAATAATCAATAAGTGGTTTTGTATAAAGTAGCGCCCTGGCAGTCTAGTGAACCGTGAGCAATGTCATGTGTGCTGATGAAGCCCAGAAAATGACTATCTGCAGGATTATTCTGAAACACCAGAATACAGTCGATTGGTGCAGGTGTTACAGTGTTATTCCACTGAGCTGGATGTGACGAGTGCATCTTTTATCTCAAACTCTAATCGTGGCTTTAGACAAACGGGCAAACAGACAGAGAAACCTGATTCTGTAATGTACTGGGTCATACCAATACTTCAGTATTGTTACGTTTAATTAAATTAATTATCAAATTAAATTATTAAAAAAAAAATTAATAATTACTTACTAAGTAATTATTAATTTGTCAGTCCTTCATCATGTAAAGAGGGATCTTTACTATCATATCTTTACTTAGTTACTTTACATTATGTAAAGTAACTAAGTAATACTTAGTTACTTTACATAATGTAAAGTAACTAAGTAAAGATATGATAGTAAAGATCCCTCTTTACATGATAAAGGACTGACAAATGTAAGTGCAGTCTTGGTGACACACAAGATTGACAGCGCGCAGCTAGAGGTGGTGATAGTTATACCAAGCTAGTTTAACTAGAACTACGTGAATATCAAATTAATAAAGCTTATTGTGATTTTTGGAGAGATAGAAAAGTGCTGGCACATAAGAACAACTGTAATCCTAGTAGTCATTGGAGCATTGGGTGCCATTGCACCTACATATATTGCACGAACACATATTGCGCGTACACATATTGCATGTACACATATTGCGCGTACACATATTGCATGTACACATATTGCACGTACACATAATGCACGTACACATATTGCACATACACATATTGCATGTACACATATTGCGCGTATACATATTGCATGTACACATATTACACGTACACATATTGCACATACACATATTGCATGTACACATATTGCGCGTACACATAATGCGCGCACACATATTGCACAAACACATATTGCACGTACACATATTGCACGTACACATATTGCACGTACACATACTTCACGTAAACGTCAAATTCGGCTTACTCACTTAGTGGCAGCATTCAACATAAGTGAGTTGCAAAGCAGTGCGCTATTGGGAATGGCTTAAGTTTATGAGACGAGTGCTCAAACTCCAAAGTTTGTGGTAGGGAACCCAGGTTTGAGTAGACATTACTACCCACTTGGGTTAACAAGGGGTGAGAAAATAATTTTACATATATGATATATATGATGTGACTTTTGCATAGAACTCCTAATCCTAACTGTTATAAACAAAAATGTAACTATAAAAAAATTTCTTTAAAGGTTGACTTGCAACAAAATTCACATTACAGTTATTTGGTATCATAAGATTCACCATGTCTTACTCTGTTGTGTTGTAAGTGCAAAATATGTAGAAAGGTGATTACAAGCTCTTAAAAGCTAAAAAACTAACAGTTAATCGCAGCCACACGAGACCGCCGTAGTTTAGATTCGCTTTCCAAAACGGCTCAAATGTGATGTAGTTGTTACAGGATGGTTTCTGTTTACACATTCATGCAACCTTATTCGTCAAAATATTTTCACAAATATACTTCACACATTCAATAAAACCATGTCTATTGTTCTTACGCGTCTGTTTTATCGTCATTATAATGCTGTCACTTTTAGCACAAATATCTTATAACTTACCGTAAAAAATCGTTAAACTTTTTAACCTTAGCTCGAAGGAGTACATATCATTGTCTGATAATCATGACGAGTCTGTTGGTCACCTGTGATAATCGAAAAGTGCTGCAGAGATTATTTGCAAAATATTGGGTCACATGATCAGATTACGACTTGACGATTGAATAATGCTGAAACAAAACTGTAAAGTAGCGATCATCTATATTTGATACGGGGTCTTCGGTAAAACCCGAAGTGTTTGTCATAAACTAGTGATACGATAAGTTTTATATTGAGCTTTTTATTGGCCTTTCAATTCACGTGAGAACATCACGTGACAAAACGATAACCAAACTGTAATGACTACGTCAAAGAAATGAAGAGATTCCAATCTACAGCGGCTTTTCGTTTTTGAGCTTTTAAGAGCTTGTAATCACATTTCCACGTATTTGGCACCTACAACACAACAGAATAAGACATGGTGAATCTTTTGATACCAAATAACTGCAATGTGAATTTTGTTGCAAGCCAACTTTTAAGTGTTGACACATTATCAATCCAGTAACTTATTATATTTGAAGTTGTCTCCCCATTGTAATCGCAACTCCGAAGTATCAAACATCAAACAGATATCATTAGTGCTATTGTATGCATTAATGAACGCCTGAATCAAGTCACTCCTAATTATTTTCTGCATTCATAAAAACTGCATCTGCTGAGATTGTCTATAGTTATTTACTAAAAGCAAGATAATGCATGAATTTAAAAACTTTCTATGACTAATGAAGCACTCTTAATCAAAACTGGTATGATAGATTTTGGAGTTATCCTTTCTTTTGAAGATAAAAATGATCATTCATTAACCCTTATGGACATGCAATTCAGCTATCCTAGGACACTTATATTTCACTAGTATTTAGTTTCATGAGTAGCATACAGAGTAAAATTTTGCTGCAACTTAATTTCGCAGCTCTGATGAGTACGAAAATATAGTGATGTGAAAATAAATGCAGTGGAACAAACATAATTAGATTCCTCAGGTTCAGTTCACCGATAAGAAAAGAAATTCAATTTGGGACTAGTTTGTAATTGTGAACCGCAGGTAGAATGGTGTGGGTGAGGTCGATAATGCAATTTGATCGCTTGCTGCCATTTGTTTCTTAGACTATCAATGGACAAAGTTATTTAATTTCGCGTTTTCGCTCGTTCGTTATGATAGTTTAGTTTTGCACATGAAATTTTTGCGAGAGGATGACTTGGTAAAAATGCGAAAGTTAGATGAGGCGAATACATAAGTGTCCTAGGGTATGTATAAAAGTGCTGATTAGATTCTATGTTCTTTTTTCATATTTTATCACTCGGCCAGTAAAATGGCCTCCATTCTTAGATATCAATGTGGTAACGAACCTTGATTCCCTACACGTGAAACAATGCAGAGAGTATTAGTGGCTTGTTTAAAATCAGTAAAATAAGTCCAAGTAACAATTGCAAGCTAATGAGAACAATTATCTAATAAAAGTTAGTTATCATACACTACATTCCCTTGTTTCGATGACAACCTTCAGAGAAATAACTGTAGACAGGTTTTTGTATAGAAAAAATAGTTGATAGCCAAGTTGTATTAATTCTCATCCATTTTTATGTTGAAACCAAAATAGCTTGAGTTAATAAACCACTGAGATATTTTACACACTTTTCAGTCTCTTTTGGTTGTTTACATGTTTATTTATATTTAAAATGTTAGCAACAATCATTTTTTAGGATTTTTGTTTTAAATTGAAGTTATATTGAATTCTCTTTGTCACAACAGACTGATATGAATGACCTCTACATAATTTATTAGAAGCTAGCATAAATACAAACTGAATAACTCTGGCAACAGTTGGCAGATGATTACTGAAATGTAACAAGTAATGACTGAACTGATCAGATTCCTTTAGAATATTCTTGGTACAAGCAAGAATTGGTACGCAAAAGTAGACACAGTCTTACAAGAGCAATATTATACAGGTCACTATAATTTTACAAATTATCTCAGTCATTCATTACATCACAAGAGGTCAATTTCTAACTTCGTTTATAAGGTGTAATACAATTATCTGATGTATGAAATATTGCAACAGCGGCACGAGATGACTAGTATCAACAGAGAGTAATAGGCTTGGATACTTTAGCCATGCATACCTAAAAAAACAGCCATGAATATATCTGTAGCATGATATGTTTCTTGACAAACATTGGGAATATCCTAAACAAATTTTGTCCAATAACCTTTCTTATAAAAATGGTCCATGTTACTACATTACCAATCACTTAAAGTTAATCTTTTGGCTTAGTTAATAGTCAATTACATGTACATGTATATAGCAATGGTGGTATAAACTCTGTTTGTTATTGATACGCTTCTGTTCAAGTACAAGCGTGACAAATGACTATAGACAGTATTTCAATAAAAAACAAATTACAAATGCTAATAGCCGTCGCAGACTTCACAATTGGTTCACTTTCTTCAAAAGACTAACAACCAGTTTAAAAAACTTTTTATCTTATACAAGAGAAATGATGTGTTTAGAGCTTTACTGACATAGATGGTCTTTGCTGCCAGCATTTTCTCATTATATCTTATACCCAGGATTTCATTACTTGTATATTGTTTATATAGCTATGACACGCTAATATTTTACATTTGTGCAGTCTGGTATACAGTTAAACCTTGACTTACAATCACCTCTACATGCAAATATGTATGATGTATTAATTACGTATGATGTAAACTTTGAGCGAGCAATTGTCTTGATATATAAAAAAACTCCCCTTGTATGACGCCCAAATTTTCTCAAAACGTAGATTTGTAAGTAAAAGGCTAGTAAAATTATAAACAAACCACGAAAGAAAGAAACTATAAATTCATAAATTAAGTGAAGTGAAGCTAGATGAAATCTTAACTTAAGTAAGGTATGGCACGTGATATGGTATCACTCACTCGTCTAATGCACTTATGCATTGCTGAACCAGCATTTTTGTTTTCCTGTCGTCAAGGTTGATTAACAATAAAAAACTCTTTTTACTTAATATAACTTAATAAATTTATTTATTACATACACCATAAAATCTTTATTTGAGCGTCATAGCACTGTATTTTTAACCTTTCCTCTTATGGCAGCGTTCTATTAGTGGTGGCATTCAAATAGAGGGTGGTGTAACATTTTTCAACTAGAATTTTAGAAAAATAGATTGAACCCTTTTACTGATGAAGCGATATTTATGTTGCCTGTATGTTGCACTCTCCATCAGGCAGAGCGACATTAATGTCGTCAAAGTTAAATTCTTTTGTTAAACATTTTTTCATATACATTGAAGTATCAGAATAAAACATCAGACTGATACAATTGTTACCAGCTGATTGTGCTACTTTTAAAGTTATGAGGAAAGACCTGAAAACATTTGAGTTAGACAATGAACTTCGATACACCGTAAAAATGGTGGCTCCTGATGCTATTACGCTATTTAGTAATTAAATGTGAATGAACGTCAAAGTGGCAGTCTATTAGAGGTGGTGTTTAAATAGGGGTGGCGTTCATATAAAGGTTTTACAGTAGTTTATGTATTTAGATTTAAATTTTCACACAGCTTAATATAATGGCTTTATTTTAACTCTACATATAAGAATTTAAAATACTTATTATTGTTTGCTGGTCTCTGAAAAGAATTAAACAAAATGCTAAGCATTTTTATATCAGTAATTGCTCCAACATTATTTTTTCACAATTTGAAACAAATATCAGAAGGAATTAACTTCATAGGTCGTGGCTTGCCTGTAGTTATGAGAGAACTATACATGCAAGAAAGCACTCTCAATATTCTTGTATACCGTGTTAGAATCTTTGGCTCTATATACTCTGTGACTCATTAGCTTAGCATCGCGCCACGGAGTGTGAATATACAAGTCTATACATGGCCTACTTCAATGATTAGGATTGATGGTTACACAGTAAAATTCACCAACATTACTTGGATTTAAAGTAATCGCGCTGCGCTAACATAATCAGGATTCCTGAACATCTATGTAGTATGCCTGCAGACTGAGTGGGGTTGATGAGCAATCTTTACTATAGTAAGAATTCTGTTTGTCTGTCCGCAGCTATAGTTAGAGGTTGAGAAGAACACATCCCAACACGCTGCCACTTGCAACACTTATTCACCTTCCAAATTTAAGAATTATTGTGCAGATTCCTATTTTCTGCGCTTTATTGACACTCCTGATGATCTCTCACAGCTGACTGAACTGCCACGCCCAGGGTTGATAATCCCCCCAAAAGGCCCATTAGGCTCGGCCCAAAATTACGTTTCAGGAGGGTTTTTAGACCATGGGCCACTGTCAGTGAATTTGCTACTGTAGGGGGTTATCCACAGCCAAGCCAGTGAAAGGGCCCATGTTTCTCACAGCGTTCTTAACACTGTAGCTTCTGAATCATACTGGATGTTTAGCGGGGCGTGGAACCTGGGCATCTCCTAGGAAACTCCCAGTGTATAGGGAGTGTATTTCAAATTGACCAACCAAGTGATTGGGGGTACAATATCCAAGTCTGGGCCTAGCCAGGTGGGTGTTTCTTTCAGAGTATCAACCCTGGGCTGCCATGGTACTAGTATAAATGATATTGTAATGAGGACAACTGTGCTTTTTAGAGTTGTTTAAAATATTTTTAATTTCTTTTCAAGGAGACTGTTAAAAACTTATCAGGCATTCTGCAAGAAAAACTACTAAATGAAGTATAAAAAGCAAACTGTACTTAGCAGCTGCGATTTGACTGAATTGACTGATCATCTCAGCCACCTGCCACTAGTGTCAAAAGTTGAGAGAGATATTCCATCTCCCAGATATCAAATAACAGAATCTGTGTCAGCCAAGGCGGGATCGCAGCCTCTGCATATATTACATGTGACAGCTGAGGGCAAGCAGTTACGTAAAGCAGGTGGAAAGGTCTGTTCCAAATATTTTTATGACAGCTATCTAAAAAGCTAGGCACCCAAAGTCATTCTTTCTGTTATTGTTCAATTAGTTGCTTAGCCTTTGATGATCAATGTACAATCTCAAATGTGCCAGACAGAGTTGGGCTCTCTGGCAATATAACCAAGTACATACACTGGTTAATGTTGCATGTTTAGACATTCTGGTGAGTCACCTATTATCATCATCATCACTAACATTTACAATGCAGGTCAAAACTTGTGAGTAAGAACAGGGTCAAAGCAGGCTGACATTTGGCATTAAAGACAAACTTAAACAAAATTTTAGTATATATAATCAGATAATACCGGAACTTTTTATCATGTGATTGTTTTTGATGTGATCTGACTGCCAGGATGCATCAAGATTGAAATTGACAAAACTCGATCGCGGTTAATGAGCTCAGAAGAAAAACATGTACACAAATGACATCACTTATTTCGCGGTTTAGCTGTTATTTTCTGCCTTTGTCGTTATCCATATTGGCCATGTCGTCATCCATGTGCAGTGTTACACATCTCTATTCTATCGGTCCCTTTGCCGAAGTGCAATTATAGACACCATAACCGCACTTTCGCTTGAATCTGATCGTTTTAACTGTGATCAAGTTTTGTCTATTTCAATCTTGAAACATCGTAGGAGTCTCTGATCTGACTTTTAGCATGTTTCAAGGTTGAAGTAGGCAAAATTCGATCACATTTAAAACGATCAGGTTCAAACGAAAGTGCGATGATTTTCATGATTATGTCAGTTTCTTCCGTACTTATTAACCGTGATCGAGTTTTGTCAATTTTAATCTTGAAGCATCCCGGCAATCTGATCACCTCAAACATCAAAAACAATCTCAAATGATAGAAAAATACTGATACTTTCTGATCAAATCTACTAAAATTCTGTGTAAGTTTAACTTTAGTGCTAATGTATCAACAGCATCAACACTAGGTTTAGCATTTTCATGTTTGTTTGGATTGATTTACATCGCTCATATTTTATTGGACAATTATGCAAGTACTGAACACACTATTTGCTCTTTTAATTAATCAGGAATTGTGGGCATAGCAAATAAAAATAAGCTTAAATGCTTTATTTTCTGGTCAACATACAACTAGCAAGTGTATTATTACACCAGCGAGTGTCAATGTCTTCCTTACGAGCCATCTTAAAGGCGAAATTGACACAACACCCCTCGCTGTACAGCAGTTTCGTATAATATTTGACTGGGTAGCTATGGCATAGAGAAGAACTTGCACAAAATTCCAACGAATTCTATCAGAAAGTATTAATATTTTTCAATCATTTTTAATTGTTTTTGATGTTTGAGGCGATTTGAATGACAAGATGTTTCAAGGTTCAAATCGACAAAACTTGATCGCGGTTAAAATGCTCAAAAGAAAAATAAGTTTGCTGTTCCCCGCTCTACAGCAGTTTCGTATAATATCTAACATTGTATTCTGAGTTAGAGTCCAGCACTAACCTATATTGTTATTGCTAGAGTCAACATTGAGCAGAGAACACTGCTGGTTTCCTTCGAGGTTACAAGAGTAGACTCCACCAGGCTGTATGATATTAGGATGCTGACTCTCGGCAACATGTGGGGCTCCAACAAGGAGAGACTCGTTTAGGAATGCTAAAGTGTAGCCGAACATGGTCGACTCCGCTGCCTGGTCATTGTCACTGAAATAAAATTAAACGATGAGGTACACCTGGACACTAATACATAGTAAAGGCTGGTTCAAACTATAATTGCCCTAAATCGGCGTTGTCCTTTTTGGCATTCACCATCGATTATGTGAACCATAAACTGATAGCATCGACGAAGCAACGCGGATACGTTGGGAAAGTTTGTAGCTGACAAACCGTCCCGATATTTTGCCGAGTATCAACGACTGCCTGTGAACCATTTTGGTCATAGTAATTCGCGGTCGCTGATAGTTTGATTTACTTATTTCCGTTTATAGTAGTTGCTGCGGGACTGGTATTTGATTCAAGACTGCAAAAAACAAAGAAGTTTCTTCACGTAAAATTAAAAAAAAAAATAAGAACATTACGTCACAGAATATTTGCTGATGCATACGCGGATGGGTTTGTAATAGCGTGAACATTTTTATTCTCTACAATCACCGAAGTATTGTGTGATTAACGCCGAGATACGGGGTTATAGTGTGAACCAGCCCTAAGGAGATACGGGGTTATAGTGTAAACCAGCCCTAAGGAGATATGGGGTTATAGTGTAAACCAGCCCTAAGGAGATACGGGGTTATAGTGTGAACCAGCCCTAAGGAGATACGGGGTTATAGTGTGAACCAGCCCTAAGGAGATACGGGGTTATAGTGTAAACCAGCCCTAAGGAGATACGGGGTTATAGTGTAAACCAGCCCTAAGGAGATACGGGGTTATAGTGTGAACCAGCCCTAAGGAGATACGGGGTTATAGTGTAAACCAGCCCTAAGGGGATGAACGTGCACTTGTACTACAAGCGCAATCATCAATGGACCTGTGTTTAAATGTTTTAATTTTTTTATTGATGCAAATAACAAGTATGAAAACCTCGCCGAGTTGCAGTCAAATATAAGCCCCTAAATGGCAAGATTTTAGTAAGCATTGGGGTGTCCAAGGCTCTATCATAGAGTGATACATGGAGCAAAGCGATTAATTTCTATAGAGCGTACTGGCTGACATATGATGAAAGTATAATCAAAGATTAATGGTATAACAGCTAGCATGAAAGACCATACTAGCTGTTATACCATATATATATATATTGTTATATATATTGTTTTGTTATTATCAAAACAATATCCAAAACCAAAAATAGTTTTAACATTTCCTGTTCATGTTCATTCATTGAGATCGAGATCACTAAAACTCAGAAAAGAAGTGAAGTAATTTAGTACACAGGTTGCAGCTGTAATAGAATGACCAGCTAGTCCCTGAATAGACCTACAGGAGCTATAGTACATCAAAAGACTGAATTTAGATATGCTGTCACATCTCCACAAGTTAATGATTTCATGTTTTCATATTTTACGTGACCATAACAGCTTTCCAACTCATTGCAGTTTATGTGCTATGAGCAAATTGCATACAACCTCAGAAAATTATTTTGAATATATTATCGCTAGCTCCTTTTATAATGTTCCACGTAGTAACGTTCTCTTAACAGAGAAAGGTATTTTAAATGTTATGAGTCAAACCATTTATTTGATTTGATTGACTTACTGTTGCCTTGTTATGATTCTTGTATGGCATAGTTCGACAGTAAACAATTGATACTCGCTGAATCAGATACCATGTTTCATTCTGGAAAAATGTAGAGCATTCTTCTTGCATAGTAAACTCATAAACGGTAATACGAATTACAAGCCAATCCGAGTCTTTTCAAATATCAACCCTTTTGAAGTAGATTAGAAAAATCTATATCACTCTAATGATCTATGTTGGCCGTGATGTTTAAAATTTCACAATACTTGCACAAACTCCTCTCAAACTATATTAAAGTAGAAGTTGTTTTCTCACATGAACATTTGACCAGTACTGCGAGAGCTATTGTCATGCAACCATATAACCATAATAATTAGTAAATCAGAACTATCATGTAGGTAGTTGTTTAAAATAGAGCATGGATTTGTTTGCTCCACATGCAGCCATTTTAAATCAGAACCTCTATAGCTGCGCTTTTATGAGCAAAGATTGCAAGTGGCAAAAGCTTTTTATGCAAGCTTGCCTGCTCTAGTTAACTGGTGACTGCTAACTCTGGATCTAATTACTACGACATTTAGGTACTTTACGAGAGACTTTAAATGTTTCTAAATGTTCCAAACTAGGTAAAATGACAAAATCAGGTAGCAGAATATAAGCCCACATACTTCTTAGCCTTTAGAGCATCGATTCCTTATTCGTTTTCATCCCCAAACCCCTATGACTGACAAAGGTAATCTCCCATTCCCTTGCTTTAAATGTTATAAAAATTGTTTAAAACCTAATATAAAACAATATATGAAAACAATACGTTATTTATTGGAAGGTCAGTCTAAGAAGAGACTAACGTTGCCAAACAACAGCAACATACAAAAAACAACTTTCTATATGATCTTTGACTTTTTCTTGTCTCTTCTCCGCTATTCTCTGATCGAAACATGTTTTCTTGTAGGTAAGTGTAATGTGCCAATCATTTTCAGGATTGATGGCGTTATGATATTTATTTTTAATATATATAAAAGAGATGAAACCCTGGATCTACATAGGCAAGTTGGTATGACGACAAATACACATTCTTCATTTTCATGACTGATTCTTCCACTCTGCGTAAAACACCTCAAGTATTTCCTAAAGATGTGAACACCCCGATTTGAAAGCCCTGCTTTAGAGCAAAAAACTTTTGTAGTGAAACGCTTCATAACGAAGAAAATGAAAATAAACATAGTGAGCCAGAGCAGACAAACTTGATTGACGCCGCGTGTTAGTAGGTCATTCAAGGAGCTTCCTCCTGTCAGCACTAGTAGCATATTATTAATTTATTTCTCTGCTTGCAGACAACAATAATCATGCCAGAATAATTGGCTGTCTCTTGCATAGTCCATATTATCTTTGTAATACTAACAATATGCAACTATCTCCTTATAGTATGTCATACTGCTATGCTTTGCATATTATTATAAAGAGAGTTAACTGTTTTTGGAATAACCATGGGACAATGGGAAAATACTGCTATGCTTTGGAGCTTTGACAATGCTTCATTCCTGTTGCGGACGCTACTAATGTCCTTTGCATATCAATAAAACTCAAAGAAAGTTATCCCACGACCAAACACGAGCGGAGCGATTGGTTGAGAGTTTTATGATAAATGCATGTGCACACAACTCACGAAAATTATTCATCAACAACGTCGCAAACCCTTGTATCAAAATCTCATCAACAAATTTAACCATTTTTGTGTAGAGTCGTTTAAGTATAATAACGATACAAAACACATATAAACCTATTCAAATATATTACCAAGTCTTTGAAAATTGTTGACAGTATCTTAAAACTTCCCCATATGATCGGATTATACACAAATAGACAGATTAATTTGGTCGAAAATCGTTATTAAAACTTGCCAAGCCTTACTTTTTTTAAAATTAAGACCGGCAAACAAAACGCCTAGCGACAGAGAATAGAACCATTAAGTCCTTTGCATTTCACGAGAAAATAATGTGCACATTTCACCAGTCTATAGCATTGTCGAATTGCCGAAGGTTTCTGTAATTAACGTAGAAGTACTGAAATATAATCTCTTTTTTTGCCGATTTCAATGTAACTGACATTTTGAGCACTTTGGTCACGGGCTAGCCGGGTCACGCACTCAAGGATTTTCGCCACACACAAAACACAACAAAAACAACGTTGTTTTTGTTGTGTTTTGTGTGTGGCGGAAATCCTTGAGTGCGTGACCCGGCTAGCCCGTGACTTTGGTATTCTAACTGATGTCCAAAGCAGTGAAAGTAAAGGAAATGACGATGATATTTTTTCTAACGATTCTTTTGAGATTATTACAATATTTAATTATAAGTTTGGATGACTATTGAAGTCTTATAGTCACACTAACAACATCGATGATGGGCAGATGTTACTGTTATTATTTTTTTAAATAGTTTTGATAAATAGGTTTTCTAAAAATCTATATAAATATCACAACTTCTTGATATTGTTAGCTATGACGTTTTGAAATGTGAACAAAATTGTGCATTGGTTTTCTATTATTACTATATTAATCATATTGGTTATTCTAATAATATCAGTGCATTTTACTTCCAGTATTGCATTTCTCCTATTGCAGGGGAGAGATATAAACATATAATCTTTTCCTTTCATTATTGCTGTTTGTTGTATATAATAACACCCACATCCAGTACGTTACAGCTACCATCGCATTTATCCTATTGCACTGCAGTGCCATTTGGCTGCTAATATTCCATTTCTCAACCATCAGTACCCTTTCTTTTTTCTAATATCACTTTGGTCGTGGGCTGTATGACAGGGGAGTTTCTAGTTAGAAATAGGAACAGAATTTTTTAAAATCCTTTTTGTTTCAGCGGTAACACTTAAGTGTGTATATTCTTATCTAATGTATAACTAGATATTTTACAGTTATGTCCATATGGTACTATCAGAACAGTGGAGTTGTCCACCCACTCTAATATATAGAAGTTCAATGCCAAAGTAAATTCAATAATGCAGCGTTTTCAGAGCAGTGATGCAATATATAAAATTATCTACATCAAGCTTAGGTGGCTGTATAGTAGATAAATTGTGAATTTATCAAGAGCCACTGTCGGTGCGCGTCAATGCACATGGCAAAACATTAACAATTAGATTTTATTTCACCAAAAGCTTATGCATATACAAAATGACTTCATTAAAACATTCAGAAAAACAACTTGTAGAAATGATGGATGGTGTAATCACAAGTGAGAAACACATGTTCTCACTGCTGATATGAGTTTCCAAACTTTGTTTTGTTTTTAGTTGCTCTTGAATTCGGTATTCCTATAAATAGATTTTGGTATTACTAAAAATATACCTGAATACTTCTCCAAATAGATAAAGTACACACTCATATTTTTTCAATACCAAAAACTTTGAAAATGAAACAATAAAATTAGTTATTTAATGCTCAGAAACGCTGGGGCTGGGAACTAGAACAGGATTGCGCAATCTGTGCTGAATATTACAGCGCTAACGAGAGTGTTTATGGGGAGTGTTTAAGGGAGTGAGAATTTATAATTCAACTTCCCATAGTCTTTCTACATATCTATTAAGACTATACAATGGAGTGTCTACATACAACATAGACAGATTGTTTTACGTGAGTAATTCATTGCAGCTTACTTGTGATGAGCTAAATTGGAGTATGATGTTTTCGAGAATATTGATGCTTTGGCTAGTCACTACTAGACAACAGCATGATACCGGCCTAAGTAATGCTTCCTACTTTATTCGACATTAAAACTGTTTGCAAAGCAGCCTTGCCCAGCCCCTATTATCAACAAAGACTAGACTAATATTGGCCAATCAGAGTGCACAAATTTATTTTTATCAAAAACGCACCGAGTAACACTGAACGTCTATCTTTAATATTTGATGCACTTTTCTCCAGCACTAGCCCTTTGATAGGCTTTTATCCAACAACTTATGTGTATATCCAGTCTTCCAATATCTTGACATGCAAATACAAGTACATGTCTCTGCAGATCTTTGTTCTAAGCTTCATAGTTTTAAGCCTATAATTGTTGTGCCTACACACTCTGGCGCTGTTAAACAATGCGCCATGTTGACAAATAGATTGGCCAATGAGAATTGACTTAATTCATGTGAAGTCATGTTTTTACAGGATTTTATAAGAAAATTATTTAGCTACGGTTGGCAAATTTATCATCTAATACGGATAACCCAAATTTGTGATAGCATTAATGCTTCTGCACCTATTAAGACTGCTATATTGCCTTATTTGTACGCTATACGTTAACGACGAAAACAGAAAAGTACAAAAATATGCCTAATTCATGACATACAATGAGCTACAAAAAATGATTGTAAAATATTTAATTACCAAAATAATTGTTTGAAATGTTCCATGGAAGGTTCTAAGTTATATCTAATACAATGTACCAAAATAATATAATGTATTTATATCAAATCTTCTGTTCTAATTCTATCATATAACTGTTATCATAAAAATATCTTTATCCATATATAAATAGTTGTCTGTGTGAAGCATTGCTGTCGCTGACATTCAGATGTCAAGCTCGCATGCAACTTTTTATATTAGGAACAAATAAAAATGAATCGATATTGACATAATGATCTACTTCAGCCAGCCATAGTTGCATCGGTTTTATCTCTCCTGGTTTAGACCAACATCATCATTGTTCACACGGCGCATTAAAAAAAGTGCTGCCAAACCACTAGATATACAAACGAAACATTTTATAGGTGTGTGTGTGTGTGCGTGCGTGCGTGCGTGCGTGCGTGCGTGTGTGTGTGTGTGTAGCCAGGCCTTAGCCTCTTCCCTCATTTTGCTGATATACCACAATGACTAGGAGTATAGAAGTTTTTTTTTGCATCTACCCGTTGAGTTAATAGGAATCATAAGGAACTACTAAAGATCTGACCACCTCGTGTCGGAAATCTTTTACGCGACACTACAACAAAATCTACATACATGTATACCGCGATCATTTCATCGGTAAAAAACTGGTCAAGCAGCTCAAAATACTTTTCTGATATGGAGCATAGGGAGCTTTCCTAGTCTCAAGAATGCATACTTAAATGCCGACTGAATGTAATTGAATAATTCAATAAAACACAATTTCCAATTGATGACAGCTCTGCTCTAATAGGTAAGTCTAATTGACAAATTTGATAGAGGAAGGTTTACTCAATGTATAGCTAACTAACGAAAGATTGCCTGCAGACGTATAACCAAATCTTGTCATGATTTTAATCAAACAACAACGTATTTGACTTACAAATTCTTTACAATTGGTATTCAGTTTAAAAAAACTGAAATCAGGGATGTGTCATAACCAAATCATTGTGTGAATAGAGAACAAAACATAAGAGTGACACAATAGACAACAGTTACAAATCCTAGTATAATTGACAGTTTAAACTTTTAATATTGCAGTTCAAGCTAGTTCAACTCAGGTGATACTCAGTGTTTGCCTGTTGTTCATCTGTTCAATTATAGCGATACAGTACTAGCAACGAAAAATCAACTTTGTAGTGGTTTTGAACTCTCGACTCTGTAAGCTGCAAATCCGCAAGTCTACCAACAAGCATGTGTAACCGCAAAGCTAAGCCATTCTTATCATTCCCATCGCTCTTACCACATACTGCCTATCCTTTTCAGATTGCACATGCTAAATCTGCACTTTTTATTACATGGTGTGCCCTTGAGTTACGATGACTCTGTTATATCATCTTTTCGCCTTGTGGAACACAATGTTTTTTCGCCCTCGCCTTATGACATTTTTCCGCCATGCGATATCAACAAAGATTTCTCTCAAAATTGAAATATGGCAGGCAGATGAAGATGATGATATGCTATTTGCCGAAATCCTTCCCACAACGCATAAAAAAGGTATATGGTGCTCGCTCTCTCAGTTCAGCGTTATTCGCTATTAGTTATCGTGAAAATGAAACCGGAAACAGATAAGTAATAAAATTTCAGCCGATGGCAAAGTTGAAGTTTATTAAACTACATAGTGAAACTTAGTTTGAAGTATGTATTTAGTGAGCTAAATTCATCGAAGTTAAATCCAATGTTTATGTTATATGTCTGTCTTGAAAGTAACAACTCCCTACGGTACATAATGTACGTAGTAAATTGTAATGTTACATTTTATTGCAGACCATAACCACTAAACACACGAAAGTTACTGTAGGTAACTATAGTTACTTTGGTTAACATATTATTTTGTTACTAATTTTTAATATGTACTGTACTACTGTATGTATATAAAATTTTGATGATTTTTACAAGGGGTATTTGCATTAGATAATTACTATATGGGTTTAGATACCTCTCTATACATGTTCGCCTAACGATACCAACACTGGAATGAATTAATATCATATGGCGAGGGTTCACACATGTATTAATTAATATCACCTATTGCGTTTTTTTTCTAATTTTTTAAAGGCTAATCTTTTTACCATTACATCCTATTGTTCTAATTTGTAATTTTCAAATGTGCCGTTACACTCATATTTTTAGTTTCGGTTAAAGCTTGCTTAAAGGTTGACTTGCAACAAAATTCACATTGCAGTTATTTGGTATGAAAAGATTTACCATGTCTTACTCTGTTGTCTTGTAGGTGCAGATATGTGGAAATGTGATTACAAACTTTTAAAAGCTCAAAAATGAACAGTTAATCACTGCTATCCCAAAAACACCGTAGATTGGAATCCCTTTATTTCGACGACGTACTCAAACTATGTGGTTATTGTTTTTAATCATTTATGACAAACACTTTGGGTTCTACCGAAGAGCCCGTATCAAATATAGATGCTCACTACGTTACAGCTTTGTTTCGGCTTGGTCTAATCATCTAGTCGTAATCTGATCATGTGACCCATACTTCTTGCCAAATAGCGCGAACAAAATCTGCAGCATTTTTCGACTATTACAGGTGACCAAAAGGCTCGTCATGTTTATTAGAGGATGATATGTACTCCTTCGAGTAGAGGTTAAAAAATTTAAAGAACTTTCAATGTAGGTTTTGAGATATCAGTGCTCAAAGTGACAGCATTATGATGATGATGAAATAGACGCGTAAGGACAAGACATGGTTTTATTGAATGCATGAGGTATATTTGTGAAAATAGGTTGAGGTTGCATGAAAGTGTAAACAGAAGCAGAAGCCATTGCGT
The DNA here is from genome assembly GCF_963576615.1 of Watersipora subatra. Taxonomy (NCBI): domain Eukaryota; kingdom Metazoa; phylum Bryozoa; class Gymnolaemata; order Cheilostomatida; family Watersiporidae; genus Watersipora; species Watersipora subatra. The sequence goes on along the minus strand of NC_088714.1, from coordinate 44,098,841 downwards.
TCAACTACGTCTCATTTGAACCGTTTTGGAAAGAGATTCCAACCTACGGCGTTTTTGTGATGGCTGCGCTTAACCGTTCGCTTTTAAACTTTAAAGAGCTTGTAATCACATTTCCACATATTGGTCACCTACAACACAACAGAGTAAGACATGGTGAATCTTTTGATACCAAATAACTGTAATGTGAATTTTGTTGCAAGTCAACCTTAAAACAAAAATAAGTTTTCTGCGCAGACTTTTTTTATTACCCAGGCAACGCCTGACATTCATTAGTAATCTATACATATAAATCTCAATGTTTGTCCATTTGTCCGTTTATACATCCATTTCTCCAGCTATAGCAATAAAGTTTTAAGAATGAGGAATCCGCTGCAAACTGGATCTAAACTCACAACTTCTAGTCTACATAGTCAGTGTCTGTCTGTCCAGCTATAGCAATAAAGTTTCAGGAAGGAAAACTTAGCTTGCTAAAGGATTCAATCTCAGAACCTCCAAACTGCCGACACAGGAGTTAACTACTACGTTACATTTACTGAGTTTCCATGCTTCGAATGAATCCAGAGTTTCTTCCACTCTGAATAATAAAAACGGTGAAATCCGAACAGATTCGACACAATTTTGCTCCGCAAAATTTGTGCGGAGGCATTTGCACTAAGACTACTATTCGATGTCATGGAAACACTACAGATGGATTTGAATCAATAATATTCAGTGAAGCTCTCTCCAGTAGAGGTAAAAGATTCAGCGCATTTCATCACACTACCGTTCGTTCGGTTATACATGTATTCTAACTACCATTACCAACGGAATAATGCCATGCGACCATAACGAGGTAATTACCATTTATTTATTTTATTATGGTTTATGGTTGCAGCATCCTGTAATATCATGTTTTTGTTTTGACTACATTATTTATGTTGTTAATATCACACTTCTTTGTTGTCTGCCAACCAAAGCATTTTTCATATTCAATATGGACTTCATCATCATAATCATCATCAGCATTATCGTTTGTACGAAGATTTTTTATTTTATATTTACTATGGATATAGTATACTAACATGTGCCATTTCCTTTCCTCAACAGACGAATATCGAGTTTGTTATGCACGTTTATTACGAAGGTTTATTACAGTACTTGCTTTGTGTATTAGTTTACACATTTTTTCCTTCTAATTTCGCAAAGTTGTAATTCGTGATTGAATTAACATAAGTAGGTGTCAGCCAGCGCAAACATGCTGGCCAAATATACAAATAATCAAATACATAAATAAGAATTTTCATTTAAAAGTTAAAATAGTAATTTTTGTATATGTTAAATAAAAACTTATGTTCGAAAACTTTTTTATTCCCCAAACAACGCCAAGTTGTCAGCTATTTGTGAATAAGAAAAGAGAATTATGGCAGTTTTTACAGTAAGTGCTAGGAGAGTATGGCCACTGTGAATGGCAGCAACAAATACTAAACTAATACAGTAACTTGTCCAAACTGCTTTGAAATTCACTCAAATATGGTGTAAGATGTTGAGGATGCTCACCCTCAATAATAACAAATTTTCAAAATAAACTGTTAACTTTCTTTTGCAAATTAAGTTGAACCACATAACTAGTTTCAATCGTGTAGGCCTATATTGTTTGGGCTCTGCGGTTTTTCATAGACAGTTTAAGGACAGTTCAGGTAGACACTGGATGAATTTCAGGCATTTTTATTAAACTTACTGTTAGTTTCTTTGGTAGCTATTGTTCTTGTTATAAACACTAGTACTTTGGCAGTCTAGTGGGCGTGAGAGATTGTCAGGTGAGTGAGGAAAGCGCAAATAATAACCATTTGTAGTTTATTCAGATTCATTTTAATGTGACTGATTGTTGAGATTGTTAGAGTGGTGGTACAACACCCGGAAAGCTACGAGTTCGAATCTCATACCATTCAATCTCTTTTCATAATCTCCAACTACATCTTTGGACGAGGGTATGGACATGGTTTTTATTATAGTAAACACTTGCTGTTACTGTTAAAACAACCATATCAGTATTTTTGGAACTACCACTTGTTTAAAACATTTAGAATTGCAGTCAAGTTGCATTTAAACAGCGTTTAGATTACGTATATATCTATAATAGTTTATAGTAATAAACAACATTGCTTTAGCCAATTTAAGTTAGATAAAGACCTTCTGTTAAAGCTGTTGTGAAATGATTCTTTGACAAAAAAATATGCTATAAATACACTGTATGGATCTACAGGTATCAAGAACATGCAACTCCCTTGCCAGTATTTAATAAAAGAAAAAGGCCAATGTGCAATCAGGAGGATGTGTATGTAAGCTTATAAGCGCTGCCTTTCCTATGACTCATTCTACAGTCTGCTGACAGCAGCTAATCAGCTAATAATGATATCTCAGAGCTGCACTGCAGACTCGGTCATCTACGTAAAGGGATTATTTCAGTACGACTAAATCTACAGTACGACCAATTTGCAACCTCAGACATAATGTGGAAGCTTGAAGGTGCTTTCTGGTTTCAATCATATACTCCTCACCATAGCAAGTGAACGATGGTTGTTTTTGTGTTAAATTGGCTACACGAAAATACATGATTTATTAAGTTGGGTGGTATGCATTGATATTGGATAAAGACATGGCTTTTAAGCTACGATAACTGAACTCTTGCTATATTGGAATCATTCGCCAATAAAGTAGATTATATTTAAAGGTTGACTTGCAACAAAATTCACATTACAGTTATTTGATATGAAAATATTCACCATCTCTTACTCTGTTGTGGTGTCGGTGCAAAATATGTGAATAGGTGATTCCAAGCTCTTAAAAGCTAAAAAATGAACAGAAAATCGCAGCCACATGAGACCACCGTAGTTTGGATTCCCTTTCCAAAACAGCTCAAATGCGATGTAGTTGTGAGAGATGGTTTCTGTTTACACTTTCATGCAACCTTATTCGTCGAAATATTTTCACAAATATACTTCACGCATTCAATAAAACTATTTCTATTGTTCTTACGCTTCTGTTTTATTGTCATCGTAATGCTGTCACTTTTAGCACTGATATCTTATAACTTACTGTAAAAAATCGTTTCATTTTTTAGCCTTAGCTTGAAGGAGTACATATCATTGTCTGATAATCATGACGAGCCTGTTGGTCACTTGTGATAATCCAAAAGTGCTGCAAAAATTATTTGCGAAGTATTGGGTCGTCACATGATTAGATTACGACTTGACGATTGAATAATGCTGAAACAAAACTGTAAAGTAGCGAACATCTATATTTGATACGGGGTCTTCGGTAAAACCCGAAGTGTTTGTCATAAACTAGTGCTACGATGTGTTTTATATTGAGCTTTTTATTGGCCTTTCAATTCACGTGAGAACATCATGTGACAAGACAATAACCAAATTTCATGGCTACGTCATCGAAATAAAGAGATTCCAATCTACGGCGGCTTTTCGTTTTTGAGCTTTCAAGAGCTTGTAATCACATTTCCACATATTTGGCACCTATAAAACAACAGAGTAAGACATGGTGAATCTTTTGATACCAAATAACTGTGATGTGAATTTTATTGCAAGTCAACCTTTAATATATACATATATATACACTAGTATATAATATATATATTTATATATAATGTTGTTCATATCATATTTAACATAATATATATTCCCTTGTCACCAATAGAGTGGTTGGTTACCACGTCATCTACATATTACATACTGAAAAAAAAATTGACGCAAAAAGGGCTATCGAAATGACAAGCGCATTGCTTCTCACAAGCTTTCAGCTTACAGAAACTGAACTCACTGCCAACAGAAATAGCCAGCATGAGGAATTGAGTGATAAAATGCATTCCAGATAAACACCAACATGCCACGCTTACTGTCAGTACCTTTTAAAATTCACACCAAAAAGTTGGTAGCTGAGTCATTCACCTCGCAAAAACTTAGTATATAATGAAAAGATAAAATATAGATTTTCCTCCTCATGTCTGTTCATATTTGACAATGTGTTGACTTATTGTTTTTGTAGTAGAAATGGTCCCCTCCTTCTTGCTGTTTTTAAATGCACAGTCATTTTGATATAAGTGGCATGATACCCTATTTACTTGGGCTGAGCTTGTCCCATCAAAGACTGTATTAATAAATTAAAGGAATGTACATGTATAAACTACGCAGAACTAGCTGGCTAAAGAGTATGACTTATTTCACACAAGGTTTACGTGTCAGCGCATAAGGCATTTCCTAGACCAGCACGATATTCCAACGAAGCTAAACAGTTTTGATGCCTTCCACCATTATATGTACTAGCACTCTGGCTGTCTCGTGTGCTGTGAGAGATCGAGTGTGCGGAGCAGAGAGAATAACTGTGTGTACAATTATTCCAAATCGATTGAAGGCGGTTGATTGGAGCAGGTCGTAGAGTATCAGGCCACAAGCTGAAAATAGTGGTTTAAAATCCCAAAAAAATAAAACGTTTTTTTTTCTCGCAACCTCCAACCCAGTCTTTGTACAGACAGACATGGCTATTATAGAAAAAATTTAGACAAAATTAATTTGTCTAAATTATTAATTTAATTGATATTTAAATCAAATAGGTACTTTGCTTTGAGAAAAATAATACTGCTGTCTGAAAAAAACTATGCGAAATATACGTAAGAAAACAATCTGTCATATGTTTGTCGGGAAGGTAAAAACTACAAAAAATTAAAATACATTTAAAACATTTTAGTTCACATTTTGAACAAAGATACTATAGCTTTAGCTTTGGTGAACAACTAGGTCTCAAGACAACGCTAAGGATAACCTAACCTTTTAAACAAAGAGTCATTGAGGAATTCATAATTGATGCATGAAGGAGGCTGTCAAATGCGGCAATGAAAGAGATGGTGAGAGGTGGCTGTTGAGGATGAGACAAAGAACACGGGTCTGCGAGACTCTCCGTAGCAGCCAAATGATGAGATTTAAGCAGCAAATGCATTAGTGAGAATTTAGTCAGCCGAGTTTAATGTTAGCGGTAATTGAATTAAAAGGTTCAATTACTGCACCGGTGCTAATGAACATTTTTATGGCGGGCTGCATAAACTGGGAATCCAGAGCTTATAATTACTGGGTCAATATGTAGTGAATATTTCATAAAAATACTCGGTTATGGTGGTTAAGGCTGACCACAATTCTTGAAGGCTTTCAGTATGTCTGTAGCAATTACTTTCATTCCATAAATTGAATTATCTGGGACCCGAGCTGGCTAAAGTCTAGAATTAAAGATATCAAGTGAGTTAGTATAATGTACAACAATGACAGCTGGCAAGAGTAGCTCACTTTGGCACGCATGAGCCCGTTTTTTAAATAATTGGCTTCAATAAATGCTTCAGAGAAAGTGTTCATGTTACTATGGCAACATTAAAAAAAGGATAGTTGCATGCACAGACATACACTGTTCTGTATCCATAGTAAATGATAATGGCTGAGATGCAACTACTTGTATTATGAGTTTAAATATTATATTGGACTGTTTTTTTAAACAAAAATAATATAATTTAATATATATATGGAATAATATTTTCTGAACTTTTGAAAACTGGGGTTACTACATCATTGCGTGCAGGTTTTTAATGCTATGTCAAGTCTTAAACCACGATTTTAGAAATAGCTATATTGAATGTCACCTAAGACAAGTGGTCTGTGAATTTATAGCCATTTTGTGATGGACTTCTGCAACATAATCAAAAACTTTATTATTCTTTATTTTTTGTCTCATGATTTAATTTGCTTCAAAAAGAATGTTTATATCTACCCATCTAAAGCATCATCTCTGTACATGGGTACACATCTAAAGCATCATCTCTGTACATGGGTACACATCTAAAGCATCATCTCTGTACATGGGTACACATCAACCTCTAATTACAATAACCATGACATAATGAATTTTTCAACATACGACATACAATTTCAAAAAATATATATGACGCCACTCCTGAAGCAATTTTAAATAAAAATCTTTCAGAGCATCTCAAAAGATAGAATAAATAAAAATGGCGAGACTGATGAAACATTTAGAATAGCACATAGAAAAGCATAAACATAATAAGTTAATTTAAACTGTTAACTGTTTTAAGTAATAAGTTTGAGCTAATATTTGGTACTAATAGGTTTCTATACAACAGTCTGGTTGACAATTATACAATAAATCCCTTCGCAATGGTGAAGATATTAATTTCAACTGCACCGAGCCAAAACTCAGACACACTATAGGTTTTGTGAAATACTCCTTGGGTGAGCCAACAGTGTTAGGTAAAACCGCTGTGCACTCAATAATCGGAAGGGAAATTGAAGCAGTTTCAGCGGTTCCAGTTTAGTTTTATGATATATTTTATCGCCTCTACTTTTATGTTACAACAGATCATCACAAAAATGTACAAGAGAGTCTATCCAACTTCGGAGAGAAGTTGCACCAAGAGGAAAGACAGACTCTGTTACTCTTTTCTAGGTGGTGGGGAGTCACTGTAATCACTGCATTTCTCAACATGTGTTAATATGCGGTATAGCCTGTAAACTAGTCTATAGGCTTGGACGCTAATATAGACTAGATCAGCAGCGCAGAAATAGATTGCAGGTCAAAAGACAGCGTAGAAGATATTGAACAACCAGAAGAAGCTGAGATGAGTCAAAGTAAAAGCTACAATCAGATTGGAACTGGGAAGAGAGACCCAGCAAATGACACTAAATAATTTTTTAAAAGTTGTTATTTTGGTTTTTTCATGCATAATAAAGATTGTTTGTTTTGCATTTGTTTTTTAATATAATTTTGTAGCACTTGATAGATTATTATTATAGTTAATAGCCTATACTCTATAGCTTACAGCTCTCTATTTTGAAATCTATACCTTTTGATCTACATATATATCCTATAATTTATAACCTATAGTTGATAGCCTTCAGTTGATAATCTATAAGCTATAGTCTATAGTTGTTGTGTTCATATTCTACAGCTGTTAGTTTGTAGTCTATCAAAGCGTATAGTCCAGAGTTTGGAGCTCAGTATTCTTGATCATCTCAAAAACTCTGCATACGGCTGCACAATACTGAGTCAGCGATTTAGAAGAAACAAACAGCAAAGAGAACTGACAACAAGGAAAGATGTTATTAGCTGAGTCAACAGATTATATCACTAAAGTAGTGCTTGATCATATCTAACAGCTAATAAGTACCTATCATACAATCTCACTTCAACTGTTGCTGGTATGTGTTACTACTCCCCTTGTAATTCTAACTGTAATGGGTGCCTTGTTTGCTCTTCACTGACAACCACACTACTTTTAGGCCCAACGCATTAATTAAGTGCAGGTAATAACTAACATGAAGGTATATTTGTTATGTGAATGGAAATATATACCTTATTGCATATAGCTTAAGATATAGTGAGAGTGACAAAATCTATATTGAAAGCAGGTTGTCAGAATAGATGAATTGAAGTTGGTAAAATGACCTCCATACCCTCTGTATTGCTACTCAAATATGTCTGGCTACAATTACACGAGAAGAAGGGTTTTCAGTTTGTTCTTAAAGCATACTGTACATCTTACTCATGCGAGAAAGGGACAGCAAAGCAAGAACCACAAACAACGTGTGCCATTTACAGAAGAAGAGGCATGCGCATATGCACTTTGGTAAATAAGTATGTTTGCGGAATGTACGCTGGTCTCATTTACATTTGTGATTAAAAGGAACATTCATATTCTATAGTTACCAGAACCAGTTTTGACAAATTGTAAAAATATTGATGATTTTCATCCATACATAAAAATTCACATTTCTACAAGAAAAAATGTATTTGTCTTTGACATGACATTAAATGAAAAAAGTAAAATGAGGTCTTGTGCCATGTAAGGTGCGGTCTGTCACCATGTAAGATGAGTCTTATGCTATGTACGATGAGGTCTTATAATATGTATGATGAAGTCTTGTGCCATGTACGATGAGGTCTTGTGCTATTTAAGATGAAGTCTTATGCCATGTAAAATGAAGTCTTGTGACATGTAAGATGAGGTCTTATGCCATGTACGATGAGGTCCTGTGTCATGTAAGATGAGGTCTTTTGCCATGTAAGATGAGGTCTTATGCCATGTACGATGAGGTCTTGTGCCATGTAAGATGAGGTCTTGTGCCATGTAAGATGAGGTCTTATGCCATGTAAGATGAGGTCTGTCACCATGTAAGATGAGTCTTATGCCATGTACAATGAGGTCTTATACCATGTAAGATGAGGTCTTATGCCATGTAAGATGAAGTCTTGTGCCATGTAAGATGAGGTCTTATGCCATGTAAGATGAGGTCTTATGCCATGTAAGATGAGGTCTTATGCCATGTAAGATGAGGTCTTGTGCCATGTAAGATGAGGTCTTATGCCATGTAATATGCTTTTAACCAGAGGCAACCAGCACATTGGCTCTCCACTTACTGGCTATGAACTGGCGGTAAATGGTTGGTGAGGTTTGCTAAAGCGGAGGTTTTGTTCAAACTTACTGTATCTGACCAAACACGCATCTCTGATTAATATAATAAAACTTAAAGAAGGTTGGTAATAATGTCTAATTTATAGCCTGGCAGGTCATGGCAAACATGAAGTTATAAAAAGGACAAGACAAAATAGAATCCGCAAGACAAAATACAAACTGATAGAATCTTGTGAACAATTTGTGAGGATTTTGACAGAATTGAGCAAAGTCAAATAAACTGATACAGATACTGGTTACAGATGTTTACTCAAGCTATTCAGAAACCTGTTGCATAATAGCAACAGATGAATCAAAGGAAGCTTACGACGTCAACCACAGACAGGTCCTTGTTGAAGTTAAATGGACTGGCTATATGATTAACATATGAATGACAATACGATGACATAAACTATTTCAAACATAAACATTGGATGACGTGAGTCAGTGTACTTAACTTATTTTCTTTCATAGAAAAGCAGCAACACAATATTTATACTTTTTTAAAATTCCTTTGCTTCTTGCCATAATTGTGAATGAAAAATGAGACAGATTCTCAAAAATGCCTTCTAACGCAAAGGGTATACGAAGCCCAATATTTCCTCCTCACTTGAAGGTCGAATGTTTTGGAGTGAGTTACATTGTGGGCATTTATTTAAAGGAGAGTAAACATTTATTTTGTACCAAAACTTCCTAGGTGAACAATGGCATATGATACTTTACTTGCGCATTGCATATTCATCAAACTAGGAGTGACCAACTTGGCACAACTAATTTGCGATAAAAACAGTTTTTGCTTCTCCAACATTCATCAAAAAATAATGCGGGACGGTATGTAATGAACCATAAATTAAATTCAACTGATGAGATGATCTGGTTACATAGTTAAACTAATTAATTGAATAATATACTTTCACTCCTTGCTTCTTTTCTGTTTATTCATGAAAGAGACATGTAAAAATTAAATGTATATAGTGAATAACAATAATTTTTAGTTGAAAGTCAAGGCATGCATAACAGTTCACAAACTAAAAATTAGATGAATTTCAGAATTAAAAAATCTATAGAATAACATCAAGCCGAACCATTACTCATATTTGAAATTCCCCCCCATTAGATGCAACACGCAAAGTGAAAAGCGGAAGTGAAATATACATGTATATAAGTTAGTTTGAACTTTACCTAGTCTAATGTATATTAGAACAGGGTACACTGTTTATCTCTAGAAAAACTTTGTATCCAAACCTATGCATCGCCAAGACTACACTTTCATTTGTATGTGTCTGAGGTGAAGGATGGATTAATATATTACCTTTTTAATTTATTTGTAGCTATGTTTCGTATAGATATGAGAGGGGTTTGTGACTGATGCAAACTTTATTGGCCAAAGTTTACAACGTAAAAACTACAATAGAATTATGCATATTATAAAAAGCATCAATAAACAAGATTTTGCATTCAGTCAAAATTTACACCAGTTTTATGATATATAAAAGTTTTACATCACTCTTTAAGCAGTTGTTAAAAGATAGCATTAGTAAAAGTAGCATAATATGCTACTTTTACCAATGCTATCTTTACCAATATACCTCGGTATATTATACTGAGGTATAAATTCAGTATTGGCACAGTAACAAACAGATGCAAATCATTGAAATGTTAAACTATAGCCATTCTGCTGAAACTATAAAATTGCAGTTGAGGAATATATAGTGGCTACATAAAATGAGAAATGACATACCTTGTACTCTCTGTCACGAAACTAGCTAATACTACAATCTGCTTGAGAGATACAGTCGAAAGTGTCACTCGTACCTTTGAGTGCACCTCTTCACTGTTCGTGCTGTATACGTACGTGCTGTATGTTCGCTTTTATACAGTGGCAATCTTGTAAACATGTAAACAACTACTGCTAAGTATAAGACTAGAGCTTATAAATCACTAAAATAACTTTTGCAATTGGTAAGCAATAGGGTTTCACCGATTCATTTGTTGCTTTTATTATAGGTGACAGCGTTGTAACTACATTTTCATCATTGAAAGTTAGTGCATAGGGCAATGATGACCAGTTCAGGCAGCCTACCAATTAATCATCCACCAGGTCAAATAAACAGCAAACAGGAAAATAGACAGCCAACCCAAATACATGAATCATGGCAGCACCATGTAACTCTTCAAAACACAAGTGTGCTGATTACGCTAGGGCTGCCCGTTACATTATTTATTGCATGTAATTTTAATAATCTATTTAATTTTTACATAATTACACAGGATGCCTGTTTTATTGTTTCAATGATTATCTAGAGCAGTGTCTATGAAACTGAGTTCAATCAAACCCTAGGAGTCTACTGAGTCCATCTCAGGGGTTATACTGATCTGCAAGGTAATGTTTGTTTTATAAAAAAGATATGTAATTTGTTGTGAGTTTATTAATTGTATTGGTTTCGTTCTTTGAACAAAGAAAATTTAATGCACAGTTCATTTTGTGCACCAGTAAAACATACATATGTCTTGAATCTGAGAACAAATCATACTATATTTTTCAATAAGGACTTTGGTAAAGGCGCATGTGAAACTAGTAGGGCACAATACGCCCTACAAGATTAAGAACCAGTAGTTTGGAGTATTCAGTAATGAATTACTGTGATTAACACTCACAGTAATGAATTACTGTGAGTGTTCAAGCTGTGCACTGAATAAAATTATTGTTCTCTAATGGTTAGGAATACCTGCTCCAACACACGACAAAGTTAACATACACATCTCAAACCTTGGGAATAACAGTTTAAGAAGTGAAGCTGATGTGGGAGCGAACTAGCTTTCCTTTTTGAGGTCAAGTGTAACTGATAATGTATTTATTCAGGTCAGCTGATCAAAATTAAAAATAAATTTGAATGGTTTTTATCCGAATAAATAAAAAATATCAGGATAATATAAGCTAGTGAAAACAAAGTTAGCATTTGTATCAACCAGTAGAAGAACTAGGTCTACTGACAGACCAGCACTGCAGTCAGTGTGCTGTATCATGTTGCTCCAAACCTTCGGAGAAGTCCCATCAATTGGAAGGATGAAAATTACATGAAGTCGAAAGTGCTAGAGGAACTCATAGCTTTAAACCATAACTGCCACGAACAACTTTTATCGTATTTACTAAGTAAATCAGACATGCTGATTCCGATTTTGTAATTAAAATAAAGATTAGGCCACTAACTTTCAGAGTAATAAAGGATTTTTTTTAGCGTTTTAATATCGGTCTCGAAAACAACACGATCGGCATAACAAGCTCCGCCCATAAATACTTGACGTAACCTAGCTTTTTAGGAACAGAAATTACGTAGATATGTTTAGACCGATTTAGAATAATAGAGATGGGTGTTTTAAAATCTATTAATATCTAAATCCAGCTTTAAAAATAATATCAGTCTTTTCTGAAAGGTAGATGAGCTATTTAGCATTGCATATTTAAAAAGCGCGATAACAACGCTAGCTCGTGATAAAACCGCGCTTTTTGAGCTCGTTTTTCTCGGCGTCCAGCCCATTTAAACGTCATGTAACAAGCTGCGAGCAATTTTAAATAGTTTATATCCCTTTCATAAAAAACTGAAATTATTTTACAGGCTGGATTTAGATAATAATGGGTTTTAAGACACCCATCCGTATTATTCTAAATCGGACTAAACTTTCCTAATTTCCGTTTCTGAAAAAGCTAGGTTTCGTCACATATTTATGGGCAGAGCTTGTAATGCCGATTGTGTTGTTTTCGAAACGGATATTGAAACGCTTTAAAAAAGCCTAAATGACTTTGAAGGTTAGTGGACTAATCTTTATTTTGAGTACAAAATTGGAATCAGCGTGTCTGATTTACCTAGTAAATACAATAAAAGTTGTTCGTGACAGTTATGGTTTAATATGAATGTTCTAACCGACTCTAGAATGTATTGTAAACAATAAATCACTAAGCTATTAAAACCTTGCTATCACTCATTGGCTATTTTCGAGTATGCACCTGCCAACATTTTCTTATGAAAATTCATAGTGTTGGTCAATTTAACATAGCATAGCACAACTGAAACTACGGTCATTCATAACTTCAGAAAGTTTGACAATTACAGGGATAGGTAGGATTACCTTGAAGATATCTGCAGGTAGTGTCAGAATGCTGAATAACTAGACAGGCATCAAGATGATAGAGACAAGGGGTTTGTAAGTTCAGCTTTACCACACGCAAATGTATGACTAAGTAACAAGTAGGTCATGTGCTGATTTCCTTATGTGAAATTCTGAACAAATGTAACCCAACAAAGTTTTTATATTATGCAATAATAATATTAGTGTAGCTGAAATTAGATTTTAATGACCAGTCATTGGGACATCAGCGCAGACCTGCAATGCGTCTGGCACCAGGGCATTTATGTGTAGCGATCAGTATGCCCTAAGCACTAATTACACGGTCTTACGCCTGTTAGACACCAAGTTATGTTACTTGCAGCCACAAGGCAATGCGCTAACCTATCTTACCAAGGGCAGTACTTTGCCAGCTCCCTCAACCAGCCATATGTTTGTAATGCTCTTCAGAAACCTTTATGAGATAATATAAATTCGTAACTGTTTGTAATGAAATTAATTAATTACGCTGAATCTTAGCATCTGCTGAAAGGTTAGAACCAGTGTGAAAAATTGAAGAATAATGTTTGCATAGTACCTAGTGGAGAGGATTGCAGTGCTAAAGTGGCATGTGGAAAGGTATGAAATATCAGCAGTAGTTTGCATCAAGCAAACATTGGCTGGTTATGATGTTATGATGAAAAACAAATAATAGGTTATGCTGTTCAGTCAGACAGAGTTGAAGTGTGAGATTCGTCCGCCAGCAAAAAAGAGATAGGCATGTAATGTAAAATCTCGATGTAATGCACAAGTGACTTATTGCTTTTTTGTCATGACATTACTCAATTGACTGAGTTTCTGTTTACTTTAGGTAAACTTGGCAATCCTCGTGACTGATGACTAAGTCTATGGTTAACAGCCTTTCCTTATGAACAACTAAAAAATTTATGTTCCTGTGTTAAGCCTCACCGACTTCATTGGGACAAACCTTACAGCTTGCAAACACCATTTACAAAATTCTACCTTATTATCACGAAAAAGTTTTATTTGGAAACAACAAACCAGCAGTCCTACCTGAATATGTGGGCAGTTTCCAAGTCCAACATAAATCCTTGACAAAGAGTGGCAAGTGAAATTAAGGCTAAGGCCTGAACGAAGGTTGTCATTATTATATTATAATGTTCAAAATTGTACTAGTGGTTATGTTGGTCCAGCCAGCATCAAGTCGACACAGTCGAGTGCAAGTACAGCTGGTCGACTATAGAGATGGGGGTCCTGGAAGATAATGATAAAGCATTCCTGTAGCATAGGTCCAATCCAATCAGGAGCTGTCCACCCACTGAGCTGATTAATATTCTAGGACAAACAGCAATTACCAGACAACTTGTAGAGATAAATTGTTTATGCAACGCATAAATCCTCCTTTAAGAGCTTTCCTCCTAGTCAACCTTTTAGCGACTGACCTGTAAATCCCTCTACAGCGTCTTCAGCTTTCTATTTGCTAATTAGTTAAGGTGAAAGGTCAACATTAATACAGCCAATAGGGTCTTAAAAAAGTGCGCTGTTCCGAGTAGCACGTGGTCGGTTGAAAAACTATAAGACAAGATCATAGTAATGAGAGCTATAATTGAAGGTTTTGGGAGTAAAATAATATTTGATTGGTTATAAAGATTCATGCTAAAAGCTATAGCCAACTAAACTACTGTGCTGGACTACCAGGGATAAAACAAATTGCAAATCACATTTAAAATTAAAAATGGGCAATTGCCAAGCACAAAAAAATTGTCTAAATCACTTAGTCATGTGCTTAGATGTGGCTATCTCAATCACAAGTGCCAAATTGAATACGAAAAGCAAGATTTCACTCCCATAATTTAGCTAATTGGAAATGAACAAAGTTGAAACTTTGAATACGAAGGTGAAATTCAGATGTCTCTCATAAACCAAACATAGAACCTAGTTATACTAGATGCTGTTTGAATCCTACTCTCCTTACAGTGCCAATACTGCCTTCAAGAAGTTATGTCAACGTGCAAACTTTTGCAATTTTCCTTTAAGTGGTTATTGCAATCCGATTTAGACAAAGCTTATTATAGCGAAGTTTCAAGCAGGATTCATGTAAGTGAACCATTTCACAATGACTCAAGTTTTGGAAATAATTTTTTTGTAACTACATGTAGTGCGTACATTGTGTTGAAATGAGTGTTGCGTTTGTATAAAAAAAAACGTTTATTAACTGTATTATTCGATATGCCCAGCTATATGAGGCTTGACAACAGAGACTGGTTTAGATATAACTGCGACATCAACACGAATATTCATTTGTAAGATGTATTTGTTTACTAATAACATCCCTTTTTTAGATTCCAAAATCCATCAAGTGTTAGTAAGTTATGAAACATAAAAAATTAAATTGTGAAAATATTGGTAACTGTTTATAGGTATACGTTAACAAAATTGTAATGTAGCAAATTCAATGTACTGTAACTTCATACACAGAAACACTGTCTGATGCTGTCAAGGTTCACATTGGCTGAATAAGATAAAAGGTTTAACCACTTCAAAGCATTATAGATTGCTGTAGATATACAAACATCTTTTATACCAATGTTCACCATATATCTTAAAAAGTTTTAAAAATAAAGCTTTAAAAATTTCCAAAGTTTTCTAAAACTATTCGTTATGGTCTGAATGTATTGATTCAATGTAGATCAAATTGTAAAATAACTTTTCATTTTGCTAAAATTAAATTAAAACATACCGCACCAAAAAGAACAAGTTTGATAATTTCCCATCTTAGTAGTTGATTTGAATGATAAACTTTGCTAAATTGTTATTTACAGCGCTCGCTTGATTTTAAACTATGCTTAGATGTTTGTAAAATTTTGTGTATTTTAACAATCTACCAATTACATTGTTTTAATTGCTTTTATTGAATCATCAGTTTTACTGTTTTTAACAGAAATTACAACTCTGTAGTTCATGATTTACTGGTGTTATAAGCTTTATCTATACATTTGTGAATTTGTGACTAATGAATTGTACTAGTTCTTTGTCATTACTATTGATATGTTGCATATTTTGATTATTTACTTTTATAAAATGAACTAAACAAACACTTATGCATGCCGAAGGCCGTTTTGTGAGATTATGCAGTGGGAATGAGTTCTTCAATAACACGGGTATTCCCATTTTTAAAATCTTTGAACAGTAAAACTTTCATTGGAGTAAAAACTGACCTTAAATACCAAAATTGGGGTCGAACAGACAGTGAAGAATCAATAAGTTAGAAGAATGATGCAATAGGGTCAAAATAATTGGCTTATATCAAAGAATTAACTTTAGAGAGAACTAAAAAAGAGTCAGTTGATAATCTATTCGCAATATATAATCATCATTTAAACGTTATTACAGTTTTAGCAGTACCAATATTCCTCCAAAACCAGAGCATAGAGTGAATGAATGCTTACGTTTTCACAGACAATATTTTACCAGAGTAGTATCCACTATTAAATTTTTTTTGCAAAAGTTGCAAGCAGCACTTGTCATGGTTGGAATTGAAAAGATTATGTATTAGAACTCTGCATACACACTAACAAGTGATAATTTTTTTTTGCTACCTTATTCAATTTAGACTATGTGAAGATTGCAAAATTATCAAATTATTATAGATTATATTATTAATAATGAAGATTATAAAATTAAGTAATTAAGACAAGCTGTATGACCTTAGTTTAATTTGCTAGAGTTCATAGTTTACTATGAACTCTAGCAGGATTATGTGCATAGTTTACTATGAACTCTAGCAGCTCTGATTGCTGTGCTGATCAAGTAGTTCATAGTTTACTATGAACTACTTGATCAGCACTGGGTGATATGCCAGTCGAATGTGCTAGCTATATTTACCACCAACATGAAGTAGTAGCCAATATATCTTTATTTTCATCAATCTAAAGCCTTGCATACACAGACTATCAATCATTTAAAATAATAATAATATTATTGTTTTAAAAGATTGGTAGTCTGTGTATGGAAGGCATATTATTTTGTCATATTATGACAAAAGGCAAAATACAACAGAATTTAAACCTGAGCGATCTAAAGACAATAAGAACCAGCAGACTGTCACTATTTATACCAGATTATGAGACCCGCTGAAATGTTCACGTGTTCAGACTGAGTTGTCTTTTTTAACATATTCAAATCATTTGAAATAACAAATTCTATAGATGCATCAGCCATTGGGTACAAAAGTCTGTGTTTTTGTGGGCTAAAATCTATTCTTTCACAAAAGGATGGCAAACATTTTTACATGGGAGAAGCACAATGGGTGAACTTCTAATCCTTGCCATGTGATCTATAATGGCTGGTACCAAAAGTCACAGAGTTTGAATTAAAATATGGTTTTAGTTATTCTTAAAGGTTGATTTGTAACAAAATTAACAGTAGTTATTTGGTATTAAAAGGTTCACCATGTTTTACTCTGCTGTGTTGTAGGTGAAAAATATGTGGAAATGTGATTACCAGCTCTTCCAAGATCAAAAATGAACAGTTAATCGCAGCCATCACAAAAACGTCATAGGTTGGAATCCCTCTCCAAAACAGCTCAAATGGGACGTAGTTGAACACGATGTGCTTGTTTACCATTTCATGCGTCTATACACGTCTATTTCATCGTCATTGTAATGCTGTCACTTTGAGCACTGATATCTCAGAACCTAGCCTAAATATTAGTTTAACTTTTTAACCTTAGCTCGAAGGAGCGCATATCATCCTCTGATAAACACGAGGAGCCTGTTGGTCACCTGTGATAGTCAAAAAAAGCTGCAAAAATTGTTTGGGCCATTTGGCAGGAAGAATGGGTCACATGATTAGACCAAGCTGAAACGAAACCGTAAAGTAGCGAGCATCTATATTTACGGGCTTTCCGAGAGAACCTGAAAGGTTTGTCATAAACTAGTGCTGCGAGACGTTTTATATTGAATTCTATTGGCCTTTTACTTCACGTGATAACTTCATGCGTCAAAACAATATTCCCGTCAAGTTGAGTATATCATCGAAATAAATGGATTCTAATCTATGGCGGTTTCGTGATGGCTGCGATTAACTGTTCGTTTTTGAGCTTTTAAGAGCGCGTAATTACATTTCCACATATTTTGCACCTACAACACAGCAGAGTAAGACATGGTGAACTTTTTGATACCAAATAACTGTAGTGTGAATTTTGTTGCAAATCCACCTTTAAGGGAGTTATTTACACATCATTTGCGAGATTCCCGTAAATGGTAGTACATACTGTAACACAGATGAGAATATAAGTGGTAGCAGTACTAAACATTTACCGGAAGACCTGTCTTCTTTTACCATTAATTTGTGGAATACTCTATAAGGAACTATAGGCTGGAGTATGTTGAGAAGATTACGTTGAAAGATTGCATACTCGCCAGTAAAGTACACCTCAAGCAGTCCAACACCTCACACTAAAATGATTTACAGGCTACATCCTAATAAATTCCCTTTCTATTGAATGGTTGCCTAGCAACACCGACCAAGTTTTGAAAAATTCTTGGTTTCCATTCTTTGTGTTATTTAAAGTGTTGTTTTTCAAGTACAAACTCCAACAAAGGAGCACTCTTTTAAGATACCATAAAATAACTTTTAATCCAAAAATATACGAAATTGTAAAATTTAGGGGACAAATGAACTACAAATGATAACTTTAGTTACTATTTCATTTCTCAGCCATCTTAATTCCTGCTGTCAAACAACAACACATCTACGAAGCTGAACATACGAAATGTGATTTATTACTGTTATATATACAACATTTCATTGTTTGTATATAGCTTATGTACAGCGTATGTACAGCTTAGGTTAACAGCGAATGAGAGGCAGGGATAATTAGCTTTAAGGCTAAATGAGAACAAGCTGATTACTGTTTACGCTCATCTTTTTAACCCAAATCATAGAGGGAGACAAAGATGGGTGGGCTGGTACAACTGACAGCCTCACCTGGCTTTAATTAATAAAGGAATGCAATTGATTCCAAAAATTGGAGGCATCCTGTGGCCATGATTCATCCCCGACAGAGAGGATGTATTGTCAGCTACGTGATGTATAACCTGTAACCGCTGTATGTGACAAACTTTATACAATTGAAAGTAGAGATGAGTGAGTCCACTGGTTAGTCATGTCTTTGATTACATCCATTCGTGGGCTGACTGAGCAGGTTGTAAGACTTATGCACAGTTTAGAAACTGCAGAGTGAGACAGGTGATAGTTTTTTTCAGTCACTTTCGCTACCGGACATAACTTTGGATTTCTTTTTTACAGTTTCTCCATCAGACACCTAGCGTAAAATATAAACATTGCATGAGCTTGACAAAGTCAAATGCAGTAGGAGCTAAACTAAGGTTACTACAGTAAGGTTACTATGCTTGAACAAAATTATACCTAAGTAGGTAAAGGCCGACTAGTGAGTTGTAAAACATCTTCAGAGTAGACGACTAACTAAAACTTTGTTCCTACTAGATTAATACATAATGGAACTCAGCTAGCTTGAGAGACCAAAGGAGATCTGTAAAACAAAGGGCGGCCATAACATATAGCCGTTCCAGACATCCCTTTATTGCTAGATGATGATGAATACAGAATATCCATGTTACAGGCAATACAATTTATTCAGAAAATGTAACCATTAAAATGTTTGGCTTACCTCTTGACCTGAACACAAATGATGGCAACGGTATGCTGTCTTCTAATCTAGTCCATTTGAAAAAACTAATATAATTTACTAGCCAAAATATCAAATACATTAATTCATTTTAGCAGAAAGTAAGTTTTCAACTGTGAGTAATAAATTTAAGTAAGTTAAAGCTTTCATCTGATGCTAATTAAAATGAGTGATGTCATAAAGACACGAGTACCAACTATCAGATTAACCATCAACAACTGTTATTGGCAAATACAGATAGCTCAAATATAGTCACACATAGGCACTCACCAAGCACAGATGTTTAGGCATTGAGAAAACGAAAATAGAAAAGACAACTCAGAGCAAAATCTAAAGGAAAGACAACTCTTTGCATAAACATCTCACAATAGGTAACAACTCTCTTAAACAGTAGGTTTATCACAGATACAAATTACAACTGTCAAGCAAGGTGCTAAAGACATTATTGGCAGACAGCATGGTAGAGTTCATTCTTATTGTAGAGTAATTGCCCCAGTCTTGGCTGGGGCAATTCAATATATATTGAATTATTTCAATATTCAAAATTGAAATAATAATCGTATTCAAAGTTTTGATGGATAGATTCTGCTGGAACAGTAAACCTTTTTATACACACACACTTCTATGCAAGAATTGTTATTATTAATTCAACATATTCAGTATTTTTATTCTGTTTTCTCAGTTCGTATTAATTGTATCATTACCATATCATCTTTTATTGCAAAACCGACTTAATTTAGCTATTACTTGCTAGCTATTTCACATTTACATTTAAACCCTTTTACAGTTGTTTAACATTTCCCTCATAACATGAAGTTTGGAAGTTACAGTTGTTTAACAAAGTTTGAAAACCTTTACAGTTGTTTTATTTTTTCTCTTAATTTATTTAAACTTCACAAAACACTTTTCTCATGATATGAAGTTTGAAAGTTAGAATGGTAACTGTTGTAATATGTTAAATAAGAATAAGTCTTTTGTCCAAAGACTTTTATTATCCGGGCAACACCGGGCATTCAGCTAGTACCGTATATAACGATTTCGCAAAACCTGATAACTGAATTTTTTAGTTGTCCTATTGAATAAAGCTAAATAATTTCTAATAATATCACACTTTCAAGGAGTTTGTAGTCTCCTAAAAGTAAAGAATTCTAGCTATGTGTGGGCAGAGTGTTTCGTTCAAGGTCAAATCTAGCATTAGTTTTGCTAAACATTGTCAGTGTCTACACACATGTTCTGCGAAAATATTCTACCCATTATGTGAGCAAAATATTTTTACTTCAGAAATAGATTGTGATAGCTTTAATCATTTAAAAACTCAGGCTCGCATTTTATAACCAATGACAGGAAATTCTTTATATACATCCTCAAATGATTGGTCAAGACCATTGTTGTGTTTTTACCCAAGGGCTAATATGCAAGCACATTTTAGCTAATACCCTAAACTGATGCTTCAAATGAAAGCATTTGAAGTGAAACGGGAGACAAAACTACCAAAAACTGCCACAAATTCCTCACAGAAGCACAGCTTACCTCATTATTGTCATCACTGTTGTCATCCGAGTCATCAAGCCTCTTCGCCTTTTGCAGCCTATTATGTCGAACGTCATCCTCTCCATCTGTCTCATACTCCTCATCAGCAGAGTCAGACAGCTCCTCATTTCTTGATTTAGCCCCAGTCCTCTTCTGCAAATGAGTAACTCTAGTACTAGGTTTGTCACACAATCATGAATAGAATACTAGAAAGTAAGAACTCAACACTTCCAAGACTTGTAAGTTAAAACTGTGACTGACAATTCTAATCTTTTATGTGTAGATGATTTTTACTAGGTCTTAATTGTTGATTAATTCATCTAATACAATGATCCAATTATTAAACCTTACTTCATCTACTTCATCTATCTGTTACAGTGATTCCTCCTTGTTTGACGAATTTCCCAAAAAAGTGAAAATCCGTGAAATAGAAAGTAATTTTGAAGTCACTAATTCGTTAATCGTAAGCATTTTCTTCTTTTTCTTAGGTTCATTAGATGATTTTGAGGGTCGTGGGAGTTTAAGAGGCATAATAAAGGGTGTCACAGGCACTTTGCGCTTTCACATTTCACAAAACCTCTGGAGATGCATGATGACTCTCGCAATGATGCTCACGGAGGGATTTCCCTTGGCCAGAGTATGAGAGAGATTTAAGTATTTTAGTTCAATGTTATTTATTTTCTTTAATTTTTATTACTTAATAAATATTTTTATTTCGCTAAGAACTGAACCCGTGAAAGCTGAACCTTTAAGTAGCAAAAGATTACTATATATGGAATCTCTAACTAGATGTATTACAGTGAAGTTCCCAAAAAATATTTTTTTACAATGATATCAACCTATTGCTTGATTTGTGCTTACTGATCAACATTTTATTTCTTAACACAAAAAGAAAAGAAATAGCATAAATATAAAAAAAATGTAACTGTACGCAAGCCTATTTGACAGGTAGCAGCTGGTGCTCTCTCACCTTGTAGGAACTCTTAATTGCGTTTATGCTGACTCCATCATCAAGCATAGACGCGTCTAGGCGCCCTCGTCCATAGCCCCTCTCCCTTGTTCTCCTTTGCTGATTTTCTCGTCTTACAGAAGCCCTCAATCGCTCTTCCTCTTTTTTGATGTTGTCAGTCTTTGACAGCTCTGGGTCCACTCCTGAAAAGATGATATGGTTGCGATGGTATATCAAAGCAGAAAAGAAAGATGTCACTTCTTTAAGTAACGGCAATCCTAGTGACTCGATGTAAACCAATCAAACAAATTTTTAATTTTCTCGCAGCTGTATTTTATACCGTAAGGTAGTAGGCATTCAAACTTCTTTCTAACTTCTCTATGTATTTTACACAGAATCTTGTGAGACATCAAAATTGTGACAAAACCAGAGAAGCTTTCATAACATTTCGGGTTAAAAAGACTCAATTCCAGTTTTGACATGAAAATTAAGTTTGAAAAATTAATATGTACATGACTAAAATGGTATTTACATTTTATAATCCAAATTTTTAAAGAATATTATTTTGTCACTTGTAGCGTAGAGCCCTCTCTGAAGAGCCTCAAGTTCAATTTCCAGTGCCACTGCTTATACACTATTCATTGCAGCTAGCATATCTAAGATATCTCGCAACAAAGCTTCAATCGACGCAATTGTGCCAATTACTATACTGGGACTGCCACAAAAAATAGTTACACGTATCTCTCTCTTTATACCCGACACAAGCATTTTAGTAGCAGTCACATGACATAGGCCAGCAGCAACACAATGCATGTAAGAGAAATGATTGTGACGCTTGGAAATTGAACTAATAGCCTTCTGCCTGCCTCAAAGCTGATATACTCCAACCTTGATTTATGATAAACTTTATGTACAAAATATCTGACAAGCTACATAAAATTTCAGCAGACTTTTGTCTCAACATATGAAGCAATTTTAAACTGGTGATACCAAAGAATTCTCGAAACATGACAGTTTTGTAAGCAAAAGTAAAAAAATTGGTAGAATTCTTTACTATAATAAGAGCTATGTCTGACTGTCTAAAGCCACGGTGAGAAGAATTTCCACATCGTATCATATTTGAACTCGGCGACATTCGGTTTACTAGCCAGACACTCTACCATCTTCGCTAACTTTTCACATCTCATTATTTTCAAATAGTGGTACATATATTGCCACACACGGAACTGCCACGGTACTACCTTCAAATAGTGGTACATATATTGCCACACACGGAACTGCCACGGTACTACCTTCAAATAGTGGTACATATATTGCCACACACGGAACTGCCACGGTACTACCTTCAAATAGTGGTACATATATTGCCACACACGGAACTGCCACGGTACTACCTTCAAATAGTGGTACATATATTGCCACACACGGAACTGCCACGGTACTACCTTCAAATAGTGGTACATATATTGCCACACACGGAACTGCCACGGTACTACCTTCAAATAGTGGTACATATATTGCCACACACGGAACTGCCACGGTACTACCTTCAAATAGTGGTACATATATTGCCACACACGGAACTGCCACGGTACTACCTTCAAATAGTGGTACATATATTGCCACACACGGAACTGCCACGGTACTACCTTCAAATAGTGGTACATATATTGCCACACACGGAACTGCCACGGTACTACCTTCAAATAGTGGTACATATATTGCCACACACGGAACTGCCACGGTACTACCTTCAAATAGTGGTACATATATTGCCACACACGGAACTGCCACGGTACTACCTTCAAATAGTGGTACATATATTGCCACACACGGAACTGCCACGGTACTAGCTAATAATAATATTTGAACGTAATAAAGTATATAAATTAAGTTTTATTAGAAGTTGAAGTTACCATTTATTTTCATTACTTACTATAGCATCAAACTTATGCATTGGTGAGCTTACTTACACTTCTAAATCAAGGCGGCAATAACAGCCTCCTTTTACTGATTTCATTATTGAACTACTAATTTAAATTGATTTTTACATTTAGTTTAAGCTTCTGCATTTAATCTTTTACATTTAGTTTAAGCTTCTGCATTTAATATTTTACAACGGTTTGTACAATGCATTTGTTTTAAGGTATATATGATTACTAGAAGTATTTATCTTTGTTTTAAGACTGTGGAATGTGTAAAGCAAAGTGCGATGTAGGCTTATAAAAATGTTTGCTGCAGCTTAAAACTATTTTGACATGCAAAGTAAATATTGGAACGAATTAACTTCGTTTATTCAACTTTGACTGCACTTGACTTCTGACCTAATGTCTTATCCAAAATCTATACCTGCACACATAATTCCGCTAGCACAGTGATAGTTTCCTAGTTTTTCCATACTGTCAGATACCTATATACTCTTAGCTCAGATGAATGTCTCCACGCATTGAGTCATACATAAACTAACAACAAGATGACGATGCCAGCCGATAGCGTTTGTCTAAACAGCAATCCAATGACATCATCAACAATGTATGGAGCTCTCCGAACATGCGATGTAAACGGATGGCAGCCATTTATTTCCATAGTAAAAGACATATGTGCCAGCACGTCCTGTATGTAATAATAACTGTCTCTTCACCTTATTACCACACAGACAGCCCGAGAGCATTTAACAAAACCATATTAAAAGAATAATTTCATTTTAGAACTAAAGAACAAGAAGTCAGTAAACATTTTATGCACTTCTACGGAGAATAAGTGAATCAATGTAAAAAATTTAATTACATAATTATTACTTACATAATTTTTTACATAATTTAAAATATAAAAAACTAGAAAAATGCTACTTGTAAAAATAATCTGGAACCAGCAATAAAATACTTGACAGATGGCTGCAATTATTAAAAACCTATTATGCTCAGGATGCACCCGTCATCCGCAGGACACACCCACCATGCTCAGGACGCACCCGTCATTCGCAGGACACACTCATCATGCGCAGGACACACCCATCATGCTCAGGACACACCCATCATGCACAGGACACACCCATCATTGGCAGGACACACCCATCATGCTCAGAACACACCCATCATGCACAGGACACACCCACCATGAGCAGGACATGCCCATCATACACAGGACACACCTATCGTGTGCATATCACATCTATCATGCATAGGACACACCCATCACGCTTAGGAGATGTCAATCATGCATAGGAAACACCAATCATACATAAGACACATCGATCAAGCACAATATGCACTCATCAGGTAGAGGACCCCTTTATAAGGCACACAAACTATGAACTGATCTGACATTTGAGAATTATCTGAATAAATTCATGATCTGTAGAGACTCACACTGATTGCAAAGACAAAACTAATAGTAACTAAACAAGCATGCTGGACTGCTGGACACAAGTACAGTATACGCCACTAAAATGTAACTATCTGTTACAGGGATGTTTATGTTATAGACATTTTACAAGGCACCAAGCCTAAAATACGTCTACATAGACTAATCGTTCCAAGATCTTTTTAAACTCACCTCTTTAGCCCTTCAGGAAAAAAATTAAAACGCTGCGAGACCCCGGCGATAATCTGGCGCAGCAAAACACTTGTAGCACTAGGCTGGAAAGATTATCTATCTTTATTTATATACCCTATAGGTAGCACAGGATGAAATTATTCGCGGCTGAACACATTCCCGAATAAATTAATCTGAAAGAAGCTAGCAATAGAGTAAAACCTTCGCGTGTGTACACCACGTGTTTAGGTTTCTATTTAGCTAAGAAATTTATGTCGATCATGCTAAACTATAAGTGTTTGACTGAATCCAGAAGTTTTCTTGAATATTTATTGATATGGAGGCCTTTGGAAAACCAACAAATTGTGGTAAGTTATGTGTTTTTTCAACGTAAAGAACTGCAAGAGGGATTTTTGTGATGATGACACCATGCCGAATTCTAAATAACTTGTCACAATCTTGAATAATTTTGTAACGAAGTGTGATGCATTGGCAATGGGTTTAACTCAAAGCCCCGATGATGATTCTAAAAAAGTTTGGAATTCAGCTACGTTTAATAACTCTGCCTAGCAGTAAGTTTTTAATTTGAGGTAGTAGTTTTCTTCCTTGTGTTGAAAAGTAAAGCTAATTATTCGCGGATTTTAATAATTCGCGAAATTGTCAGTACGCGAATTCGCGAATTACTAAATCCATTTCCAAATCCTAATTTCATCCTGTAGGGTATATATTTCTCAAAGTTTGTCTGTGAATCTGTCTGTGTATGTCCAGCTATAGCTATTAAAATCTTGGAATCTAAAAGTCCGCATTATGATGGCTTTGAACTAATGGAGATTGCGACCACAGTTTTTAAATCACCGCACTCTACCTCTCAGCTATTCAAGGTGTAGGGATCACAGGCACTATCATATACCGTATAGCATATGCACACGCTAAATGACGTATTATTTGAAACTCTATGCGTTCTATTAACTCTATGAAACACAATGATTTTTCGTGTTTTCTTGAACTTCTATTTTATATTTTTTATAAGGTTCAATTGCTATATCCGCAATCAAGGCCAATTATTTTGACCCAGAAAATTGTATTATTTCCGTAGGAAGAGCCTCGACATCTTGTCACCGATCGGTCAGACAAAGACAGTACGATATCTCATTTTTACAGTTGTACAACTATCGAGAGGTACCAGTATCGTCGTATTCAATGTTTTGATGAATAGCCACTGGTGGAACAGTAACCTTTTTTATACACACCCACTTCTATGCGAGAACTATTATTACTAATTCAACATATTCAGGATTGTTATGTTGTTTTCTCAGTTCGTATTAATTGTATCATTACCGAAACATCTTTTATTGTAATCGTAGCAAAACAGACTTAATTTAGCTATTACTTGCTAATTATTCCATATTCATCAACTTGTTTCTTAATTTATTTGATCGGCACACAACAACATTTTCTTCATGATATGACGTTTGAAAGTTAGAATAGTTACTGTTGTTATATGTAAAACAAAAATAGATATTTTGTGCAAAGACTTTTATTACCCGCCCAACGCCGGGTAGTACAGCTACATGTAGTATATATATATATGATATAAATGATATATGATGCTGTGAAGGACTTCAACTAACTACAAGATGCACCTACCAGCAATGGGCAGCACCTTTATCTTCACAGTTTTTGATGATCTGTCAGCTAAAGACATGGTCATCTTTCTATGGGTGAAAGAGTCAGTAGAATGAGGCCTACAACAGCACTCAAGTGATAAACGAAGCGCATACACCTATTATAGTACCATAGCATATAAAAGCGTATGTTATAACGATCGCGTGAGCAAGCATGGTATTTGCCTTCCCTAAATTGATTGATCTGCTTCTTTGTTTTGTGTTAACAGATTATTTACAATGCTTGTGATGAGGATTGCTTTTAGCAAATAAAGCAATGCTGGGCAAATGAAATGACTAGGTGAATGATATGACTAGGTAAATGATACGACTAGGTGAATGATATAACTAGGTAAATGATATAACTAAGTAAATGATATGACTAGGTAAATGATATGACTAAGTAAATGATATGACTAAGTAAACGATATGACTAGGTAAATGATATGACTAGGTAAATGATATGACTAGGTAAATGATACGACTAGGTGAATGATATAACTAGGTAAATGATATGACTAGGTGAATGATATGACTAGGTAAATGATACGACTGGGTAAATAATATGATTAGGTAAATCATACGACTAGGTAAATGATATGACTAGGTAAATGATATGACTAGGTAAATGATATGACTAGGTAAATGATACGACTGGGTAAATAATACGACTAGGTAAATAATATGATTAAGTAAATCATACGACTAGGTAAATGATATGACTAGGTAAATGATATGACTAGGTAAATGATATGACTAGGTAAATGATACGACTGGGTAAATAATACGACTAGGTAAATAATATGATTAGGTAAATCATACGACTAGGTAAATGATATGACTAAGTAAATAATATGATTAGGTAAATCATACGACTAGGTAAATGATATGACTAAGTAAATGATATGACTAAGTAAATAATATGACTAGGTAAATGATATGACTAGGTAAATGATACGACTGGGTAAATGATACGACTAGGTAAATGATATGACTAAGTAAATGATATGACTAGGTAAATGATATGACTAGGTAAATGATACGACTGGGTAAATGATACGACTATGTAAATGATATGACTAGGTAAATGATATGACTAGGTAAATGATATGACTAGGTAAATGATATGACTAGGTAAATGATATGACTAGGTGAATGATATAACTAGGTGAATGATATGACTAGGTAAATGATATTTCTAGGTAAATGATATGACTAGGTAAATGATATGACTAGGTAAATGATATGACTAGGTAAATGATACGACTAGGTGAATTATATGGCTAGGAGAATGATATGACTAGGTATATGATATGACTAGGTAAATGATATGACTAGGTAAATGATATGACTAGGTGCATTATATGGCTAGGTAAATGATATGGCTAGGTAAATGATATGACTAGGTAAATGATATGACTAGGATCGCTGAATCTCTAATTAATAGAAAATAACAGGTGAGAATGAGTTTAAGACTGGCATAATCAGAATCACACCTACCTGAGCAACAACGCTTGTGCATACACGCACACACGTATGCATACGCATACAAATATACGCATGCACACACATACAAGACCACATGCACACAAAAGCACACACACATACATACACGCATATGCAAGAGCATATGTGCGCACACATACATACATGTGCACACACAAACACCCATGTATATAAACACGCACGTTTATCCATGTATGTATGAACGTACACTCATGTATATACACACACATGTATGGCCATATATATACATACGCATGTACACATGAATACACAAGAAACAACACTTGTGCATACATGCACACACCTACACACATACAAATACATGCACACATACAAAAAACATGCACACAAAGTCACACATGCATACAAACACATATGCAAGAGCATATGTACGCACACATATACATACATGAGCACATACATGAGCACATACAAACACCCATGTATATACGCACACACGTTCATCCATGTATATACGCCCATGTATATACATTCGCACATACACGGGAATGCGCGCGCACACCGGCCGTACCACAACCCCACATAGTAACCTAAGGTCTATTGAAAATTTTTTTTACCGAAAGGAGAGTTTGTTCTTGAACATGGCCTGGCCCTGGAGACCAGTACCCTGACGAATATAAAGGTGGTTGTGGTCTTGCATAGGCATAGAGAAAACATCGAATATCTCTGTACCGAGATGTAGAGACATGCTTCCTGTAGAGAGAAAAGAAATGGGTCAACATGGCGTGGCTATAATGTCACAACAACCAACATCGGTGAATTTTACATGCTGCAATATGCAAATGAAAAAAATTCTTTTAATATTTTACGATTCTGTCCAAAACTTGTCATGATGAGCTCTACGTTTGCAGAATTGCAGAGCTTAAATGAGATCAAAAAAGCTTTTTTAAAAAACTTTAAAAACCGCATTAAATTATAAAACCTAAGCACAGTTTGCGAATGGATTGCGTAGTTATAAAGTGGCCAGAAAAACTAAATGAATAATGCAAATCTAGTGACCAACTACAAAATGCACCAAATAGTGAAACAATTCACTAATTACAAATTGATAATTTCTTTATATAAAACTTTGTGTCTGCTGCTTTCAACAAGACAAAGCATAGACTTTGTCCCATCCTGCATTTATTTTATAACTCTTTGAAG
Source organism: Watersipora subatra (assembly GCF_963576615.1). NCBI lineage: Eukaryota > Metazoa > Bryozoa > Gymnolaemata > Cheilostomatida > Watersiporidae > Watersipora > Watersipora subatra. The sequence goes on along the minus strand of NC_088714.1, from coordinate 44,069,154 downwards.
CGCATCAAACAATCTCTTAGCAAACATTAGATCTCATCTCCACAGATACACCGATAAACTCACCAATTGCTAGATTAGGTGACATAATTGTGAAAAAGAATGTTGAAGATATAGCCGAATAACTAACCATCAGACCACTTGACTACTTTAGAGTTGCTTTCCCTAATCTTATCTCCAAACTCATCGCTCATTGACTCTCCAGTGGTTGGATCTTTCACATACCTCCACCTAACCACACCAAAACACAACAAAATTTTGAAATTCTGATAGATGAGTGATGAATGATGTAACTAGATTGAAATGCTCACGAAATTTTGACCACAATTTAAAAAAGTGGTGTATTCGAAACCAATAGCTGTTCATCTGTGAGCTAGCAGTGATGTTGCGTCAATGGACCTGAGTGCAAAACCAACAATCATGACTTCTAAGGAAATGTCAGTCACAGAAACTGCATAACATCAGTTTGTGCTGCCAAATAGCATCCTCAAAATCGGAGACAAGCTTCAGCGCAATTTAAGAATTATTACAAACTATAGGTTTTGGAGTGAACGCGTTTTTCTCTGTTTGGTAATAATTTGTAAAATAAGACTAGTTTGGATAATTTCCTTTTAGTAATAGAGCAACTAATCAGCCTGCCAACACTTGTATAAATTAATCTTTGTATAAGTGGAGTATTTCTTGAGCATTCAAGTTCCACATCATGACATCCTACCTCATAAAAAGATGGAGTCATCCTACCTCATAAAAAGATGGAGTCATCCTACCTCATAAAAAGATGGAGTCATCCTACCTCATAAAAAGATGGAGTCATCCTACCTCATTACAAAAATGGAGTCATGCTATCAGATTCATTCTCAAAATGGAGTCCTAGTACTTCATACTAAATATGGAAACATGGATTCATCCTACCTTATGGTATTCTCAACTTTGAGTTTAAGCCTTGCTCGACCTTCCTCATCCATCACTTCGTCTTCGTCTATCTCATCCTCGTATGTCGAAGGGTCAAAAGGGCGAGTCTCAACCGATAGAAAGTTTGGCAACTTAGCGAAACTAAGACGGTCTCCCAAATCAGCGATCACACGAGGAATTTCAACTTCAATACGGGTCTCTGGGATAACCTCCTCTTTTTCCTCAGGTTCCTGGATGAGCAGAGGAACTCTAGATTACATACTTGCATATAACATAAAACTACTTATTGCGTATTGGAAATGCTTTCGACCAGTAGTGAATGACAGCGCACACACGTTTATGTTAGGAATACTATTGCGTGTCTATTAGAAGCCTTGCGATTATCTTTGAAAAACAATTTTTGCTAAAAATTAATGTGATGGCATTATTGTTTAAAAATGTTTTTGTTTATCACATTGAGTGAACACTGAGGAATCAAAGCAAGAACTTTGACATTCCTAATCTGTTACGACAGAGCCCATGCACTAAACAAACAACCATTTATCAGTAATAAAAGCGACAGATAAAAATTATCGCAATCATTTACTAGACGCAAACAAACAATAAATTTATCAATAATTCAAGAGGTGTTCACCGTTAACTGGTCAGCAGCCACACTATTTGCTCATGATATTACAGCCTCTTACTCAAAACTGACATCAGCCTGTCTTATAAGATAAAAACAGTAGCTCAGGCGCAATCGACACACTGATTTTCAATTGTTGTCTATAAAAACTAAACTTTGCATAGTAGATAGCTCTATAGATAACATAGTAGATAGCTCTATAGATAACATAAAAAGATAGCTCTATAATACATGTAGATAACATAGTAGATAGCTCTACAATAGATAACATAGTAGATAGTTCTATAGATAACATAGTAAATAGCGCTATAGATAACATAGTATATAGCTCTATTGTATTGCAGCAATTTTGAAAAGAGGCAATGACACTATAGCAGCATTCCACCCACTGATGTAACCTCTCAAAAGATACTGTATATGTATTACTGCTATAAAAACAAAGAGACGATGTTATACAGTGAGTGTACCTTATCCTTTTCTTCATCAGATATATCATCAGCTTCGCCAAATATGTCTTCGGCGGTTGCACGAACTGCTTCTGGGTCGCTGCCGCTATCGCTAGGCAGCCGCTGACGACGCTTAGCCTCCGCATCACTTCCTTGATCGCTGTCATCTGAAATTCGAGCTCTGCCTTTTCTAGGTATGTCACTATCTAGAAATAAAACATAACAGAGTGTATAAAGGCTCAATAGATAAATGTTATTATGGCTGTCGAACTCAGCTTTTGGAAAGGTAAAACAACTCGCAAGACCTCTTAGCTAAACCAGGACAGATGTTGATATTTCTATATAGCATGTGAAGGCTGACAACACTGGGCTCGTCAACAGCTTGAAAAATTGGGAAGTAGAATTTCACTAAACAGTTTCAACAACAGTAAAATGCAGGAGTGATACTAACGGATGTCGAGCTCATGACTTAACTTGAGTGATGCTAGAGCAAGCCTAATTAGGGGAGTACCGATGAATGGGTCATATCCGCAACTTGTTGATAATAATATAAATTCCATATATCCTCGTGTATAAGCCGAGATAGAAACGTAAATTTTTAAAAGTAATTTCAGTAAAGGGGTCGGCTTATATTTGCATAACTCTGATCGCACTTAAATAAAATGACAATATTCAAACTTAATTCTAACAACTACAGCTCGAACCCTACTAATCATGCAGCCTGTTACTTTCTTTTTGGCCTCTTGGCTACACTGTGGGTGATGAGTTAAAAGCATTCAGAGTCAGATGATTCATCACTATTACTCTAGCTTGCTGCATTATTATTACTATTAAAAATAAATAATCACCATCACTATTACTATCGCCCAACAAATAATCATCAAGAGCCCATTGATCAACAATCAGTGTTGTCTCCGTATAAATAGCGTTATAAATGTATCATATGTAAGCGTAAATGTACAAACCTGTAAGACTTGGGAAAAATGTTACTGGGGACTGATGCATACCTCTCAATATGCAAACTGCTGTTTTAAAAATAAAACATGGTTGTAAGTCTGATAATATCCTAGTGAAAGAAAGTGCCATCTACATGTACAATAGTTGAAGTTAGTTAAATATTTTCAGCTAAGCTTGTATAGGCTGACCAGTACCTCGCCACAAGCCTTAACTTCCTTTAAACCTCGGAGTAAAATCAATACCTGAACCAGAATCTTCTTGCTGGCGTGTAGGTGATGGCTGGGAGGCATATGATTGGTTAGGAGAATTCTGAGCGCTATCTGAATGCTTAGGAGAGTGCTTGGAACCCTCTGATTGGTTAGGAGACTTGTGGTCATCATCTGATTGGCTAGGGAATCCAGCTGGAGATTTTGACGCTGACCTAGCATGAGAAGGAGATCGGGACCTTGAAGCAGACCTCGAGTGAGCAGGCGATGCTGGCGCTGAGTCGGACGGAGCGGGTGAACCAATAGGAGTAATGGATTTGGCAGGCGAAGCGGGTGACCCTGAACGACTTGAGCCAGCATTAGATGCAGACTCTGAGCCAGAATCTGACTGTGCAGGAGAAGCTGGAGAAGAATCCTTGCCTGATGCAGGAGAAGCTGGAGAAGAATCCTTGCCTGATGCAGGGGAAGCTGGAGCAGAATCCCTGCCTGATGCAGGGGAAGCTGGAGCAGAATCCCTGCCTGATGCAGGGGAAGCTGGAGCAGAATCCCTGCCTGATGCAGAAGAGGCAGCAGAGTGCCGACTGCCAGCTGGAGATGCTGAACCAGCTGCACTGCCTGGAACACATGCATTTCATAACTTTAGTAGAAGTCTTCCAGACAATTACCAGCCAATCTATAGGTAGGATTAAACCTTGAAATACTAAACTAACCCGTAATACTTGCTTTTGTTGTATGTTATAGTTAATATACATATATATTTCTCAAAGTATGTCTGTCGTATGTGTGTAGGTTTTCCGGCTATAGCTATTATTAGAACAGCCGAGCTGGACAACAATGCAGACGCAAAGTCATGGCTTACCATCATTGGAAGCCTGACCTTATTAACTAGCTTAGTGGAATTTTCCATTGGCAATATGCCAGGCTACTAGCTTGAAAGATACAGTTGCTTGACAAAGTTTCAAAACCTTTACAATTATTTTTATTTTTCTCTTAATTTATTTCAACTACCGACACACTTCTCTCATGATATGTAGTTTGAAAGTTAGAATGGGAGATGTTGTTATATGTTAAATACAAATCAATTTTCTGTCCAAAGACTCTTCTATGACACGGGCAACGCCGGGTTGCACAGCTAGTTTTCTCATGAAAACACTTTGCATTTTGTTAAATCTCAGTTAGAGTAAAAAACACAAATACTTCAAATAAATAGCATTAAATAGTAGCATTAAAATAAGTGCATCAAATAAAACTACAAAACAAACTAGAAGTAACAACTTAAACTAAAAACGTTCAAAAAGTAAAAGCAGGCTTTTATTATTAGGTTACTTTATTGACACATCAAAGTTTAGACTCGGGTTAGGTGATAGTGATAGAAACATGCAACACAACTTACAAACTTACTTCAACTTATAGTTAAATAACCTAATGTATGTTTTTACATTTTGCCCTTAATTTAAACTAACTCTTTTACAGCAGTCTATTGTTATGAGTAATTTCTGACACTGTATGTTAGAAATTATTTTATATGTCTGCAACAACTATTTGCTCTGATTATATCATATGTCAAGAAATTGGTAGGCACAGGTGATCATGCGTCGAGGTTTGACTGTATTTCATTGTTTCTCAAAAAGCAAATGAACACGTTTATACCAAAGCATATAAGTCACACTGTATTTTTACAATAATACACTATTTTTAATGTGGATAGTGTATGAGCATACAACAGTCAATGCTCCCAAATAAATAAATGTGAAGTTACCATCAGTTCATATTGAGCAAAGCAATTGAAACATCTCTATATAATATTGATATCTCAGCAATATTAGTGTCCAATTTCAAATGATAATTATAAAGTACGTATGTATATCGGCAATATAAGTAATATATACTGAATACCAAATATTTTAAAGGTGGTTAATCATTATTAAGATGACTTGGTGGCAATTCCTAACACTGCCCTATTAGCCAACTCATTCTCATAAATCGAAGGCTAACTCTTACAACAGTCATGTTTGTTCGTAGTTTCCCAACATACTTATCGAACTACTATTGTTGTGGTTTTAAAGGTAAAAAGCTTTTACGGATAAAATGCAACAACGTGTAAACTTAACTGCTTACCACTACCACTACTGGATGAGCCACTGTCGGAACTCGCAGATGGAGATTCACTACCACTCCTACCTCTGTCTTTGCTCGGTCCTGATAATCAGGAATATGCATGCAAAATGGAACCACGACTGTATAAGAATAGCGACAGTTACATTTTTCGATATGGTTAGTTAGCAAATTAAGTTCACAGATAATGTGAATATGGGGTCGAGCAAGAGAACTTTTCAACACAACTTCCCACTTACCTTCATCTTCTGAATCACTACCAAAGAGTTGCTCCATATCACTCATCTCGCTACTACTTGAAGTAATCTAGTACAGCCTTGAAGAATAGCTAAATGAGTTGTTGGCTTTTACGAGAAGTTGAATTTCTAACCTGCTTTAAAAATGAATCATGTGAAACTTTCCCTAAGATCCTATGTTAGCCAGTTGTCTACTCTGCTTTAAACAATGAACCACTAGTCAACTCACCATTGGCAATCTGTCCAAGTGTACCTCATGAATATTTATTTTGAGTCAATCGAATTGACAGAAACATTGAGGTTAAAATGAGTGAGCTCTTCAGAGACTCATTCTACTCACAGTGAGCCGAGCCTTATTTTTGTAATAAATAATAAACGATAGCTTAAAAACTTGTGAGAGTTTTGAAAGTCAATTTACAGAAGTAAAACTTCCAAGAAATTACACGATTGGCTTCTCTATGTTCCTCTGTTAGTCTTTTGCATTGCCACAATTCTGTAATCAGTAGGGGAGGTTAATGAGAGCAATGATATACAGTCCCCCAAGGATAGGCGACGGCTATCATATGTGCGGGGTTTAATGAACGTGCTCTGTTAGGATTGTGCTAGCCTAGGTTTCGGAGCTAACACAATTCTCGCGGGGCAGTCGCGTTGCCTTGTTAGGTTTTGGAAAACACGACTCGCTGTTGTGTCAATAGCTCATTTAGTCAATAGGCCCCGCAATTCACAACAGCAAATCTTGAATTTCTACAATGTAGGGGTAACACCTAACTAAAAAAATGGATCCATAGAAAATAAAACATTTCAAATTATCTACATTTACTAATTTTGAAATTGGTAAGTGTCGTAGTACACGCTTAAAGTTAAATATACTTTACCAAAAATCACCCAAACAACGGCCTTTTTTTCTAAATTTTTATTAATATTTTGCCACCCCTAATATAAAATGACAAAGTCTTTCATCCTTGTCACACTGTTTTACCTGGCCAATAAGATGGGAGGGACAGCAGGCAAAGCTGTGGAGTGTAGTTTTCATACTCAAAATCTAAATATAAAACCGAATTTGGGCTATTTTATGATTGCGACTATTAATATCGTGAATGCTTGTAAATGGCAACTGACTGATCATAACGGTGACAATATTGGGCAACTATATTTATTTGACAACAAAATGAAACCAACAGGTCAGTAAAATAACCACTATTGTTCATGTTTGAAAATTTACAAGGGGCTTCATTCAGCATATTTGTTTGTTCGGGTGCCGTGTTCTGGTTCATCCCAACAGAGCTCAATCATTAAGCCCCGCCCACATGATGCCCGTCGCCTATCCTTCTGGGGCTGTATATCATTGGTGAGAGTTGGGTCAGTGGTGGAGTTGGGTAGTATTAGTTTATAGGCGACAAGCAAGTATAATTGGAGAGTTGATGAGGCCGACAGTCGAAAGACATGATGATATCCCTTCTTGCTGGTTTCAATAACTCAATCAGAAAAGATGGGTGAACTATGAACAAAATCTTCGAAAAAGATGATTTTTCCAAACTTTTTAAGAATAAACACATTTTGCAGAAGATTTTTGATTTTCAGGCCCATATGCCATACATAGTGCCTTTTACAAATAGATTTAACAACTTGAGATTGAATTGAGATGAATATGAAGGGAGTACAATCTTGTTTGTTTTTTAGTCCGTATGAGGAGACAGTGGGATTATTGGGCATTGTGAGAGTTAGGTTACTGACTGGACTCTCACACTTTTAAAAGTCAGCTGACAGAAAATGTCTATAAACCTAAAATATTAATTTTAAATTAGACATAGGAAAAAAATATCAAAAAGAAGTAGGCTACAAGTACAGTACAGCCAAGCAAGTAGAAAGAGGGAAGTGTTCCATTATATATAATGTGCCAGCTTCACTCTACAATGATATATGAAATGTGCAATAGACCAAAATGACTTTGGGTACTTTAATTATAGACCAGTTAACATAGTTTTTTCCAGCTGAGGTGAAGGAAATGTTAGAATATGATGTAAAGATTTAGACAACAGTTGCCATGATTATTTAAAAATGTGGCCTAAGCATTTTTGTGGCCCTACTTTTTCATATAATGACCCAACTCTCTCTCATCATGAAACAACTCTCACCGCATTAAGGGAGGGTTGAATCAAAATCAGTTTTATTGTTAAATTTATAAATGAAATATCGCAAAAAAATTTGTTGCAGCACTACATGTTTTACGCGATGTAGGTTAAAATTCGTCGTAGCATAATTCCTCCACACTGGCCATCTAAAAACAAAACGCATGAAAACAGCACAGGAGTAATGTTAACTAACCAACACTTGCTAACCTCCCCTTATTAGCAAATCGTAAGCTATTGGCAGCAATTAGTGAATATTAAACCCTTTCGCTTAAAAAAATACATTCTGAGCATGCATTAGACAAAGTTTCATATAGATCACAAAATAAACAGTAGTTCATTAAGTAAACTTTAACGTGCAAAGCGGTGTAGTAAAACTAACAGAATCTTAGAACACTTGATTTAGCAGCAAGTACACGCTCTGACATCTGTGCTTCAAACCCTCTATAATAATATCTGGCACCTATGCAGTTATATTTTACCACTTAAACTCTTGACAGCCTCAATACAAATTATCATTCAAGAATGAAAACATAAACAAGATTACTACAAAAACCGTACTTACAGGAATGCATTAACACTCATTGACGGCAAAATATTTGACTACCAAAACTGATATACTTCAATGATAGGCGAAAACGGCTAATAGTGAAGTACTAAACTAAAACTGTTTTACAAATGAACTGAACAAGATAAATAAAAATGTAAATTAGTATATTAAAACACATTTCCACATTTTATCTATCCAAATTATTGTCACGCCAGTAAACATACGCACAAATGCCTTCCTGATAGAAACTAAAATCTATGAAAAACATAACCGCTAAAGAGCTAACGTCTGTGAAAGTATACATATAAGTTGAACAAGTTAGTTAACAAAACGTTCATTACTTCATCGATGCATAGCCGCGCTGTCAAACAACGGCAAACTAGTTATTTTAATCAATGTGAATTTTTCATTATTGCCGATTACACTGACATTACGAAAAGCACAAAACTTGCCTCGCGATAGTTTTCAAGGGTTTACACTTTTCCTACTAAGCATATAAACTAAACCTCGCACCTTGTCCCAACCTTATACATGTACATGTATTACGTAAGACGTACATGTATTGCAGCTGCAGCCAGTTCGTCCAATTCCTTCGAAAGTCGGAAGCCTAACCTTATGGAACGTTAGGTTTTTATGAACTCCAGCAATGGGTTTCTTGCGCGAAAACTGAAAATACATCGCACTGGTGGAAAACTGTTAATGTTTAAAATCATTCAAAACGTGACAACTTTCAAAGTATGGATATTCTCATCAAAAATTTAGGTTAGTTGAATGTCAAATAAAATTTAAGAGATTCAACAGCAACTAAAATACGAGACGCTAACTAAGCGTGGACGAAATAAATCAAACATTTAGCAGTCACATACGTGATACAAGTTAATTGTTCACACTTTTGCTTCAGCTCTATTGTTAGATAAATTTTGTCAGCCCTTTCTTTTGTTTAATAATTTTAGATGTAAAAGCCACTTAAGGTAATGATTGCAAAGGAACGATCGTTGACAATACTGTTGTTATGTGTGTTTAGTGAGAAATAAGGCATGTTATGCTGTCATGAGTGGTTATGGAGGATTATGTTGTTGTGTAGAAATACTGCGAAAACAATATACCAATAGGGAATGTGTTGTGTATTCACTCACCACAAGTTCACTCTCGTGTAGCAAGAGGAAGAACAATGCCTCTTATACACCCTTCTCCGTATCTAGTCAGCCATTCCTTAGCTTTATCAATACACTGAGAAAGCTACATAATCCTGCAAGCCTGTGTGAGAGGCTTTGTCTCTCAAAACCTATCTGGCTTTTTTAGCCCAAGTTCCTGTAACATAGTCAGACGCACAAGAGACATCTGCATATACGACATGCCCTTTTTTTCTTTGAAGCCTGAACATAGCACCTGTAACTGATGGGGTTCAAACATAGGTTTAACCACCAATCATGTTGGGAGGCAACAAGCTTTATGTCTGACATGCATGTATACTATCCTCTGGTACTCTAATAGAGCCTGCATCATCATGAGCTCGCCAATGTGTTACACGGGAGCTTAGCAATTGTACATGAGTATGAGAGTGGCCTGTGAACCAGATGTTAACCAATACTAAATCAAAAGTGGCCTTACCTGTATGGGTGGAGTCCATCCTCTCCCATACTTACTCCCCGAGCCATAGTGGCTCTTGCAAGTCTAACCTATCACCTTCAGCTCTAACCTGCAAGTCCTGAGCACATACCTGTTCCTGTTTTCACCTGCTCCCATGTCGTGACTAGGTATCGGGGTCACCTTCTTTAACTGACATCATCGGGTCATCTGAATCACATATAGGGTATTTCCCAAACTCCTCTTCAGTGGCTGACATACCCTCCATCAGGGCCTCTGCCTCATCGACCGCTTTAACCCCAGAAGACTTTCCCTGGGTTACCATGCCCCCTGTTTTGGCATGGCTAGCCTCTTGGCTGGTACAGGTTACTGTCGAGACAGGAACTTCTACACCTCCCCGTTTCGAGGTGTGGGGAGCCAAGTGGGCCTCCCCGCTGACAGACAGCTAGTTGCCTGTAGGTGGTTTTGACTGAGCCTTAATAGCCTTTTGGCTAGAACTGGTTACTGACAAAGCAGTCCCTTCTGCACCTCCCTGATGGGAAGTGTGGGGAGCCAAGTGGGCCTTCCCCCCACAGACAGCTGGTTGTCTGTAGGTGGCTTTACCTTAGCCTGGGAAGCAGACAGTCTAGCGTCCTTCAGAACCTCGTCTTTCAGGGTAGCCAAGTTTTTCAAGGCAGCCTTGGACTCCTGTTCATTCTCGATTTCCGGCTGGAACTGGTGATCGTCAACTTCTACGGCCGCAATAGCCGTCCTGTACTCCTCCTCTATCCTGGACTTGCGCTCAGCAAGGGCATGTTTATGCTGTAGGATAACCTCACGCGACATAAAACCAGACTGAACTTCATGAAGGAAGCTGCTCACCTGATTCAGGGAAGGTTGCAGCTTACTCTGAGCTGTCTCTGCATAGCTGGTGCTACGACCATGCACCTTTGTTTGGGGAACAGCTTTTTCTGAGCTGGTACCATCCCTCATGGATAACTTTCCTGGTTGACCTTGCTTCTTGTCTTTCCCGTCTCTGGGACCTTTATATTTTCTATCAGACCTATTTGTAAAGTTTGGCAACTTGCCATCATCTGAAAGATGCCAACGTGCACCAGCAGTAACCGGTCTAGGAGGCAACTGTGTAACTGGCTTAAAACCTTTTGTACACAATGCATTTACAACAGCTAATAATTTCAGCTGCTATATATATATATATATATATATATATATATATATATATAGCTTCACAGTTTATCTTCAAATCAGACTAGTTGGAATTGTCGTAAAAAGAAGAACAGGTTAGTGAATTACACCTTATGTTTCTGTCAATTTTGAAGAATGAACTATTTGTTTTATTACTGCTTTGTTTTTTTGCTTGTTATATAACTATTCAAATATGGATTATGTCACAAAGTGGTGATGCAATGTGACAGGTTCGAGATATATATCTGGTGTTGTGATTGTATCCTGATGTCTGCACAAGGCTAAGAGTTAAGACGTCCGGGTGTAATACTGCGGCTAACTATGTATAAGTAATATAGTGTCTATATAATAATATGCCGAGGATTGCTGTGAGAGTATAAAATAATCCTGTATTGCTGACTTGTAGACATGTATAATGTGAACTGAATTTTTTTTGAACTGCTGCAGTCAGGCTATTTATACCTCCTTACAATTATTCTAGAAACTTCCAGAAAATCCATTCAGGAAAAATCTAGTAATAGAACAATGCTTCTAAATTTATGATCATGACTCATCAGCGTATTGCGCAATAGCTATTGTCATGCTATAACTTTGTTTATGATACTATATACAGCACTCAGAATCTGTGACAGATTATATCTAATTAGTACTATGCAATTGCAGGCTTCACGGTACTAGATAATGCCTTACTTATTGCTAATAAATCAGTTATGAGGCAACCTTCCAGATCAGTAAAGTCTCCTTAATTACGCAATTCCAAATAACAACCCGAGTTTTCGGTTTTTTTTACAAAACCCTACAATGAACCTGAGTGACCATAGATCTGTGTCTACTTTTCAACTGAACATCTGCTTTGCCTACTACCTTTAACTTGGAACCATCTACTGCAGTCAAAACAGTTGATGGCGCTTTTAACTTTAAGCCTAACCTGTTGGCTGCTTTTTCGGTGACTGTTGAAACCTCGGCCTTTGTATCAAGCACAAAATCAACCTCCATATCATTTACCTTTAAAGTTCTGACTATCTTATCATCTAGCCATTTAGGACTAGAGGAAGAAAACCTCACTCATACTAAGATGATGGGAACGTGTGTAGTCCCTGTCTCTACCTGAACCTCTGTCCATATTCCTGTCACTTTCACTACTGCTACTCCTATCATAGCGATACCTGTTAAAATCCTGTTTCTGAGAGTCTTCAGAACCATTCCTAGCACATTCAATACTAGTATGGCCTTTCCTATTGCAAGTAAAGCACTTAGCATCTGGACAACTGCGAAGCCGGTGCTGCCGACTACGACAGTTGTAACATTTATCACTTTTAGGTGAAAGTTCACTCTCACACCTAGTGCGCCAATTATGTCTATCAGCACTAAAATACTTAGAAAATCTAATAGAGTTTCTATGTTGGCTTCTACATTCATTTCTAATAGACTCATGACCTGAAGTTCCACATCCAGCCTTTGAGTACCTGTTTTTAGACCTATTATCATAATAGTCCTCACACTCCTTCCGAGAAGTTCTATGAACTTCTGCACCTTCACTATAGTAACGACTAGTGCTTCTAGTTTTATTTTTAGATTGCCTAGAAACAATGGCCACTACTTCTGAAACCTCTCTACCTCTAGCTTTAGCCTTAGCATCTTTTAGTACTGCTTCTGAATCACGAGCAAGTTGCCTAGCTCTGAGAATTTCACATAACTTTGCCCAATCTAAATTCTTTTCCTGCATCAATTGCCTATGTAGCATTGACTCTCTGAGTTCATTAACAGCTATTGCAAGAGCAAAATCTTTCCTGTTATCATCAACATCAAAGTTTAAATTCTTGCTGAGTTTCTCAACCCTTAACATATAATCCCTTTCATTTTCATCACATGTTTGAGAACAAGTAACGAATTCCATAACCTTAACATATATTGTTTCCTCTCCACCATAAATTTTATTTAGGTGATCCATGGCCTGCTCATAAGTAGAATCATGAGACTCTAAACTAAATCCTACAGACTGTAAAGCTCTACAGCCATCCTTACCTATAGCACTCAATATCGCAAGCAGTTTAATGCGACCGCTAAAGGTAACGTGACCTCCTTCAGCCTTACCCATTTGTAAAGTGGTAACTTCTACACATAAATTAAATTCTGACAGCCAAGACTTGTAAGAATTAGCTGCATCACTAGAGCTAATAACTAACCTGGGATAGTCATTGACATTAAACCTGAGTGCGGCCATCGTTAAAAATAATGAAGGCCGCTATCTCGATTACTTCATAAAAGTAATCAAAACACTTACCCTCGCTCTTCCTGAAGCGAATAGGTAATTAATCCTGTAGCAAAATCACTGAACACTATCACTTCTTCTTACACCATTGTCAAATGTCCCCGTGACGATTCGAGCACTGAACACATAACACTGTATCCTTCTCCTTACACCACACGACAATTTGAGTACTAAACACTGACAACACTATCACTGTCCTCCGCAAACTAAGTTTGCCTACGATGCCATGTTGTGTATTCACTCACCACAAGTTCACTCTTGTGTAGCAAGAGGAAGAACAATGCCTCTTATACACCCTTCTCTGTATCTAGTCAGCTATTCCTTAGCTTTATCAATGCACTGAAAAAGCTACATAATCCTGCAAGCCTGTGTGAGAGGCTTTGTCTCTCAAAACCGATCTGGCTTTCTTAGCCCAAGTTCCTGTAACATAGTCAGACGCACAAGAGACATCTGCATATACAACAGAATGCAGCCAGCCCATAGGATAAGCAGATAATGCGTACAAGCAGCAAGACGCATAAAAGATGTCAAAAGATACAATAATTAAAAATGTCAAAAGAAAATTGGAAACTTCCGAATTAGAAGAAATCAGTCATGGAAACTGCATCAGCACCGCTTGTGGAAACTGCCAAAGGGAAGTGGAAGCAATTAAACCTATCAATCACCATCACCAGAAAACCATCAGAGAAACATTAGAGACGAATCAAATGAGTACACACATATAGATCTGCCACCCCTGTCAAGCATGACCTAGATACCAGGAGTAAGTTACGAGCTCCACCCTACACGCCGACATCACGTGCACCAGCTGAAGACTTACGCAAATAAAATATCTTCATACGCCTGACAGAAAGCACTGAACCTTAACACTCAACCTACACCCACAGGCTAACCATCCCACAAGCCAGACATCTATAAAAGAGAACAGCTCCAATGACTCAGCATCTCTATCCCCATCTCTAACTCCATCTTTCTCTTTTTCCTGAGGACTTCCTTGGACACTCTCCCCTCTGCCTGCTGAGGAGCCTCTCTCTTCTCTACCGATGGAGCCTCCTTCATCAGCTGAGCCTTTTCTACACCACTATCTCAACTGCTGACACTCTCTACATATGGCCTCTCACAACTCTCGTTTGACTGTCGAAACTCACAGCTGTACAGGACTGATCAACAAGCATAGACGACCGTTCGAGTAAGGGTGTAATTTTTATTAGCTCTTCTAATTGTTTGTCATTAATATTATATTATTGTTTTAGAATTTTGTTAGTTCTGTATTTCATTGTTTGTCTTATAGAATAAAGAAGTAACGTTGACTGGTAAATATTAGTATTGCTTACAATAGCTCAAACACCTTCACTTGTGCCTGAACCAGTAATAATCAAATTAGTTCCCACAAGCTAGGCAAAAGTGCTCAAACTAAACATGGTCAAAATAGAATAATAAGACAAGCAAATTCAACACTGATGTTGTGTGTGGATTCGGATTAGTTATGCATAACATAATTTCTCCACAACCACTCATAACAATGTTGTACATAACTAATCCGAAGCCACACAACATCAGTGCTGAATTTGCCTTGTCATCATTTTTTTATTTTGACTGTGTTCAGTTTGAGCACTTTTGCTTAGCTATCGAGAAATTTATTGATTATTACTGGTTCAGGTACTAGGGAAAGTGTTAAGCAATACTGATATTACCAGTAAAAGTTACTTCTTTATTCTGTTACTCAACCAATTAGATTACACAACTAACAAAGTTTTGAACAATAATATTAATGACAAAAGGTTAAAATAGCTAATAAAAGTTACAACCTTACTCGAACGGTAGTCTATGTTCGTTGCTCTGTCCAGTACAGCTCCGAGTCTGGACAGTCAAACGAGAGTCATGTCAGTTCATAGATATAAAAACTTAGCGGTTGAAATAGTTCCGGAGAATAGGCCCAGCTGATGATGGAGGAAAAGGCTCCGAATGCAGGGGAAAGAGGCTCTGCAGGCACAAGGGGAAAAGAGGTCAGTAGGTGGTGGGGAAGAGCCTTCAGAAGCAGGGAAAAGAGAGAGGCTCCACAGGCAGAGAAAAAGGCCTTAGCAAGCAGAGGGGAAAGAGAGATTGAGACATTGGAGCTGCTCTCTTTAAATTAGAGCTGCACAACGATTATAAAAATTAATCGCGATTAATAACTGGTCTGAACCAGTTAATCTTCGATTAATCTTAGAATTAATCTAGCAAAAACCTGCATATTCAAAAACAAATAATACAGCTACATATAGATTAATTATATTTTAGACAATTGTTAGCAGTAGTACATGTTATGTACAATGTACATAAGTTACAATGTAATAATTATTATGAGTATGAAAACTGTCTATGAAAGTCTATAATTAAGCCAGCCAAGAGTTGAGGCAGCACAGTTTATTGACATTATCTGAATAGAGAGATGCCCTCTTCCTACATACAATATTGCCAGCTTTAGAGAATAGCCGCTCACAGGGACAGTAGTGCCGGTAGTCAGTAGTATTAGTTGTTGTCTGCGACAGCTGGTGATGATTTCTGCACGGTAGGAGGAGAATCAGTTAAAATATATCCTAATGATGATGTGCTGTGGTGGTAAGCAAATTCTTTCTGGCATATACTGCACTTCGCTTTCTTGTTTACGCTTCCAACAACTTATAGAAATGCGCTACCTAGGGTGGAAGACATTTTTCTGCTTTCGTGTTCCAATAAAGTGTCAATCTTATATTACTAATATTCTGAAGCTGAAATATGGTTGTGATTTTTTTGAAAAATGAAAAACATGTATAATTTACTTTTAAGAAAGTTTTTAGAAATAAACAAAAATAAACCTTAAGATACGTATTAAATAATACTGAAATCACTTTTGTTGCTATTACATAGAAACATGTTCAAACAACTAACAACATGGCTGCTTACAGCTAGATCGACACGGCGCTTGTGCATTGTATTGTATAAACAAGTTTAATGTTAGCGACTCAATGTGTTTTCATAGTTGAGCGCAAAATAGTTGTGGTTTAATTTATTGGTAAGAAAGGGTTGTTTGTCATAATATTTATTGGTTAGTAAATTAAATGCTAGTAACCTGCTACATTAACGGTATGGTACTAAATAGTACAAAGGAAAGGAACCACATCAAGATCATCATCGCGGTTGCATTTTAATTGAAGATTAATTGGCCCAACTCAGTTTATCGTTTATTTGTATAGACCGCGTTAATCGTTTATTTAACGCGATCATTGTGCAGCTCTACTTTAAATAAATATCTCTATTAGCCTGTGAGGTGCTTAGCGCTCTGTTCTATATGTTCAGAAGATTAGTAATTGACTGAACTTGTCTCAAGTATCTCATGGGAGTTTACTGATTGGAAATCATGACTAACTCCAATGGTTTTGGTCATGTTTGGTAGAGTTCAACTTTCTTTTAATGGTTTTCTGGCAGTAATTGACGTTTCTTTTTTCATGGTTACCTCCACTGGAAGTTTCTAATCTGGCTGCTGATGTATATGATGTATGTTTGACTGTCTTTCCTGATGGTACCCTGATGTACTAGATGTTTTTTGTTCATTGTAATATTGCGGGTCTTTCCGACATTTCTTCATTATGCTATCGGCTTTTGCTAATACAACAATGTCTTGTAAAATCGCTATTACTAAAACTAAGAGATGTATAAGGAACCTGATTTGGTAATATTAAACAAACTAGCCTTGTTTTAACAGACTTGTAGCATTATAAAACACATCAAGCATTTACCAGCCAAACTGCATTGCTTACAGAGCACTGCCTTTCAAATAGAGCTCTGATTTTACAATATAAGAACTACCATTCAGAGTGACTATATATAATTTTTTTAGACAAGTTAAAGGTAATTCAGGTATTATCATAGATATAGTAAACCCTAGATTGGCGAATAGCTATCATTACAACGGAGCAAAAGTGAGACCTATAATTGGCTGTTGTTCTCACGACGTTACATCGCAGTGATGTGCATCACGGCAACAGAACCTTCAGCTGAGCAATGAGTTTAGTAGTGAAAGCATGCTTGTCCTACTAGTTTGTAAGTCATAAACGTTACAATAAGACCAAATTCTTGGTGAAATGTCATCAGAGGAGACTACAACACCCCAGGTATGTGAACCCACAATAAAAATTTTAAATACTTGGTAAACCTAACCTTTGCACGTGTACTATACCATTGGTTCACATTGTAAGAAACTACTGGAAACTAACTACCAACTCAACTGAACTTGTCTTATCATGGTCTCATAACAACGAACATACCTTTCTATGATTATTCTGAATTGAAAGTGAAGTAAATGAATGCTTGGGACTATCAAAAGAAAGAGTGTCTAGACTGATTACAATAACACATATTACACACTTGTCTCTCAGCTGATAGGGTTGTAATCTAGCTTAGCATGATTGATCAAATACCTTTTTTGTCTCATTCCAAGTAATGTAATGATATTCATTCTACTACATGTATGTATTGTTAATGTTTAGGCTAAGAAAAAGTCAAGCCGCAGCTGGTGCTGTGCCTAAGGATGTTCAAGCAATCATGAGAAATGTCCAAATCTGGCGTTTCACTGCTTTCCAAATGAGAAACGAGCTGTAACCGATAATGCTTGGGTAAAAGTGGTGCCAAGACAGGATTGGACTCAAGGATCAAGCTCTGTTTTATGCAGTGGACAATTTAAGGAAGATTGCTACAAGGTTCCATCAGGTATTGGAAAAAAACCAATGCTACAATCTGGCGCAACGCCTACATTATTTACAGCTTATCCAACCTACCGTCAGCCAAAAGTTGTGAAAAGACGGACACCAACCATAAGAACAGAAAGCCTGCCGAAACATGGAAGAACATCTCAGACAGCAGCCAGCACCATAATACCTGACCCTGAAAATACTACACCTGGTGATACTACTATCCATGATGATGAGCAATCTGCAGGTTCTGACAATCAGGACACACCTACAGCCTCGACAACAAGCTGCCGCCGTGGTACTGTTGAGATACATGTAACAGCCTGCTGTCACACGTATCTCAATATTAAAAAGAAGAATCAAAACTCTACAGCAGAGAGTTATTAGTTTAATTTCTATTTGGTCACTCTTTGTATTATCAATGATATAGAAGCTTCTAAATCATTGGTATTATCCATTACCATGTGTCTAAGATTCTTGCCTTACTCATCCAAAGTCAGTTTTATATATTATCAATAAAATATGCAGTTTCACATGCACAAACTATGGAAAAATTGAGCAGTTTTTAGTGTTAAGTCAATAGGAGTTCATTGATCAGCTGATTTACTTTACACATCACCATGACGTTGCGTCATGCTAATTATAGGCCTCACTTGTTTTGATTATTCGCATATCTAGGGTTTACTATATCTATGGGTATTATAGATACACTTTAACCCATAGTGTTGTGAATGTGTTACACAAAATCTTTTAGCAATTCTTTGACCAGTTCAATAAGCTGGTCAACATATCAGATCTAGATAAAAAGGGTTGAAATCTGATGGCACAGAGACCAGCTGCTCCTGCTTAGATGACCCTTCTAACATGAATGATTTCATATTGATGACATTTTGTTATTGCTGATCATAGTGTTTTAGGATCTCACAGTTTCACTGACATGCAAGCTTTGGTAAGCGGAATCATGATTGCTGCATGATAATTCAGTGTCATAATCAATACTAAAAACACAGAGTGCATTTGTTCGCTGTAGAAGTTTCTAAAATGTGTCTCTAAATCATGTACAATCACCAGTAATGGAAGCCAATAAAATCAAGACCTATATATCTCGGAAGTACTATAACTGGCAGTGCTAAGGTGGACCATGAAGCCCTCCTAAAGATGTGAAATGCTAGTGCAGCATTTTGAAATCTGAGGACTAGGTTCTGAAGCAATTATCTTGTTCAAAGTGAGGTGCCAGGTATATCGTTTATGGTGCCGGCAGCATCACTTGACTGGCTACAGTATGCAAACTGACCGACTGCAAGCATATGTCATGTGACATCTACGATCAATCATGGTTATCTCTTAGAGGGATTAGATTGATACTGCAGTATTCCAAAGAGCAAAAACACCATCTATCAAAGCCAAATTTATCTAATGAATTTGAAATGGTTTGAACATTTTGAAAGGATAGATCACCATCATGTCTCAATAACTGTCATAGACCCATTGAAATAAGCAAAGTGCAAGCTGGATAGCCCTCAATTGAGATTTAAAACCTATGCAAAGAGAAGTATGAAGAAAATAATGAGAGGTCATGACAAATAGTAAAGGATGACAAGAAATAGAGTAGGTTCTAGATGTTGGATGAGATAAAGTTATAAACAGTCATTATTACATCCAATAGATTAGTGCGCTTTTGAAGTCCTGTTCTTCACTTTCTGCTGTTGTTGCTTTTTTCAACTAGTGTTGCTGTTAGTTCCCTTTACTGCCTTTCCAAATGTCTGCTATGAATTTTATTTGCAGAGTGCACTTCTGCGTAGCCAAGCTTACACTTCCTTGGTTGCTTTTTTATTAGTCTATTTGTAGCATCTTGTTTCACATGTTTCTATAACGTATTTGTGTTACTCCTATGTGAAACTACCTGCAGTGTTTTTAAAGAAATGATCCTAGATTTATGGTGTGTGTAATGAATTGAACAAATTGAGGTGTATTCAGCTCAACATATTAAGGTTTTAGCATACTATCGAAGACCGGTGCGCCATTTGCGATTTGCCAGTGGATAAGTTATAATCTTTCTTTTCCTTCTGAAGTGCCTGTAACAGCCTATTCATTTATTTCTTTCTAATTCTTCTTTAGACATTCTCATCAATCAATCTGAATCGATTTAAATTTCTATCATTCTCTTACTCTCTATTACTCTGAAATATACTTACATCTGTCCATAAACTCCCTCGAGTTCATCATCATAATCCATGTATTAACTCCTGTGTCCATGTCCTGTGTTTATGGACAGATGTAAGTATATTTCAGAGTAATAATGAGTAAGAGAATGATAGAAATTTAAGTTGATTCAGATTGATAAAAATGTCTAGAAAACAATTATAAAGAAATGAATGAATAGGCACTTCAGAAGGAAAATAAAGAATATAACTTTTATACTGGCAAATCGCAAATGGCGTACCCATCTCTGATAGCATACCAAGCATAAACTAAAGTTGTTTGTAGAGGTCTAGCTGTATTCTCCTTCCCAAGTTTTCTACTTGGGTGCATGTGTGTCAGTGAATGCCTGCGAACAATCCCTCGAAGATCGAATATGATGTCTGCTTAGCTTACTGCAAGGAAAGGCTGTGTGTGTTTTAGGAGCCTTGTTTTAGGAGTCATTGTTGTACAAACAATGACTCTCCGTTCTTGGTTGGAAATGTCCGAGTCTAGTGGTAAGGAAATCTCGGCTGCAGACATGGCCAGTTGCAGAGAGCAATTTAAGGTTGAATGTTATTCCTGTCACCACCAGCGACCTTCTTCGGGAATTGAACCCCAAATTGTTGTTTGCAGGTCAGCAGTTCTAGACCACGAGGCTACAGCTGCTCTCAAAGTTTTCTATTTAGACAAATTTATAACAAGAAAAGATTAACAAGTGTTGACTAAATGTTGGTTTGGTTCGATGGACTAGATGTTAACCGTCTGCCTTCAACAAATGTTGGCAGACTGAGTGCCCTAACACAAGCTCAACTTCAAAGATACTGAAGCAGCAAACTCAAGGTTAAATCAAATCAATCAATAAATGAAGTCTCTCTCTCAAAATCTTGCAAGTAATTTAATTACTTACTTTAATGATAAACGTACACAATTTCTTTGCAGAATTTATCAGAAAATTTCGGTATTTTCTATCGTTTGTGATTATTTTGATGTTTGAGGAGGTCTGACTGCCAGGATGTTTCAAGATTAAAGTTGATAAAACTTGATCACGGTTAAACACTCAGCAGAAAAGTATGTGCGAAATGATGTCACTAGTTGTTACCATTGCAGCAGTTGATATCAGCTGTTGCGTTGAAGTTGCGGCGTTACTCATCTCTATTCTGTCAGTCTCTTTCTGGCTATAAATATTGTAATTACACTTTCGGTTGATCTGAGCGTTTTAACCGTGATCAAGTGTTATCAATTTTAATCTTGAAACATCCCAGCAGTCAGACCTCCTCAAACATCAAAAATAATCGCAAATGATAGAAACATATCGATGCTTTGTGATAAAATAAACTAAAATTTTAGTTTACATCATATTAATTAATTACATCATAATCGCACTTACGATTGCTCTAAGCGTTTTAATGCGATTAAGTTTTATTGATTTTAATCTTAGAACATCTTGGCAACCAGATCACCTTAAACATCCAAAACAATTGCAAATGATAGAAAAATACAGGCAATTTCTGGTAAGATAAAATATACATAAATGTTGTGTAAGTCTAATTGAATTGTTCACATTGTTTCAACTTGTACTCTAAAATGAATCATGCTTGTACCTGTTCCCTCTTTTATCTTAAATCACCAGTATACATGTATATCCTATTCTAACCGTTTAAAACCTACATGTAAAGCTTTTTCTGAAAAAAGTTTTACATGTAGGTTCTCGAAAAAAAATGTTTTTTTCAGGTTTACCGATTTGGTTTCTTGATGAACACGAAGTAGTCGTAGTCTGCAGTGTAGAGGGTAAGAATGTGACACTACCAGAAACTGTCGTCTCTCCTATTAAATCTTCATCATACTCTGAATATTTAGAGGTATGTAACGGCAGACTGTAAAGTTAGGCACTTAGATCTGTATAATTATTTGTGGTTCTGAAGTGTGTTCATTTGACGTTTCTGTGAATACAGTTTTAAAACTGTTGCAAACCTTGTAGGTGATTAGTTCGATGTCTCTTAAAGGCATTGAATATCTTTAGGAGATATTAATCTTAGATATATTATTTTAAAGATATTAAAATGTCTAAAATATCTCTAATTCTTCTGCAATAAAGTCTTAGTTTCATAACAGCCACACGGCACTTTGTAGAAAATTTAATGCTCAAATTATGTTGTTTTGATATATTTTTGATGTTGACGTGTTATTGGCTGATAGTAAGCTATTTATAGAGCTTCGTCTGCTATTGTCACAATTTTTTCATACAAAAGTTAATAAAAACATCAATTTTAGTTTCTGTGATAATTATTCGACTATATGTCATATGGATCACCATACTCACTCAATGCTTGCAAGCAAGTTTAAGCAGGGAATGGCAGTATCTGAATGAAGTTGATCATAATGAATAAGTCCATAAATACTTATAATGCTTGCTTTAACCTGGCAGAAGCCCTTCGGCTCTCATGGCCCTCATGTAAGATAACTCCAATTTTAGTCAAATTATACAATCTACTATCACAAATACTGTGTCCGATGCTGTGATTGGATGTTGAAAAAAGATTCCATCGCACAGGATTAGAATGCAGATATTAAGCTTTACTGCCAGGAATTCTACCACATTGCTACATCTTGGAATAATTGTGCAGATAATTACTACAAGTTATTACTGATAATATAATTATATACAGATGATTATGATCTCTCGCGGTGAACTGGACTGCTAGGGTACTAGTTCTCATAAAAGCTTTACACCTTTTAAAATTGAAGCCATGAGTTATCCGAATAGGAGAATTGTCGTGGATCAACTCCTTGTGTTATTTGAATAAGGTTATCCAGATCATAAACCATATGGTAGTTGAATCACACTAATCATATTTCATTCAAAATCCTATTTATTCAAGCATTTATTATGTTGGTAATCTAGTGATAAGTTTTAATTCTTTCGTTACTAACTTGAAATGGAGAGATCATAATAAGTATCGTTATATGATAGGTGATATACCGATATAATCTAGTGATAGGTTTTAATTCTTATGTCACTCGAAATGACCTAAAACAAAAGTATGTAGTTTTCTCCTTCAAGGAATAAATAGAACTAGCGCACTGTAGCTTTATGTCTCAACTCTGAAAGGTTTTTGATATCTACAGGTGCTAAATCACCGAGTCATTGAGCCATATATTAATCACCAGCAGACCTCTCGGCGAGTCCTCGCTTATGGACTTCTCAGATCACTCACCTGGGCCAACCTATACAGACGGTATCTTATTTTATTCACCGAAGCTGTAACGCTTCGGAACCTATCAGATTAGTCCTCTGTGTCAAATGTATTGTTGATGTGATGTATTGCTGATGCAGGGATGAACCATTCGTAAGGTCTTAAGGTTGGCACACGCTGGACCCACGATGTTAAATTCATTTACTGAGTTTCCATACAATGATTGCTTAGTGACACATTCCCATATGGGGCTGCTATGTCGTCATGTCGTCATGGAAACAGTTGTGTCACTCTCATTTTGTCAGGATTCAGTGTCCCTGTTGGGAAGCGAAATACTCAGGTAATGTGCCATATTTGGGCAATGGAAACAGCCTTTTCGATCAACGGCGTCACACTTCTGCGTGCGCATACGAGTAGGTCTTGCTTTCAGAAAGAAGCACGACCTATGCGCACGCAGTAGTGTGATGCTATTTTTAGGTCAACCTAAAAATGGCGTCACACTTGTGGTTTGTCAAACTTTTCAGGTTTGTGACCTTATGAAGTGAGCCATGTTTATTACTACTGAATTTTGCGTTTATAAAAGTTTTATCACAAAACAGCACACAAAACAGCACATGCAAGGTCTGCCATGGTTGCTGCTTTAGAAATAGGTTTTTTGCTATATACGCTTCTATGAGGTATATCATAGGCAGCAGTACAAATGCCTAGTTGGCAGCATTTAAACATATCGTCACACTAGTCCATTTGGTTTGTACAACTTCAAAAAGAAAAGAGTTATTTCTTTATTAAGTTTATGAAATTCACGTGCCATACTTCTTTTTAGCCTGTGGGTGTGGTTAATAAGTGCAGGCCCTTTTTTACTGCCAGTTGAAATTTGTTATAAAGTGAGGATGCTAGGCTAAAGATGATATTTAGTAGCATTGCTTATTATGGCTACTCATAACGTTCGTTCCTGTTCGGTGATGTATTGGTTAACACTTGGGAATATCTAGCGGCAGGACAGTGGTTTGAGCCCTGCCACAGGATGTCAGGAAAAGCATCTAGTCATAAATTGTTTCCGCGCACAGGGCGACAACCCTGTCAGAAAAGCTGAGGTAGGCAACAGGAAACTCATGAAATGTATAAATCAATTAAGAAAGATCATGAGAGAGTTGCTTATAGCAGGCTACTCTTACCTAATGTTTCTAAAAGGAGAATAGCATATATTTCATATAGTTGTCGTAGTTTATGCTCTGTACGCTCAATCTGCGGAAACGATAATAATTTCAATAATTTTGTCAGAACTTTAACTCAGTTTGGCAGGACTCTTTTGACGGATAACCCCAACTGTGAAAAGAAATACGTAAATGATGATCGATATTTTAATGCTTTAGGTATGGAGGTTACCTGTTCAAGCTACTGACTGGTGAATATCAGATATTCGAGAAGCTTCTTGACACCACTAGCTACATACAAGTATCAGGTGAGTTAAAATGTGTCTGGAATTTACTTCATAGCTGATATGTATGAAGGGGTGGCTTTCATAGCTAATATGTCTGAAAGGGTGGCCTCAGGGCAAATCAAACTAAGTGTCCGATGGGCTATCATAAACCTCAATGTATGATCCCATTTATGTCCGACTTACATTGCTATACAGAACAAAAATTTAGCAAATATTTATTTTAACCTACGGAATAATTTCTAACATGCTGTGCTCAAAATCTAACAAAATTTCACAGCTTTTCAAGTCTTAAACTTGAAAAGCTGTGAAATTTTGTACTTACACTAGATACAGCTACTATAACATACACTAGATACAGTGACTATAACTTATGATAGATACAGTTACTATAACTTACACTAGATACAGCTACTATAACTTACACTAGATACAGCTACTATAACTTACACTAGATACAGCTACTATAACTTACACTAGATACAGCTACTATAACTTACACTAGATACAGTTACTATAACTTACACTAGATACAGTTACCTTACTATAACTTGGAGTAACTTGATCCCTGTTTGTTTTCATTTTCTATTAAATTTTTAACAAGTCTTAAACTTGTTAAAAATTTAATAGAAAATGAAAACAAACAGGGATCAAGTTACTCCAAGTTATAGTAAGGTAACTTGATCCCTGTTTGTTTTCATTTTCTATTAAATTTTTAACAAGTCTTAAACTTGTTAAAAATTTAATAGAAAATGAAAACAAACAGGGATCAAGTTACTCCAAGTTATAGTAAGGTAACTGTATCTAGTGTAAGTTATAGTAACTGTATCTAGTGTAAGTTATAGTAGCTGTATCTAGTGTAAGTTACAGTAGCTGTATCTAGTGTAAGTTATAGTAGCTGTATCTAGTGTAAGTTATAGTAGCTGTATCTAGTGTAAGTTATAGTAACTGTATCTATCATAAGTTATAGTCACTGTATCTAGTGTATGTTATAGTAGCTGTATCTAGTGTAAGTTGTAGTAACTGTATCTAATGTAAGTTATAGTAACTGTATCTGGTGTAAGTTATAGTAACTGCATCTAGTGTAAGTTATAGTAACTGTATCTAGTGTAAGTTATAGTAACTGTATCTAGTGTAAGTTATAGTAGCTGTATCTAGTGTATGTTATAGTAGCTGTATCTAGTGTAAGTTATAGTAACTGTATCTAATGTAAGTTATAGTAACTGTATCTGGTGTAAGTTATAGTAACTGTATCTGGTGTAAGTTATAATAACTGTATATAGTGTAAGTTATAGTAACTGTATTTAGTGTAAGTTATAGTAGCTGTATATAGTGTAAGTTATAGTAACTGTATCTAGTGTAAGTTATAGCAACTGTATCTAGTGTAAGTTATAGTAGCTGTATCTAGTGTAAGTTATGGTAACTGTATCTAGTGTAAGTTATAGTAACTGTATCTAGTGTAAGTTATGGTAACTATATCTAGTGTAAGTTACAGTAACTGTATCTAGTGTAAGTTATAGTAGCTGTATCTAGTCTAAGTTATAGTAGCTGTATCTAGTGTAAGTTATAGTAACCGTATCTAATGTAAGTTATAGTAACTGTATCTGGTGTAATTTATAGTAACTGTATCTAGTGTAAGTTATAGCAGCTGTATCTAGTGTAAGTTATAGTAACTGTATATAGGGTGAGTTATAGTAAGTTGCAGTAAATGTTTATCACTCCCCTTTTAAATCCAAAGTTGTTGTAGAAGCTTTGTGAGTCATATTATAACTTGAAAAGACAAGTTTGTACTGTTGATATAATCTTGGATACTTCTTCATCAAAATAAAGTAGGATATGAAAAAGGGATTTTACGAGTGAAAAAATATTTTCGCTCACATCTTCTTTAACACTTGAATAGGGCTTCAAGCTAAAAGTTGAGGCCTTTTTCTAATAGTTTTTAAACATACTGGCTCCGGCATTCCTTAACCTTTTACCATTCATTTTTCAGGACCATCTCTTGCCTCCTATGTTCTTTATGGAGGTCCAAACCATTGCATCCCTTCCAGAGCTTCATCTACTCAACATAATGGTACACAGGCTACCACCCAACCTCAATTGCCTCCTCTTCTCGCTGGTAGTCAGGCTACACCAAGGTCTGCGCCTACTAGGCATGCTAAGCAATCACGTGTCGCTCAACTGTCACGTCGTCAGCTTCAGTTCTCTGTTGGAAGAGGTAATAAAGACCTGATGAAAGTAGAAGTTGGTTCTCATATGCTGGCTTGTCAGCCGTGTCCTAAAATATCTCCAGGTAAGTCTACGGTTTTTTGTTTCCATATATTTTGGTTATTCTCTGATTTTACTGTTTATCACTTTGCAGCTTCCACTAAGGTGGGTTTATACTAGACAATTGTGACATGTAATTTTGCGGTCATATCTTTTGAGAAACATGGAGAAAGGCATATGATTTGCCAATTGACATTAGCGATGTTTATCAGTGATTTGTTTACTTTTGGTATCGCTTAATAATATTTGATAATGAACAGGCGATATTATTACTGAATTAATGGTAGACTTCCATGATCTTTTAAAAATGGATTATGATGAAATCAAAATACGCACATACGAAATACTCTTTTACAAAATGGTCAGTTTTGAAATGGTTCCTTTTGAAATGATTATTTATGAAATGTTCAATCATAAAATGGTCACTTATAAAATTTTTACTTACAAAATGGTTACTTATAAAATACTCACTTGCAAAGTGATTACTTATCAATTATTTGTTTATGAAATGGTCATATAAAAATGGTCACATATACAATGACAACTTATAAAATACTCAAGTTTAAAATGACTACTTATAAAATAGTCACGCATGCAGCAAAATTAAAATGTGTATTCATATTTGTATAAAAATTTGCCTGACATGACGAATTTGATATACAATGCTTATACAGGAACAGAATAACGTTGTATGTCGAGGGTTGACTGTTTGACATTTTTACTGCTACATGTATATATTTTAGAAACATAGTACCTCAATTTTCCCATGGTTTGTGTTAAAGACCTGGTGAAACATGAAAGTCGAATATGTTTATGAATGTTGTTATTGTACATGAATATTGTTTTCAGTCACATATTGTAGTCAATTATCCAGCATTCTTTTAGATAGATTATTTGGTGGAATGTCATATGCCAGGTGGTACCATGGCATATTTGGCTGTAGGCCAACACCTGCTGACACCTGTCATCCTCTGAAGCTTGTTCATCGCAACTTAAGGTGAGGCTATTTATGGTCAAGGAAGAATCTGTCAACTTTGCATCATCCTTGCTAGTTACCTCTGGATTAGCTACATCCTGCAACCGAAATTAGGTCATTTTTCTTAATTATCAATTATTCCTTTGATATTGCAAAATGATAAATATGTATGGTTTTCTTTTGTTTGTCTGTTTTCTACTTTTGTGATTTATGAAAGCATTTTATTACCTGGAGTTTCTGATCCCCGCATTTCTTGCTCTTGCACTATTTACACGTAGATTGATTATTCATGGCCTACTTTCTGTGATGAGCAATATTTTTTCGATAGAGTTGATCTTTACATTTGTATCACTACAATTGTATCAGCCTTATTTCATCAATGTTAGCAGGTGTATATACGTCTATCGCCATGGTTTTGCCGATCTTCTAACGTATTGATCTTTTATTAATCAAATATATGTCATAGACAGCGGCTCATTTAGGAAGGCTGTCAGCAGAGGGATTTATGTGAACACCCTTGATCAAGAAGCCCTGTCATAGGTGGCAAACTTTACTGTTTATGTAGAAGGTCGTATTAAGTATGGTTATACCTTTATTTATAAAATCATTTCATAACATGAAAGTTATGTGAGTAGAAACTGTGATTACAATATATATATATATATATATATATATACCCTAATCGGTTCCGAGCCCGCTTTAAATCGGACTTTTATGCATGACAAAAATGATTGACAACATGTAACAAATGCATCCATGGTAGAATTAAATTACTGCACGTTAAGCATAAAAATGAGAGTTGTACCTAATGTAGGTGATAAGGCATTTTGTTTATTGTTTCGTAGATTTATTACTCCACTATCGGGGCATTTTTGGACTTCAATTATCTCTTGCATTGTTTATATGGATAAAAAAAATTCTTTCTTTTTCACCACTTTTTTTCACCACTTCCTTGGGATCCATAGAATAGAAGTTAATAGACCACGAATGGAGTTGCAATAAACACTAACTAAAGCTGAAAAAAACTGCTCTAATATGTTGGGCTTTCAAAAATTTCACTCCCATGAGACTAAGGCTTCCCGATCGTCATGAGCCTCATTGGAAAAATGGAGAGGATTTGGGATTAGCAGTGAATGTTTTAGAAATTTCGCCTTTCTCATCTTTGTTAACAATTTCTTTCATAATAAGAGCCATTATTTCTTTGAAAAATTGTTTCAAATCAAAAAAATCTTTATGCAGAGGCTTTCATAAGTAATAGGGCTTTTCATAAGCCTTTCTTAATACAATTTCTTTCGTACAGTAGGTGGAAGTAGCACTGTAGTGTTGAGAACAGGAAGCCCACAAGCATCTGTTATCACACATGTATGGCGGTAACTGCTACATACATGTGTGTTGCAGGGACCTGGCCTTCAACCCACTCATTGAAGCCTATACAACTGTTCGACCCGATTCTGATGAAGATAATATATTTGCTCATGCTGTTCCACATTGGAAGGTACTTTCCTGCTCTTTGCTGTCTTGCTAATATGCTGGATATTCTGTCTCTATATGTTAGTTTCGCTCAAACTTAACTCTTCCTGGCTTATAAAGCATTGCAGTAGTAGGGTCTAAATGTTTTATGAAACTCATTATGGGCACAAGTTTGTATTTGTTTTTACTAGATTTGAAGTGATTTTTACTCGTAAAACTCAAGTTGATAATTATTTTTTTCAACCTTTAAAACAGGTTTTAATTCTTCAAATCAAATTGTAAAAGACACCGTAGGTGTCTGCCCGTAGATGTCTGCCCGTAGATGTCACCGCCCGTTACTTTACTCTCCACAAGACAGTCAAACAATAAACACACCGAGTGTTAGGCACTAGTATATATACCGTAAAACCTCTAATTGAGCGCCATAGCGTTAGATTTTCAACCCTTACTCTATAGTGGCGGTCAAATAGAGGTGGTGTTCAAATAGAGGCTGGCGGTGTATTTTTCAAATGACTCATCCAAATTTTTAGAAGATAAATTTAGCTCTTTTACGGGCGAAGTGAATATCGTCATCTTTTTTTGTTTTGGTGGAGTGACATTAACCATTTTGAACGCAATAAATCTGCTAACTTACTTCCAACTTGTCAAAAATATTTTAATAAATATTAGAGTTGCCCCGATTTTGGAATCGGTATCAGTGCCGATATGGGTGTCAAGTATCTGAATCGGTATCGGCCGATCTTTTCTTAAAAATCTGAAACTTGCGATACTTTTTACAGACCAACTATTTAGCAGAAAACCGTATTTTAGCCTGCTACACTAATAAAAAATCATTAACTGTAAGCTCCTTACTTTCACCTAATGAATTTCGGGCCTGCCACACAATTTATTTCATGTCTATAGCCTGATCAACACAGCGGAGGAAACTTTTTGCTTTAGCTAGGACGTAATCACAAAGTGTGGTATTTCCCAATTACAGCGATAGGATTTATTGCAGTCAATCACGAACAAGATAACAAAGATGGTAGACAAGAATGCAGTGTAATATTTCTATTTACTAGCATTACGAAAGTTAGTTAAACAGTCGAAACTAGAAGTCGAAGATGAAGATGGGAGGGCCGAAAAGCGCCGTTTCCATGATTCGCAAGCACGATGGATTCGATAAAGTTTTACGAATTGCAAACTTCGCTTAGCTTACGGATTCATGCCGTTTCCATGATGCGGATAGCTCGCGGATTGACTAAAATTTGCGAATTATGCGCGTCATGGAAACACAGTGATTGCTAATCAGCACCAAAATACTGTACCATAGAGACTGCATTCCAAACACAACGATAACTTATGACAGGTATATTTGGGGTGGATGTATATATTTCCCTCTTTCACCACTAGATGTTGTTGAAAGTCTTTTGTCCAGCAGGTATGCCAGTTGATGAAGAGGATTTTAAGCAAACTTCAGGTATCAAATCTGATGTTTGGACATCAGATTAGATCAGACATCAGAAAAACAGACTGGCATCACCTGTCCCAGCGTGTCATTGCTTCCCTGACCTCTAACCTTTATACCTCATTCACACTCAGCCAACTTACACGAGACATCAAGGTGAGAGCAGGAAGAGTACCTGCGGCGCCCTGCCTTCATGAAAAGCTGCCATCGCTGGCCCATTTTTGGTGTTTATGTTTATGTGGATTTTAATGAATTTTGCATTTTTGGTGACATTTTGATTTTTATAGAAATGGCAAATCAGCAGAAGTGTTCAACATGCATATATTTGTGAGACTAAGCCACATATGTCTAATTAGTCCTCGTATCCAGTTTACGTAAAAATTACCATGTAAAATCCGATATATAAATAAAAAATTTGACCCCTAAATTTCGTGCTTAAAAATCCATCCCTGACTCACATGTATACGGCGGTAACATTTTTCATGACACGAATTCTAGTAAAATTCTACTTCAACAAACCATCGCAAATCAAAATTACATGATATGGCATATAAGGATTTATTTATAACATAGTAAAATACTATTAATCCTGCTCAACATGAAATGAATCAAACACAAAGTCCCATTCTTCACCTTTCAAATTGTCATCGCTTAAATTCTCTTCTAGAATAACGTGTTTTCTTCTAATTTAATGCTTTTTGTAGTATCTGCTCCCAAGCTCACACTTGGGTAACCCATTTGACACATTAACTATCATCTTCCTATCCATCCTTTTTCTTGTACACGAATCACGATTTTTAACAGAAATCCGTCTTGAGGATTGGCTTCTCTGTTAAAAGCATTTGCATTATCAAAGGCAGCAGTTTCTTTCTATTGGCAAGTTGGGCCAGTTCGATTATGAACTATTGTTTTTTATTCCTTGTGGTCTTCAATAAAGCTATCATCTCTCGTTCTTTTGTTAAATGTTATACATATTGCCGACGGGACAAAAAAGAACAGAAGTTTTTGGTCATGGCGCTTTTGAATGTCAGTTCCTCGGTTACGCATCGTCCGCCTCTGATGCCTACTGAACTATTCGCGAACAAACGATTTGAACTACAAAAAGGGGTCGACTTACACGGCAGGTACAGTCCAGGGTCAAATTCAGGATTTTAAAACCAAACTTTAGACCTCCGCTTATATGCCGGGTCGACTTGAACGGGATTTTACGGTACTGTATTTCACGCACAAATGTGAGAGGAACGTAATTAGAACCCGAGCACCTCATGTGTATTTCAATCGTGTGCACTCCATGCATGGGAATTCAAGAGCATCCTCATTACCGTATATAAAGCGATTTTAAAATTCAAATTCTTTTGCTGTTATGATTTGCAGAGGTGTCTGATATGCGAGATCAGCTCATTTGCAAGAATATACAGTACATATATGTTTTAGCGTTTTGTAGTCAAGAGAGTACATTTCAGGCCATAATGTGCTTCTTTGTAGTTATAACTATGCTATATTTGGCATTAGTTGAAATCACTAACCTTTTCTACTAGTGTTTACTCCTGTTAGGTCTACGATGTGACCTTTATGTGACCTTATTGAAAACTCTGAATAGCCTTTGCCGTTATGTCTTAGCATGGTTCAAGTACTTGCATCCAAAACTTCATTTATTAGTCATAGAGAGTAGCCTAGTTTAGTGTTAGCCTGATGTACAGGGGTTGGCTCCGCCCATCCTATAAGCGATGTACAGGGGTTGACTCCGCCCATCCTATAAGTAATGTACAGGGGTTGGCTTCGCCCATCCTATAAGTAATGTATAGGGGTTGGCTTCGTCCATCCTAAAGGTGATGTACAGGGGTTGGCTCCGCCCATCCTATAAGCGATGTACAGGGGTTGACTCCGCCCATCCTATAAGCAATGTACAGGGGTTGGCTCCGCCCATCTTATAAGCAATGTACAGGGCTTGGCTCCACCCATCCTATAGATGGGATGTACAGGGGTTGGCTTCACCCATCCTTTAGGTGATGTACAGAGATGTGGCGCAGTCTTAGGTAAACTTGTAAGTCTTGTGAATCAGCTGTGTATAAGTACACAGTTGGGATGTTCTGCTGCAATACCCTCCGTGGCTATCTTCTATCCATCTTTTACCTTATTTTAGCTCTCAGGATGTGATTGGCTAAAGAGTGTTGCCAATGGTGGCAACCGGCAACGCACAATGGCTGCATTTATCTTTTGGCTGGTCAAAATGCTTTCCTACATTCTAAAGGTAAATTTTTTGACTTTCTGTGTTCACACTCTGAGTACAAA
This sequence comes from Watersipora subatra, assembly GCF_963576615.1. Lineage (NCBI taxonomy): Eukaryota > Metazoa > Bryozoa > Gymnolaemata > Cheilostomatida > Watersiporidae > Watersipora > Watersipora subatra. The sequence continues at coordinate 44,035,965 of NC_088714.1, read as the reverse complement.
ACCTGGTACCAGGTTGTCATCTGAACCGAATATCTGTGTCGAAACCATATGTTGGAGTATGTGTATGTGTCGAAACCATAATATGTTGGAGCATTAATGTTGGAGGGAATCTTCACAGCAGTATGAGCTGTGTCTATTCAAAGTCACATTTGGAGGTGGAGAAAAAATATGTCATCATACTGGGCTTGAACCCATGCACTTGGGGTCTGTGCCAACTATACGCGAGTTATTGCGCTTATAGTTATTCCTCGCGCTTATTGCCACACTTGATGATCCCTCATCGCGTGTCGGACTGCCGGGGTACTAGCATTACTATAAGAATACATTGTATTTTGTATAATGTGGGCAAAGGCTCAGATAACAATGGTGAATACACCAAATAACTACATATTGTGTTTTAAAACATGTTGTATGTAATTATGTAAAAAATAAAGGTAAAAAATTAAATTATACATATTATACATATATGTAAAAAAACTAATAATGTAATATTTATTATAATTATCGTCCAAATCCACTGTTGGAGGTTGGAAAAAAGACCGACTCGTAAGGGACTCGTAAGGGACTTGTAAGGGACTCGTAAGGGACTCGTAAGAGACTCGTAAGGGACTCGTAAGGGACTCGTAAGAGACTCGTAAGGGACTCGTAAGAGACTCGTAAGAGACTCGTAAGAGACTCGTAAGGGACTCGTAAGGGACTTGTAAGGTACTCGTAAGGTACTCTTAAGGGACTCGTAAGGGACTCGTAAGGGACTCGTAAGAGACTCCCAAGAGACTCGTAAGGGACTCGTAAGAGACTCGTAAGGGACTCGTAAGGTACTCGTAAGGGACTCGTAAGGGACTCGGAACTCATGAATTTTAATTTGGTAGTCTGCCACACTGAGACATGCTAATGGAAGAGCAATGTAGACTCAAAGGTTGAATGAGTGACAGAAATATGGGGCATAATTTACTCTAAGTTACACTTGGTATAATTTATATTAATTTTCTTTTTATTATTCTGCATGTTACGCTTAATCTATACCAGCTTTTTTTAAATTTACGAAACTGCTGCGTGATGAGAAATATTCAGCACCATTTACTCAACCTACACTAGATATATTTTATATTAAGTTAATTTGTATATTTGTTAATTTAACATGATACTTTCAATTTACTTGCACAACCAAGTTAAAAATAAGTTTGTACATAGAAACAAACATTCACCCAAATTTTAATTCGTTTGTTGAAAATTCATGTGTAGAGTTTTGTGCTATTGTAACATATTTTATGATATGGTAACATTAGCAGTATTTATTCTATTATATGATATTGTAACATTAGCAGTATTTATTCTATTATATGATATTGTAACATTAGCAGTATTTATTCTATTATATGATATTGTAACAGCAGTATTTATTCTATTATATGATATTGTAACATTAGCTGTATTTATTCTATTATATGATATTGTAACATTAGTTGTATTTATTCTATTATATAAGATTGTAACATTAGCTGTATTTATTCTATTATATGATATTGTAACATTAGCTGTGTTTATTCTATTATGTTCTATTATTTGAGTATCTCAAACTAATCATGGTAATGACTATTACCAACTATGAAGACACGTTACTTACATGAAAAGCATCTCTTCCAGCAGAAGGTGAAAACACAGAGTTTAAAGAACTCATGTTTACCAGAAAGCTCACAGAACAAGTGTTCTGGTGATATTAAGCAATATATGATTGTCTGCTCACACAGTTTCCATTTTCCATAGTCTAAACCTAGTCATTAATAGGATTTTACTTGTGGCCTAGACACGTCCTTCCTCATTTTTCTATAGAGAACCTTAAGCTAACATTGTATTGCAGTATTGCTTCTACGTAACGGAGTCGAGAGAGTTAAAGAAACGCCCTCTTTTCTTCCTAAGACATTATTGGAATAGCAAAGTGCAGGATACTTTCCAGGGCTATCTCAAGTCGAATATGTTTGTTCCTGCATTAATCATCCAACCCACAACTCATCGATTGCGTTTTCTCGCTGGATGCAACAAGCTCCGTCCCATTATTTCCAGAATTAAAGTAGGTGTTCTATTTATTTGTGAATTGTATATAGGTGTTGATTATATACAGGATTTGATTAATGTGCTTCAGTTTACACTGACATTCGTTTCTTCTTAAGGTTGATTTTCACCCATTCATCTTCTGGCTGGTTTTCACCCATTCATCTTCGGCCTCTGTCTCTGCTTTTTGCCTTGCTTGAAGATAACGCTGGGTAAACATTGTCACATGAAACAGAGCAAAAGCTAAGGTGTAGGTAGAGCTCACAAGCCCGGTTGGAGGTTTTTAGTACCATATTTTACACACCGCTGTACCATAGGGCGCAACCTCAAATCCGTGGTCTATTTTTGTGTATCTAGATATATTAGTATATATATATAATAGAAAAAAATATTAAGAAGAAAGTAAATTTTATTCTTAATATTATTTTCGCTTATTTTATACTCTACTAATTATCTTTTAGGTTATTAGTGTAAAGTTCTATTTTTATATGCTTTTGCACCCGCTTTTAGTTACTACATATGTACATATCCGTTCCAGCGTTCCTGGAACGGATTATTTACATTGTAGGAATGTCTTCTGTATATATACTGTATATGTACATATACATAGTTATGTACATGTGTACATATACCGGCTATAGATCTTAAAATCTTGATATTAAATTTCCGCGTTGAACTCGCGACTAATACCACCAATGCATCAACAAATTTCTTTTTCCGGACACTTTTCCACTGAGCTAGAACGGCGTAGCGATCAAAGATGTTCTCATATACCTCATGGGCATGCTAATTATTTCAGCACTTCGCCCATGCGTTACGATGCGTCTGTTTAGAAATATTTTGGGACCTAAGTTAATGCAACATGATGCTTCTTTGGTTTTTCCTTAGGGCTAATAATGTATCTCGAACTTATAATTTGGCAGTTTTTATACTGTTTATATACGTTACTAAAAGATATACATTGCATCAACATTTCGTAGTTTACAAACTTGTTATTTATTTTACATCTACATTTAGTTCGCTACTAATTTATTCCAATTGCTCAGAAGACTTTTTCCCAGCTACATTATATTTTTTGGATGCCGATTTAAGAGCCTTGCATCCCACAATCATTAAATACGAACAAAATCTTTGTTACGTTAAAAAAATTTAAAAAGATTTTTACATTATTTCTTTTAGTTCAAGTTAAAACATATTGGTTTGTATGAATATTTTTCATTTTGTTATGTATCATTTATTTTAATAGCGACTAGAAGTATATTAACAAGTGCTATTTTCTCAACAGACGAATGTTTCATTCGTTGAACGCGTGTTTCAAAAAAGTTTCTATCAGGGGTCGCTTTGTGTATTAGCTTACACACCTTTCCTTCTAAACCTAACCAATTAGTAATTCGTAATTATTTTCACATTTTACAACAATCATTTGTAAGATAATCTGTAAGATTTACTGTAAGATTTATTGTTGGTATCGGCTATTCCTCACTCCCTTATATTTACATACATTTACATAGTTTGAGAAATATATATATATATATATACTAGCTGTGCTACCCGGCGTTGCCCGGGTAATAAAAAAGTCTTCGGACAGAAAATTGATTTGTATTTAATATATAACAACATTTGCCATTCTAACTTTCAAACTACAGGTAATGAAAGAAGTGTTTTGTGTAGTTGAAATAAATTGGAAGAGAAAATAAAAACAACTGTAAAGGCGTTCAAAATTGTCAAACAACTAACTTCCAAACTTCATACCATGAGGAAAAAGTTTTGAGCAAGAAAACTAAATTGAAAAAAATAAAACAACTGCTAAGGTTTTCAAACAACTGTAAATTTAAAATTTCATAACTTGAAAGAAGTTTTTGGAAGAAATAAATTAGAAAGAAAATTAAAAATGTAAAGGTGTTTAAATGTAAATGTGGAATCATTAGCAAGTAATGGCTAAATATAGTCTATTTTGCTACAATTACAATCCAAAATTATTTGGTATACAATTATATGATTTCAGTTCATTTAAGTGTTGGCATGCAAAAAGGTGGCATGTAGGCTGATATCGTAGGCTATAGGTACTAATCATCATCATTAAAATTAGTGCCAAAATACTATGTTAACCTTAGTAACTATAGGTACATACAATGACTAGTGAATTTTGTGGTTATGATCTCCGTGCCCAAGATAATATAACATTACAATGTACTACTTGAAGAGTTTTTACGTTTGCGACAAACGTATAACATAAACGCTGAATCTAACTTAATTGAATTTAGTTGACTAAACACATACTTGAAAGAAGTTTTAGTATGTATTTCAGTAAGTTTTGAACTTTTAACATTAGTTTTATCATTGCGAAATGTTTTTATTTTAACGGATACCGGATATACCGTATAACGGATGCAGATAACTCCGCTGTAAGTTCTAAATCTTGGTCTACTAATCTTACTAAATGCCTCTCAACTTCAGCTCTGTTGTGATACTCTCCTTTATTGGTCAAGCATACTGACTCCAAGTCAATTCACTGACTCCAGCAACACAGTGCCCCTAGCATAACTCATCAACAGCAAAAACAGCTACGAAAACCACAGCATAATTGCTTTATAATAACATACCATAACATACCTTAAGTAAGACTAATTAATGACGAAAACATATCATGATTACTTTAACAAATGATTGAGTGTGAGTCAGCGCTAAAACAATTGTAAATGACATACCTAATGACAGACCTAATCCTACTACGCATATGATAGGTATTCCAATTCACAGTCTCCCCTGATCTCTAGATCATATAAATGTACCTGCAACGTCAGTAAAGAATAAAATCATTCAAGTATGGAGGTAACCTTCTGTCTCTCCCTAGAGGTAAAGTATCGTTCTCACGTAAATCACTGTCACCATTGCTCTCGCTATTGTCAGTATCATTGCTGGGCTCACTAACATCAAAATCACTGGTTTGGTCATCACTATCATCTACGCAATATTCTACAGTTCCATTGGTCACCAGGCGGTCACAACTCTGTGATATTTACAAGTCAGCTATAACAGATCTTACATCGGCCACGTGTCTATTCATACCATCCACTTCAACTACATGATCTGCTACCACTCTTGTCACTTTAGCTTGTTTCCATGTCGTATCAGTTTGCATGTTCCTCAGTTTCACATAAACCACATCGCCCGCTTGATAGGGATTGACTTTTGTATCCTGCAATTCTCCTGGTAGCCCAATAGCCTTAGGCGCTCCTAATAACCGGGCCTCATACTGATACACATTAGCTGCAGGAACTATGTTGTCAGAGTTGGGTGAGTTGTACCAGTAGACCATGTCTTCCACTCGACCACCAGTTCGGGCCAACATTCTTTTAATTGTACGGTAGTTGCACTCTATTATGCCGTTCGCTGAATGTTTATATGCACAACAGAACACCTGTATTATCTCCCACTCCATGACAAATTGAGTCATCTCAGAGCTTCTGAAGCATGGCCCATTGTCACATAGCACCTCGTCTGGAGCTCCTCGTTCCAAAAATATTCTATGCAACTCCTTGGCTACTGTGGAAGCAGTTTCATTTGGCAGTCTTCTCCACATAGCAAAGTGACTTGGTCCGCAGTCAATCAGGGTCAGGAAAGCTCTTTTATTAACATACGCAATGTCCATTGCCATCCTCTGCCATACTTTGTCAACCGACAGCCGTCCGTGATTCCATTTAATTGAGACGAGGTCCACTCGCCGACACTGATTGCAAGAATCTACCACCTACTTCATGACCTTCTCATCCACATCTTGTCCACACACCCTCTTGGCCAAATACAGGGTCTTCTTGACTCCCAAATGATGCTTACCATGAAGCTTTGTTATTTCCCTGGTTTTATTATCTTAATGTCACTACAGCTAGGCACGGGCTGTGGGACCGCTTTACAGCCACTTCTGTGGGACCCTGGTTAGCACATCTGCCTTGTTAGGTGTTGAAGGCACCAACTGAATAGTCATTTTGATGGGATACTCCATTACCAATTGGGAAATGATCCCAAGTCTTCTCTTGATCACCATCTCACTCAGGCCACTGACCTTAGGTCTTTTACTATCCACTAATATTGACCGCACCCAGCCATATACACTAGCAGAATTAGTTACCATTTTCAGTTTAGCAATCTCCCAGCGCAGGGCAATATTCAGCCCTTTTATCACTGCTTCCAACTCAGCGACATTGATATGTGACCCATAAACTTTCCTGAGCCATGTAGCATCTTCTACGATACTTCCATCTATCTTCAAACAGCAACCAACTGCCAAACTGCTTGCATCACACCGCACAACACCTTCTGAAACGTTGCTCACACTCCAACACCCAGTGACTGGATCATGCTGCGAGATTCTCTTCATGACTTCTTTGGCAAACGCTCTGACAGGAACTGGAATCTCTTCATCCCATCCTATCTCATTAGTTTGTTGTTTCAAGTAACTGCAGGCAGGTCTCAGCCACCTTGTCATTGAGTAATGACCAATCAACTTCCATAACACAGAGAATAACTCACGGTTTGTTGGAATATTTTGTAATATGAAAACTACACCATCTCTGTACCATTTGTACTGGTTATCTGGGTCTTTGATTACTCTCAGGCCTAGCACACGGGAGTTGGTCAACGGCACAGGCTCTTTTGTCTCCAAGCCATACTTTGACAAGAGCCGTCTGACTTCTTCAGCTGTAACGACACTTTCGTCCACCCAAATGTCATCTATATAGTGATCAGTTCCCTCTGATATGTGGCTGTCTTGGGCGAGAACCTTTGCAATTATCCTTGACATTACTTTAGGGGCAACACTCAAGCCAAAACCCATTCTTTTCATAACATATATTTGTCCTTTGAACTTCACAAGTTGAAATCTTTGCAATTGTTCTGTCACGTGTATTTGTAGGTATGCTTTCCTCATGTCCAAAATTGAAGCCTGATTGTCTCTTTTACGCCATGCCCGTAGTTTTTCTTGGCACACTGCCACATCAATTCCAGGGTTACTCTTTATAAAAGTGTTGAGCTGTCGATAATCCATGACCGCTCTGACCTTTTTTAGCTTGTTTGGCTGCCGTGCAGCCATTAACGGTATAACACCATCTGATTTGCCATGAACACGAGGATTAAACTTTTCAAGCCATTCATTGCTTATCTATTGACTTACTTCATCATGAAAGATCTCTCTACAATCGTTGGGCACTGCATATTCACTGAACTTATTTACCACTGTAGGTTCACCATTTTCCCATTTCCACTCCATCGTCCACTTTACACCATCAGACACAGCTGTGAATTCACTTTCATCAATCTTCAATTGCTCTGAATCATTTTCCATCACCTCACCTGCTGCACAGTGCTGTCCTCCAAACCGCACATCATTATTACTTCCAGCATACACTCCTCCCAGCATGGTTATAATATCTATTCCAATAATCATCTGGGCAACACACACAAGCTGTGGGGCTACTAGGCATCTAGCTATTACATTTGTATTATTCGCCAACAAATGTACTAATGCTTCACCACAGCATCTTGTACTTTCACCATTTAGCATTTTTACTACCTTTTGTGGTCCACGTTTTGACAAACCCAACTCTTGACAAAGCCGACTTAGAAGCACAGATTGTTGACATCCAGTGTCCACTAGAGTTTTTATCATGCAATCTTGTATTTTGATGGTGATAAATGGCAGCACCTGACTGATTACTGACGTTGCGAAGGAACATCCGGTGGTGACGCTCTCCCTGACCATTTTCCTGTTGCGCAGTCTCCCTGCCAACTGCACAATGCTTTGCCAGATGGCCTAGCTCACCACAAGTGTAACATACCCGGGACTTTCTTATCTGTTGCCTGAAAGAAGTTTTAGTATGTATTTTAGTAAATCTTGAACTTTTAACATCAGTTTTATCATTGTGAAACGTTTTTTTTTTAACGGATACCAGATATACCGTATAACGGATATAAATAACTCGCTGTAAGTTCTGAATTTTGGTCTACTAATCTTACTGAATGCCTCTCAACTTCAGCTATGTTGTGATACTTTCCTTTATTGGTCAAGCATATGTAGCTCACTGACTCCAGCAACACAGTGCCCCTAGCATAACTCATCAACAGCAAAAAAAGCTACGAAAACCACAGCATAGTTGCTTTATAATAACATACCATAACATACCTTCAGTAAGACTAATTAACGACGAAAACATATCATGATTACTTTAACAAATGATTGAGTGAGTCAGCGCTAAAACAATTGTAAATGACATACCTAATGACAGACCTAATCCTACTACGCATATGATAGGTATTCCAATTCACACTCGCCATGGAAAGTTCAGCGACGTATATTTTTTAATAACGTATGTAATCAGTACACAAATTGTAGCTGACTGCCCTTTGTGTTAAATTAATTAGTCCAGTGCAGTATGTCACCTGAAGTCTAGTGGGCTATTTTGGGCTGATTCATGCTTCCGAATCTGGCCGGTTCCGTCTGGATTGATGCTTTCAGCCCTCTTTGCTTTGGGTGCCATCAATGCATCAGCAATTATATTGGTGCAATTTCTGGAGCTCGGCTTAGCGACTCTTCAATTTGGGTGGGTTTATGTCTCATTTTATTGCCTCTGTCTTGATGTTGCTTGTGGGAATTGGTGCACCAAATGTTCAGCTCATGACAGTAGGCTATTTAGACCCTTAGGCCATTTTTTACAACTTTTTACATGCCTGGTACATCTTGTAAATACACGTCAGCGACTCACCCAGATCAGTCTCTACTACCCACTAAGACGGCAACGTTACCAAGTTCACTCTTGAAAACTTTATTTATCAATTTATGAACATGATACTTTTATCATAGTAGACTTTTCGATACACAAGCAATTATACCTGTTGGATAAATATTTTAAATACCTTCAAGTACTAGCAAGGCTCCCATGAGAGGAGAATAGAGGTACGTTAATTTTTATTTTGCATGACATATACATCTGATTTTATTTACCTCTAGTAGTATCCGCATATTCTATTTGCATATTTTATTCATACATTTTATCCACTGCTGACATCATCATAATCATATTTTACTCTTTATAATTTCTAGTTTTTACGAGATCTACTGGTCAATAAACCAATTATCTCTGTCCAAAAAGCAATCTCCAAAAAACTCAATATGGGCCTCAGCTACAGTAAAAACTACTCCGGAGAGGTTGATGTAAAGATGCGTCGAAGCTAACGAATTGGGTATATGCCCGGCTAAAAGTGACGTCATCTCCGAAGCAGCCTCCACAGCACCAGAAACTCTAATATCACAAACTCTAACTAACATTAACATTCAAGGATATCCTCATCTACACTATACGACAACAAGAGCATCGGAACTCGTGGCCAGTGGTGAGCGATTTTAACTATTCCAGGCATTTTAACTTTTTCAATTTTTAATAATTGTAAGGTTTAGGTGTTCCTTTTAAGCTGAACTTGAGTGCAACAGTCCCTGTAGTTTTTGCCTTTGTAGTGGAGTGATCGGATATTTATCCGCTTTGCTCACGGTGCCGTTGTTGTTGGGCTTGGGTCATTGCCCTTTGTGCTTGTTTGGTTTATTTGTGGTGCGAGAGGCGCTGTGTGTTTGGGAGGGTTTTCCTTTGACTGGCTGGGTCTGTTTTGTGGGGTGGTCAGCGTGGAATAAATCATGGCTTCAGGTGATAATACTGACGCTATTAGTGAACTGCGTAGATGGGATAGAATTAGAAGTAAATCTGAAAAGGCTCTGCAGTCCAAGCTGCTTGAATCTGTAGGAAAATTAACTCTTGTGTAGTTAAATTTAACAAGCTCGCTGCAGGCCGTGATGCAAACAACTCTGTCATCATTCCCCAGATCCAAAATGTCGTGTTATAAGCTCAATCTGAATTACATGTTCTTATGAAGCTCCCCACTCTTGATCAAAATGATGAAATTCGAAGTCTGGTTAAAGAATAGAGAAAGCATAATATTATTATGATTTATTAGTTATCTTGAGGTGTTGACTGATGTTCTGAAAAAAGAATCAAGGAGATTGACCCCCTAGAAGCTGAGATATAGACAGCCAAACACAGGTCTACCTAATAAAGAATCAGAGGAAAACCCTTCGAAAATCCCGAAAACTATGACGTATAAAATCGACTTAATGGTCATGTGCCGGAGTTGCGCACCCTTACCGCCGTTACTTATAATGATTGTTTTGGCTACGAGATGTGAAACGCTTCTCGCGATAGTAAATAATTTACATACTAGCTCTGGTTTCTCAGGAAAATCATCCAAACATTGTGTGGTAAAGGCATTTGCCCACAACCCCTCGTCATGATTTTTTAAAGCAGAAGAGCAGATTTTGACTATTGTGCTTCAAATTTTAACTCGATCTCCACGGATATGCTCCGAAGATCATCTGTTCAACGAACGGCGCGTGTATAGTCTATATGCGATATCCGCGATTGCAGTTTTTTTAGAATACGAAATAGGAATGGGACTTTTTGTTCCTTCATCATTTTTCTACTGTGTATCTACTGCAGCATTCAGTTGATTTTCATGATTATCGTCACTATTAACAGACTGGAAGTTCACTACAGCCATAATCTTAAAAAGACTAACTTGACCGTGCTGCTCTTGCTATAAGAAAAGAAAACGATAACTTTTGCTTTGATTTTTCTATTGATCTATTATCTTATCTATGATTATTTTTTATGATTTATATAATATTCATAATGCATATTATACAAAATAATAATATAACTGCGTATAGAATAAATGATGTAACTAATAAAATTTGTAGAAAATTCCAAATGATAACCGAGATTGATTTAATTGATTCTATTTATTAGCTATAGTTAAAAAATCTGAACAACGCTAAAGATGAGTCTGAATAGGGAAGCTAAGTAGGAGAACAACAAAACTGAGCTGAACTAGCAAGATAGCGAAATGTTGCGAAATAATAGATGCGTGTAATTATTTTATGCTAAAACTAATCTACACGTCAGAGGGACTGGTTCGGAATTCTAGGAGCGATGATTGTTAGGCCCAATTTGATTGTTCTATACTTCCAGGGATTAAACCAATTAAAACGCCGTGATTGTTATAGGAGAGCGCATTAGTTGGCTTAATTGACCAATGACACACAAGTCGATTTCATACGTCATATATTGATGATTACCAAAACACTTTTGTTTTTTTGGTAGACCTGTGTTTGGCTGGCTATATCTCAGCTTCTGGTTGGTCAATCTCCTTGATTCTTTTTTTAGAACATCAGTCAACACCTCAAGATGAATAATAAAGCATAATAATATTATGCTTTCTCTATTCTTGCAAGTTTCATTGATGTCAGATTATATAACAGCGGAACAGGCTATAAATAGTGACAGCATTAACTATCTCAGTGCAACCTCAAAATCATCAGGTCTGAAAAGGCAATTAGCTTATCTAACGCTTCGTCTAAAGGTTCTATTCGTGCAGTTAGAAACAAAATTGACGCTGCTAACATTGAAATTGAATTGCAAACATTGCTTCAGCAGGCCGAACTCAAGGCCCAAATGGATAAAATCCAACTCGAGCTTCAGGCTAGTCAACTGGTAGCTAAATAAAAGCGGCTTAGGGCTAGGGCAGACATTCTAGAGCAATATGATCCAGAGGAGCGAGAGGAAATAGAAAGCGCGCTTGAAACTAGGTCCCAGCATGGCGATACTGTCATTACTCCTATCCAGTCGGTGGTAATACCTCAATCTGTTCAACCTAGTGTGGTCTCAATTGGCTCCAGCAGAGCTTCTAATGCTAGTAATATAGCCCAAACTATTAGTCATGTTAGTGATACTTCAGTTATTGCAGATCAAATAGCTAAGGCCATGCATTCTAATCTACTACCGGTCCCTGAACCGTCTGTTTTCAGAGGAAATCCTTTGGAGTATGTGGATTGGGAAATTTCTTTTTGCACTTTTATTGAGGATTCTGGTATTCCTGCATCAGACAGAATCCATTACCTTAAAAAGTATGTTGGTGGTGAAGCCAAAAAAGCTATAAGCGGTTTTTTCCTGCTTAGTGACAGTAATGCATATCTCAAGGCTAAGAAAATGATCAAAGAAAGATTTGGTTCAAGTTTCGCTGTAACTGAATCATTTCGTGCTAGGCTAAATAACTGGCCCAAAATTAAATCTCAAGACAATGCAGGCATTCAAGACTTTTCGGATTTCTTGTCTCAATGCCAAGCTGCAATGGGGTCTCTTGATGAGCTGCAAATTTTAAACAACTCACACCAAAACCATGCAATGTTTGAAAAATTACCCGAATGGCTGGCCAATAAATGGAAGCGTAAAGTTTTTCAATATCGCAAAACTTTGTGTGGCTACCCTAACTTTTCAGCATTTGTTAGTTTTGTTAGAGATGAGTCTGAAATTGCTAATGACCCTATCACTGGCAGTACTCCAATCGTGAGTCCTACCTATCAATCAAACAGCGCAAGTAAACGACCAGCTAGGTCATCAAATTGTCATTCACATGCAACATCAGCTAATTCCAATGCGGCTGACAAGTCCTGCGGCTACTGTGATATGAGTAATCATAAAATTTCTGACTGTTTTAAATTTGCTAAGCTCTCTCGCTCTGAAAAAAGTCAGTACATTTCTGCTAAAAAACTGCTACCATTGCTTACTTGATTCTCATGCTAGAAAGGACTGCCTAAAGCAGTTTAAGTGTCAAAAGTGTCATGGTCTGCATTGCACTAGCATGCCCTTCAATAATCCCTCACCCAGGGTAAATCAGCTACGGCAGACGACCAAATCGGAATCTGGACCCGAACCTAGTCATCAGTCTAAATCTACAGTAAACAATGCTATTGCCGAAGTCAATGCACCTAGATCTGAGGAGTCAAACCCTCAACATGCTAGTGCAGAGCAACCACAGCCATCACCTAGCCAAACTAACAAAAAGAGTGAGAACACCTCTTCTAACTGTAAGGCCACAAACACCAAATCTGGTCTGAACTCTACGGTTGTACCTGTCTGGCTGTGTGACTCAAAGACTCCTGAACATGAAATTCTTGTCTATGCCATGTTAGATACATTGTGAGATACTACTTTTTTAACCAGCCATGCCGCTAGGGACCTCAACATAATTGGCAAATCCACTTCTCTAAATTTGTCAACCATGAATAGTGTTGACAGCGTGAAACAATGTGAAGTTGATGGTTGTCTCATGGTTACGGGAGATGATAGCAGCAATAGAATAGCTATCCCTAATGCATACTCTGTTGGCAGCATTCCCCTTAATCGGTCTCACATACCTACACCTGATGTAGCAAATGCTTGGCCCATCTCCAGCATCTAGCTAGTGAATTCCCTAGGCTTGAAAATTGCCATGTGGCCCTGCTAATTGACTAGGATGTATCCAGAGCCCTCCTCCCACTAAAATCTGTAGCTGGTCCTAATGATTCAGACCCTTTTGCAGTTCGGACACCCCTCGGTTGGTGCATAGTTGGTGATACTAACACATGTCACAAGATGTCACATTCAAAAACAATCTAGCAATTGACAGTGAACTTAAAGCAGTAACATTTAAATGCAAAGCTAACGCTCCCATTTCTGCTCTACCCCAAGATATTGTCAAACTGCTACAGCAAGATTTTGTTGATCAAACGTCTGCTCAGGGCCCATCTATGTCTCATGAAGATAAGCTGTTCATATCTAAACTCAGTGCTCAAATCGCACAAGATGCTACCAGTCACTACACCATGCCACTCCCATTCAAATGCACACCTGATCTACTTAACAATCGCTTGATGACCCTAAAACGCTTAGATTCTCTCAAAGTAAAACTGACGAAAAATCCGCAGCTAAAGGCTGACTATCTCAAATTCATGAACGAAATTGTAGAGGCAGGTGATGCTGAAAAGGTGCCAAATATTAGTAATCAAAACGAGGCAAATTCTAATGTGTGGTATATACCACATTTCGGTTTTTGTCACCCAAAGAAACCTGGTAAAATCCTTGTCGTATTTTACTGTAGTGCTAAGTACGCTGGTAAATTGCTCAATGACTATCTGATTCAAGGCCCCGATCTTATGAATCGCTTGGTAGGCGTGCTACATCGCTTTAGAAAGGGTCAAATAGGACTTATGTGTGACATACAAAAAATGTTCCATATTTTCAAGGTAAATAAATGTGATAAGAAATTTTTTCAGATTTCTATGGTATACTAACGAAACTCTCACTCAGGTCGCGGAATACCGCATGTCAGTTCTTTTGTTCGGTGCCACCTCCTGACCAGGCTGTGCTACCTTTGGTCTTCGCCACCTAGCGGAAACGCACTATGACCCTAACACAGCACACAGTGTAATGGCCAAAGATTTCATTATGAATGATTTCTATGTTGACGATGGGTTGCTCAGTCTAAACTCGGTATCAGTAGCAGTTATTTCACAAGCAGTTGAAATTTGTAAGCAGGGCAATGTTCGTCTCCACAAAATCACAAGCAATAACAAGCAAGCGCTAGAAGCCGTCCCTAGTTCAGAAAAAACAGAAGCTATCAAGGACCTAGACCTGCAATCAGCTAACAACACATTGCCTACTGAATGTGCTCTAGGTATAAAGTGGTGTACTGAATCTGACACTTTCAGATTTTTTGCAATACAAGATAAAAATCAACCAACTATAAAGCGTGGTATTCTGTCAACCGTAGTGTCAGTTTTTGACCCTTTAGGTTTTCTCTCCCCCTTCATTCTACATGGTAAACAAATCTTACAAAACATGTGTAAAGGCAGCTCTGATTGGGATGAACCTCTCGAACAAAACACTGTAAAACAATGGTTTTCTTGGAAATCTGACTTGAACTCGCTAGAAAAAATCTCAATTACTTATTGCATACACCCAGCCGATTTTGGTGAAATAGTGCAAATAGAATTACATCACTTTTCAGACGCCAGTACTCTTGGCTATGGCCAATGCTCCTACCTTAGGCTTGTGAATAGCTCTGGTCAAGTCCATGTAACGCTCTTAGGAGCTAAATTCAAAGTTATTCCCTTAAATAAGGCAATTACAATCCCTCGTGCGGAACTCCAAGCAGCTGTTCTATCCCCTAAGATGGCAGCAGCACTCAAATCTGATCTCAAACTTCCAAACATTACACAAGAGTTCTTTTGGACAGATTCAAAAGTAGCTTTAGGCCACAATTCAGATAATAAAATGGGCACAGCAAGATGTCTTTTCGGATGACTATAAACAAATAAATTCAGGAAAGATTCTGTCAAACAGCAGTTTATCCAAACTTGATCTGTTAATTGATTCTGACTATCTAATACGAGTAGGTGGTAGGCTTCAGAACTCCAACCTTTCTTACGATAACACGCACCCGATATTACTTCCAAAGAAATCCGCCGTTACTAATCTAGTGATCGATCATTGTCACAAGAAAGTTATGCACCAAGGTAGAGGCATGACCATGGCCGAAATCAGAAGTTCTGGGTATTGGGTCTTAGGATGTAATTCCATTGTCGCATCGTTTATACACCAATGCGTAACATGTCGAAAAATACGGCGTCCAACTGCTAATCAAAAAATGGCTAATCTTCCAATCTCTCGTACTGAGCAAACTCCTCCTTCACTTACGTCGAGAGTGATTGTTTTGGACCCTTTCACGTAAAAGAGAACCGAAAAGAGTTGAAAAAATATGGTGTTATTTTTACTTGCATGGCCTCAAGCGCCATTCATATCGAACTCGTAGATGATCTATCTACTGATGCCTTCATAAATGCTCTACGCTGTTTTATCGCAATCCGTGGTCCTATCAGGCAGTTCCATTCTGATCAAGGTACTAATTATATAGGTGCTGCTAACGAATTCTCCAAGGCTCTCAAAGAGAGTACAAATACAGTATCTCGCTTCGCCACAACCAACAGTTTCGAGTGGGTCACTAATAGCCCTTACTCAAGTCATATGGGTGGTACATGGGAAAGACATATCAGAACAATCAGGTCCATTCTAAATTCAATGCTCACAGTACTAGACTTGATAGTGCCGCTCTCCGCACATTTCTATATGACATCATGGCTATCATAAATTGCAGACCTTTAACCACAGCTTCAGATGATTTTAACTCTCTGCCACTTAGTCCTAATCAAATTCTCACAATGAAAACTAAAATGGTTCTCTCACTACCTGGGAAATTCAATGACCATGATGTTAATTCGCGAAAACGCTGGCGAGTCGTTCAGTGTTTAGCTAATCAGTTCGGGACCAAATGGCGCAATCATTATCTACATGACATACAAGCCAGGCAAAAATGGCGAAAAATCACTGACAACATTGCAGTCGGTGACTTCGTGTTAGTTTCGCAAGATGACAAAATACGTCGCGAATGGCCACTAGCTAGAGTTGATACAGTGCACGGATGGTTTAGTTAGAAGAGTTAGAGTACGAATTAGTAATGCAGCAAACATAACCAGCAAAGGTAAAAGAGTCAGCAGTAAAACTTGCTTAGATCACCCGATTCATAAACTTGTGTTCCTGCACAGACCAGCTGACTCATAAACATTGATTGTTTGTCTGTTTTGTGTATAGTTGTAGTTCGAGCTCATTTTAATCTCATATTTTTAATCAATATTCTAATAGCGGCATAATATTTTATTTGGAGTTGCCTTCTATTTCTTTCTATAATATACCCTACAGGATGAAAATATTCGTTGGTTATAAAAATTCGCGATTTCGCAAACAGTCAATTCCGCGAATTATTAAATTCCGTGAATAATTAGTTCTATTTTTAATCACAAGGGAGAATAACTACTGCATCAAATTAAAAACTATCTGCTAGGCTAGTTTTTAATATAAATACTAAACGTAGTTGAGTTCCAAAACATTTTTAAAATCATTGCCTGGGCTTTGAGCTAACACCATTGCCAATGCATCACATTTCTTTACAAAATTGTTCAAGGTTGTCACAAGATATGCAGAATGGCGTCATCGCAAAAATAGCCGCTAGGCAGAAGTACTAAACGTAGCCGAGTTCCAAAACATCTTTAAAATCATCGCTGGGCTTCGAGTTTTATTGCCATTGCATCAAACTTTACAAAATTATTTAAGGTTTTCACAAGTTATTCGGCATGGCTTCGTCATCGCAAAAAATCTCTCCTAGTCTTTTTACATTGAAATCAACTCCATCAATCTCTAATACTGAAGTTGAGGACGATCATGATTCTGATCTGGACATTATGGTATGTATTTGATTTGCAGTGCAGATACGTTTTTCCATAATTAACTGCATTATAGTTAATTCTTTTGTTTAAAAACTGATCACTCTCATTAAATACTTCAGCTATTGTTTTTGTACTTAACATTTATTAATATTTTTTTTTGTGTTTACTGCAGATTGTGAATGAAACAACCTACTCCGATTACGAAAACTAGAGACAAGTAGTAATATTCATCAAGGCAGGAATATTGGCAGAGAAGCAACCAGTCAACCTAGACCCCTTCATCGACAACAACTCCTTGATATCGCTGCAGCAAACATGATTAAATTATATATTTCATTTCATGTATTGATATATTATAATTTATTACAAACTTGAGTGTACAAATAAATTATTTCAAATACAAATAAAATTTTACAAACAATGAATGGAGTAAATATAAACAGTTTAGTCTATATGGCGGTTGTCTAGAGCAATAAAACTAAACAGATACTCTTGATAAATGAATACTAGCGTGTAATTGTGCTCTCTGACTAGTTATTTTGGTAATAGCAGCTCTATATCGCTGTCACTGTTTTGGGTAGATGTTAAAGGCAATTCTCTCGCTACTACATGGCTGGTAAGGAAATTATCATCAGAACTCTCCTCGTGGCTTCCTATTGCAAAGTTCTGCTGGTTGGCCAAAGATTTGTGCTCGTAAAGGCGTTTTTGTTCCTTTTTTAAAACAGATATATTCTCCCCGTAAGTAGCTGCCGTCACTTCTACCTCAATTTCCAGACCTCCCTGAATGATTGGTGATCTTCTAAGAATGACATATACCACCCTTGCAGTCATTGTGCTTGCGCGTATGATGAAAAATCTCTCTTTCACACTAAAACAAATAATGAAGCGGTAGGAATGAAAAAAATAAATACTGCGTTTTACCGAAGAACCAAAGTAAAATTCAACTAATTTAGTAAATGTGAAAAACTCATTACTTACCACAAATTGTTGGTTCATCAAAAGCTTCCAAATCTATGAATATTCGTGAAAACCTCTGAACGCAGCAAAGAATTTATAGCTTAGATCGACTCATAGTTGTAAGCTAAATAGAAAACGAAACTCCGCAAATAAATTCATCCTGTAGGGTAGTTACCTTGTTTCTTAATTTGTACTTTCGTCGTCAAATTAATGGAGGGGGGAGTGTAGCTGACTGCCCTTTGTATTAAATTCATTAGTCCAGTGCAGTATGTCACCTGAAGTCTAGTGGGCTATTTTGGGCTGATTCATGCTTCCGAATCTGGCCGGTTCCGTCTGGATTGATGCTTTCAGCACTCTTTGCTTTGGGTGCCATCAATGCATCAGCAATTATATTGGTGCAATTTCTGGAGCTCGGCTTAGCGACTCTTGAAATTGGGTGGGTTTATGTCCCATTTTATTGCCTCAGCCTTGGCGTTGCCTGCGGGAATCGGTGCACCAGATGTTCAGCTCATGACAGTAACCCTTAGACCATTTTTTATAACTTTTTACATGCATGGTACATCATATAAATACACGTCAGCGACTCACCCAGATCAGTCTCTACTACTCACCAAAATGACAACGTTACAAAGTTCGCTCTTGAAAACTTTATTTATCAATTTATGAACGTGATACTTTTATTATAGTAGAGACATTTCGATATACAAGCAAATTATACCTGTGGGATAAATATTTTAAATACCTTCAAGTACTAGCAAGGCTCCAATGAGAGGAGAATAGAGGTACGTTAATTTTTATTTTTTATGACATATACATCTAATCTTATTTACCTCTAGTAATATCCGCATATTCTATTTGCATATTTTATTCATACATTTTATCCACTGCTGACATCATCATAATCATATTTTACTCTTTATAATTTCTAGTTTTTCGGGATTTACTGGTCAATAAACCAATTATCTCTGTCCAAAAAGCAATCTCCAAAAACTCAATACCGGCCTCAGCTACACAAATCGCCAAATTTTAAGTTCGTGATAAGTTATTGTCGATATCGTGGGGCCGAATAAATTAGCCCTAGCTAAAAAAGACGAATAAGCATTGCGTTGCATATACTTGGGCCCAAAACATTTCTGAACAGAAGCATCGTAACTCGTCGACGTTAAAGGCTAAAATAATTAGCACACACATTGTGTATCCGATATATTAAAACGTCTCCGACCTCTATGGCGTTCTAGCTCAGTGGTAAAGCATCCAGATTAGAAACTTGTCGATGAATTCATCGTGAGTCCAAATTCATCAACATGCAGAATTTAAATATCAAGATTTTAAGATCTTTAGCCACAATGCAGACAGAAGATATTTGAGATATACTTTGAGATATATATATATATATATATATGTATACACCTCAAAGTATGCATATATATGCATCTCAAAGTATATATATATTTTTTCATTCTTTTATTACATTTATAAACTTCTTATTACTTTTTAAGTTTATAATATAAGTTTTTAAAGTTGATTGCATTATCGTTTTTATTTCAACTTGCAGTTTTAAACATAAGTTGAGTATAATATTTGTTTGAAGTTTAAACATTATTCATTTTCCTATCACTATTATTATTACTTAGTTAGTTTCCAATCTTTTTTATTATTATTAGTTTTTCATTCAACCATTTTTGGCAGACATTGTTCTAATAAAATTTCAACTACAAAATACTACCATATCCTGTCACATCTTTTTTATTAATCTCTTAAATGCATGTATTCTCAGAAGTTACACTTGGTCTAATGCCTCCAAAGAAAAGAACCTGTTCTGCATAAAATCATTTCCTCGTGATATAAAGTTTGAAAGTTACAATTGTTTGGCAAAGTTTGAAAACCTCTACAGTTGTTTTTATTTTCTCTCTTAGTTTATTTTAACTACACAAAACACTTTTCTCATGATATGTAGTTTGAAAGTTAGAATGGCAAATGTTGTTATAATATGTTGTAAATATGCTGTTAAATACAAATCAATTTTCTGTCCAAAGACTTTTACTACCCGTGCAACGCCGGGTTCTTAAATTCAAATAGAATTTAAGAACTTGCACTGACTTGAAACTTTAAATTATATGTGGAATTTTTATACGCAGTACGAAGCAAAGCATAAACTTTACATAAATTCTTTACGTTATGTGTAATTTACGTTATGGGAGGTCTACGTTATAAGAGCGTCTACTGTATATATGTGTATATGTATATTTCTGTAATATATATATGCACTATATTATAAAAAATATTTTAAAACATATGTAGAGGAGCAACAACAAAGGCAAAACAGTAAGCTCAATCAATTCTATTGGATAAAATATTCACTCTCTTCATCCACAAAACCCACAAAATTTTCATATTCAGGGTCTGCATTAAACAGCCAAGTTATTTTAATGTCCAAAATTCTCTGGTTACTTCTTATCATTGTCTGAGTCAGACTCGCCATCCAGCTGCTGGTCAACATTGATGCCGGCTTTCTAGAAATCTCTAGCAATAGAGGCTGGCTTTACCTTAGCTCATGCACTCCACCCTCATGTGGTGGCGTAACTTGCCCGCCACTGCCTGCAGTTTAAACTGAGACTCACAAGCATGTCACTTTATCGATACCATTTTACGGGGTTTCCTAAAATAACAATTAGTAGCGCACACTTTTGCTGTATAGTGCACTTAGCAGGAGTTTTCATTGTTTTACCGGGAACCTACCAAAGGCACGCAACAAATTTTAGAACTCAGTTCATACACAAAACAGAGCATACTGTATTAAAGGGCATGCAATTGATCTTTTGGAAAATTTCAGGCTTTCAAGTGCTCCTTATATGGGAAAAATACGGTACTCTTACAAACCTCGTCTCAGCGTAAGTTTTTTAGGAAACTGTGATGGATTCTAGGACGGCGTGAACCGGGCAAAGAAAAGCAAAGTACTCTCATGAAACAAGTTTTAGCAAGACCTTGACACAGGGGAATTATGTCCTCAAATATAGTTGGATTTGTAAAGTGAGACGTATTTGTGCAAAATCAGTGTTTTAGGAGGTGACAGATGCAAAAACAAAGCCGAGACCTTGTGAAAATCTTAGCGCTGATTATAGGCTAAAGAGGCATTGGTGTAAGCCTGCCTTTAGTCACAGCTACTATTTGATTGCTAAAACAAATCTTCACCCAAACGTAATATTTTATCTAATTCACAAACATTTTCAGTTACTCTGGTTCAGTTTCAGGTACACAGGCTAACTTGGCTTAATTTTTTTTATTTTCACAGTTCATTACAATTTTTACCAGATTTGGTAATTTTACTTATTAAACTGCGATGTTTTAAAGGTTGACTTGCAACAAAATTCACATTACCGTTATTTGATATGAAAAGATTCACCATGTCTTACTCTGTTGTGTTGTAGGTGCAAAATATGTGGAAAGGTGATTACAAGCTCTTAAAAGCTCAAAAACGAACAGAAAATCGCAGCCACACGAGACCGCCGTAGTTTGGATTCTCTTTTCAAAACGGTTCAAATGCGATGTAGTTGTGAAAGATGGTTTCTGTTTACACTTTCTTGCAACCGTATTCGTCGAAATATTTTCACAAATATACTTCACGCATTTAATAAAACTATGTCTATTGTTCTTACGCGTCTGTTTTATCGTCATCGTAATGCTGTCACTTTTAGCAGTGATATCTTATAACTTACCGTAAAAATTCGTTTAATTTTTTAGCCTTAGCTTGAAGGAGTACATATCATTGTCTGATAATCATGACGAGCCTGTTGGTCACTTGTGACAATCGAAAAGTGCTGCAGAAATTATTTGCGAAGTATTAGGTCACATGATCAGATTACGACTAGACGATTAGACCAAGCCGAAACAAAACTGTAAAGTAGCGAGCATCTATATTTGATACGGGGTCTTCGGTAAAACCCGAGGTGTTTGTCATAAACTAGTACTACGATAAGTTTTATATTGAGCTTTGTATTGGCCTTTCAATTCACATGAGAACATACTTGACAAAACGATAACCAAATTTTGTGGCTACGTCATCGAAATGAAGAGATTCCAATGTATGGCGGCTTTTCGTTTTCAAGCTTTTAAGAGCTTGTAATCACATTTCCACATATTTGGCACTTACAACACAACAGAGTAAGACATGGTGAATCTTTTGATACCAAATAACTGTGATGTGAATTTTGTTGCAAGTCAACCTTTAATAAATTTCTCATGTCATATTTTGGAAATTAATTTATAATACGAGATCTATGTTTGCTCAAATTTTATGTCAAATGGCAACAAAAATGATACATATATTTTGTTGCTGCTAAGACAAATGAAGGCTAAGGTAGGTTTTATTTGGACTATTTGGCAAATTATTTTGGACTATAACTTGTCACACAAGTTGTTTACTTGTGTGGTCAGAAAGGATTCTCCTGCACCCAGCGGTACCTGCTCATGGATGTCTTGGCTTGCCTCAAGCATATAAGATCACATCCTCGCACAGGATTGGCTGCTTGCACTGACATTATAAAGCACCTGCGCAGATTTGTCACATGCCAGTCTTCTGCTGAAAATAACCCAAGGTACAGTACTCTCATGTTAGCACAACAGCCTTGATATTGTGAAGGAACAATTGAATATTTCAGCTGTTTCTTTGCAATAAAAATAGCCTTCATGGTTTACTGCAGGATGTTGCTAAGGTTCTTGGGTTATGAATAGTTAATACTCTCAAAGTTAAAACAGAGCGAAACGCTTTGAATTAGAACTCATAAGCCGCAAGCCAGGTTGAAGATTTTACTACACTTAGTGACCGCTGTCTGTATAAGTTTTCTAGAAACTGCGAAGGATTCTGGGACAGTAGGAGTTACGCAAAGAAAAGCAAAATTATCTCATGATAGAAGTTCTGGCAAGACCTTGACACATGGAATTTTGTCCTCAAATATGGTTGGAATTGTACTGTGAGACACATCGGTGTTCAATGAGTATTTAGGAAATTGAAAACATGTTTTGCATAGAAAGTGCCAGAGATGAAGACACAAGTTTCTGAGGTGTTTGGTAAATTCATCGCGGGTAAACTTGCCACAAAATTAATTGACAACGGAACACTTTTTGCTGGGCTGTTTTGTCCTACTTTTCCCATCCTTTTAATGAAAGTAAGGCTCCAGAGAAAATAGTTAGGGAGGGAGAAAAAGGGTGGAAAGTTTAAAACGACTTACGGCGTCTACTTTAAAAGGTAAATGTAGGCTAAAGTTAAAATAACCATAAAAGATGTGTAGAACTTAATAGTAGATGGACTAAAGATGTGATAATATCGAAGTGTGACAGTATTCCATGGTCTGCTACAATTAGCCACCTGCAATTTACCATAGACCGATTTCTTGCTAGTCTAAAAACATGGCAAATATATTTTCAAGCTCAATCATGTATCGGATATAGAATGCTTTTCTTAGAGATTCTCAGTGAACAATAGCTATAGGTGTCTATTTTATTGTTTGGTATTATAATGTAATTAATTATAAGTTATTTTTATATGTTATATTTGTGTATTGTTTATGCTTTCTTACTCTTTCCTTGTTTGTTGGAAAACTGGTTTGCGCTTTTCTCATTTTATGCTTTGTTGGAAAGCTTAAAAGATGATGCCATGTTGACAAACTGTCCCTTACTATTATGAATGAGAATAAAGGGGTTGTACAGGTCTAGAGGTGTCTAACAATAACGTATAATTACAGGTACCTATTTTTAGGTAATAGAAAATTTAGAGCTTTCGATAATTTATCGTCAATAAAAAGTTAAGTTGTAGAATTGGTTAAAAAAATAATATCGTCTGTAAATATGTTACATATATTACAGCCGATATGTAATACATTATTAATATATTAATTTTATACTAGTTCTCCATTCTTAGCTTGCTCTTTATTAATAGTAAAATTTTTGCACTCTTTGCAAGTAAACATGTAGCAGGTGCTTTATGATATACATATGTACTACATGACAGCTATAAGTGAAGCTGCATAACAGGTGCTTTATGATGTATACTATATGACAGCTATAGGTGAAACTGCATAACAGGTGCTTTATGATGTATACTATATGACAGTTATAGGTGAAACTGCATAACGGGTGCTTTATGATGTATGTACTATATGACAGCTATAGGTGAAACTGCGTAACAGGTGCTTTATGATGCATGTACTATATGGCAGCTATAGGTGAAGCTGCATAACAGGTGCTTTATGATGCGTGTATTATATGACAGCTATAGGTGAAGCTGCATAACAGGTGCTTTATGATGCGTGTATTATATGACAGCTATAGGTGAAGCTGCATAACAGGTGCTTTATGATGTATACTATATGACAGCTATAGGTGAAACTGCATAACAGGTGCTTTATGATGTATACTATATGACAGTTATAGGTGAAACTGCATAACGGGTGCTTTATGATGTATGTACTATATGACAGCTATAGGTGAAACTGCATAACAGGTGCATTATGATGCATGTACTATATGGCAGCTATAGGTGAAGCTGCATAACAGGTGCTTTATGATGTGTATACTATATGACAGCTATAGGTGAAGCTGCATAACAGGCGCTTTATGATGTGTATACTATATGACAGCTATAGGTGAAGCTGCATAACAGGTGCTTTATGATGTGTGTACTATATGACAGCTATAGGTGAAGCTGCATAATAACAATTTCATCCACAATACTGATGAGATTGAAGGCAAAACTGTTGACCTCGTGTTTACAAATGAAGGTATCACGACCAGAATCATTGCTAAAGATGTTTCCTTATGTTTTAGAAAAGTGGTTCTTAACTTTCTTGGATAGGCTGAATCCTGCTAGTACCATCTGTAGTATCATTGAGTCATTCATAGTTGGAAATATATATGCTATCAACGGCGATGTGCGGAATAAGCTGGACCCATGTGTTGGAAAACTAAAATACTCATTTACAACGTTGTTACTCATCGTGAATATAGTCAATAGCCATGAATTATATATTTGGTTAATCCTTATTTTATTCTTATTTCAAATATTTAAACTAAACAGCTGTAAAATGATGTTTTTGAACTATCACAGTGCATACATTTTGATTTGCTTATTTCAAGTCATCCACATGTATAGAACTTGAAATAAGCAGATGAAATTGTATGTGATGTGATCATATCTGTACAGATGATTGTCTTCATCCATTCAAAATGACATTTTGAGATTTGAGCTTACCTAATCACTCAAAACAACTTTTAGCTGTTTGGTTTACATATTTGAAATCAGGACAAAATGAGGATTAATTTAGTATGTAATTCACTATGAGTAACATAGTGAATTACATGTTAGACTTTGTTACAAATTCTCATGTTGTACATCCTTGGAATTTTAATTTTTCAACAAAGTGGTCCAGTTTATTTCACACACAATTGTAAGGGGTCGAAATATATATATGTTTGCTTGTTGAACCTCTGAACCTGGCACATTGAACCATTGGGATTATACTGAACATGGCACATTGAACCATTGGGATTATACTGAACATGGCACATTGAACCATTATACTGAACCTGGCACATTGAACCATTATACTGAACCTGGCACATTGAACCATTATACTGAACCTGGCACATTGAACCATTATACTGAACCTGGCACATTGAACCATTATACTGAACCTGGCACATTGAACCATTATACTGAACCTGGCACATTGAACCATTATACTGAACCTGGCACATTGAACCATTATACTGAACCTGGCACATTGAACCATTATAATGAACCTGGCACATTGAACCATTATACTGAACCTGGCACATTGAACCATTATACTGAACCTGGCACATTGAACCATTATACTGAACCTGGCACATTGAACCATTATACTGAACCTGGCACATTGAACCATTATACTGAACCTGGCACATTGAACCATTGGGATTATACTGAACCTGGCACATTGAACCATTATACTGAACCTGGCACATTGAACCATTATACTGAACCTGGCACATTGAACCATTATACTGAACCTGGCACATTGAACCATTGGGATTATACTGAGCCTGGCACATTGAACCATTATACTGAACCTGGCACATTGAACCATTATACTGAACCTGGCACATTGAACCATTGGGATTATACTGAACCTGGCACATTGAACCATTATACTGAATTACTGGGATTATACTGAACCTGGCACATTGAACCATTATACTGAATTACTGGGATTATACTGAACATGAGTTGAGTTAGATTTTACTTCTTGTATTCTACAATGCATTATGGGTCAAATTTAGAGTTGTAAACCATGAGGAGCGCAGGCTGCGCAATACCATGCCAAATCAATTCATAAAAAAGAGTCTTGACTAGGTTATTTTGTCCTAAATTACTTAACTTTTGCAGATATTACTTTGTGAAGGCCGACATTAC
The DNA here is from genome assembly GCF_963576615.1 of Watersipora subatra. Taxonomy (NCBI): domain Eukaryota; kingdom Metazoa; phylum Bryozoa; class Gymnolaemata; order Cheilostomatida; family Watersiporidae; genus Watersipora; species Watersipora subatra. The sequence continues at coordinate 44,009,314 of NC_088714.1, read as the reverse complement.
AAGGTGCTACGATTCAATCGACAGGAAACAGCTTCTGGACATTCTACGATCTCGTATAGATGAGGTAATCACATTGCTCAGCTTACAACTTTATCACATACAGTGGAACATTGGTGCTCAACCATAATCTATTCGGATTTAGTGGTAAAAACTGGTTTGTACGAAAACTGAAACCCATTTTCCTATAACAAACAATGGAAACCTAAGAAAAATGCCTAAAATAATGAGGCTCATGATTTAGGTCTAAAGCTACATAAAAAGGCAAAAAACCGGCAACAAATACTTGAATGAACAGTGTATGTCTGCTAATGATCTGAGTTGAATATACTCCAAATGGTCGAGAAGGGTCAAGGAGTGCCTTCAGCTCAACTTGGCTCTTTTTGTTCTTACTGGGCGTTTTCCAACTCAATCCGGCTAATTCATTCATTGCGTTTTCTTCTCAAATTTTTTGGTTGGATACCGAATAGTTCGAGTAAGGAGGTTGAGCTCCTAGGTTTAGCTATATTCATGTTTCTTGCAGTGAGACTAGGGCATGACTGTCTGGGTTCATTAAATATCATGGATTCCGTTACATCATAGTATGGTAAATTTATTTGTTAGTCCTGTTATATTTTATTAACCTGATAATAAATATGGTTAGATGGATGTTTAGCTGTACAAGGCTAGGGATAGGTTGGTTTTTGTGATATCAAATTGGGTCATATTTAATATCTGAATGTCTTTCCGACAGGCAAACAGTCAGGAAGACTGCATACTTGATTTCAGGATTTCAATCAGGATTTGCATATTAGTTATTAAGTGAACATATTGCATCCCAATCGCCACACAGTATGACTTGTCACTGCTTGTTTCTACGGCCCCAGGTAGAGAATGAGTTAGAACAGTGCTCTGTAAGCTTGTAGTTGTCCGCTCTCGGATATAGCATTTATTTATCAGCTGTACCTATCAGCAGATATTAGGAAAAGTATTGGAACTCAAATTTGTACTTTGTAAATATTCATTGAATAAATCTCATGGCCAGACATGAACATTATAAAATTATTGTTAGAAATTAATGGGTTCCTTGTAGATGGATGTTGAGAGGTTTGTGTGCTGGAGGTTAGGTGTGATGGTGTCAGGCCACGAACTGCCTACTCTTACTTATATTGATCACGTAGATACAGACTTCCATTCCCAGAGTGAGTAATCACTGCATTGTTCATAGCCTTCAATCGGTCTGAGAGACCCGACTAAATGTCAGACTGTTTATTAGGGATTCCTTATGACGGAGCGTCATTACATTATGACGGAGCGTCATTACATTATGACGGAGCGTCATTACATTATGACGGAGCGTCATTACATTATGACGGAGCGTCATTACATTATGACGGAGCGTCATTACATTATGACGGAGCGTCATTACATTATGACGGAGCGTCATTACATTATGACGGAGCGTCATTACATTATGACGGAGCGTCATTACATTATGACGGAGCGTCATTACATTATGACGGAGCGTCATTACATTATGACGGAGCGTCATTACATTATGACGGAGCGTCATTACGTTATTAAAGATGGAGTTCAAAGTTTTAGTAGATGTTAGTGATTATGACGTTTATAGTTGCTAAGAGACCGACAGAATAGAGACCCGTAACGCTGTAGCTTGAACGCAATGGCCGATATCAACTATAACAATGATAGCAACTAAGCGTTTGAACTGCGATCGAGTTTTGCCGATTTTTATCTTGAAACATCCTGGCAGTCAAATCACCTCAAATATCAAAAACAATCACAAATAATAAAGAATGCTGATAGTTTTCTAATAAAATCTACTAGAATTTTGTGTAAGTTCTATTTTAATATGCACCAACAAGCAAGCAGAACCCATCTAACGATTGGAATGGTGATTTGATGTGAATTAAGCTGAATTTGGGAGAACTCGTTGTTGTCATTCTCTCTGTAGGTTCGATTGCTGTCATTCTCTTTGCAGTTTTCAATATCTGTTTTTTTTTAGTTGTAATTTCTTCCCTTCTCTCTGCAGGTTCCAGTACTGCATCTTTGGTGCCAAATGCTTGCAAGGATTATCTTAGACAAAAAGGCATCAGCTCTGCTTTATTTGTCACCCAGGTAATGTTTCACCTTCACTCTTCCATCTCAGCAATGTGTGACCGACATGTTTGTACACGTCTGGGGTCAGCTATGGTTTGCTGCCTTTGTTGAGTTGTGGTAAACCAGTTTATTTCTCTGACGTAGTCAATACATTTGGTTAATGTTTTGACACATGATGTTCTCACATGAATTGAAAGGCCAATAAAAGGCTCAATATAAAACTTGTCTTGCTGTAGCACTAGTTTATGACAAATACTTAAGGTGTTACTGAAGAGCCTGTATCAAATATAGATGCTCGCTACTTCAAAGTTTTGTTTCCGCTTAGTCTAATTGTCCTGTAATCTAAGCCGAAATAAAACTGTGTCATTTTGTAGAGTCAGAGTTTGAGTCGGTTCAGCATAAATTCTTCACAAAAACGTAGAAAGATTAGAAGTTTTTCCAACTCTCTCGGTGGAAACACAACTTCAACAAATCGCCTTAGTGTAAACCTACATTTATTCTTGCAAAACATGATACTTGTGGTCAGACTTCTGTCAATAGGTCAATAATAAATTTTTTTCATTTTATACTCTACTTCTCTGTCCTTCTTTCTCTTTGAGTCTCTCTCTTTGCTCGCATTTTCTATCTTCTCACTCAGTGAATAAATTGAATTCAAATTTCCCTGTTATTAAAATAAAGTAGTTTTGGCCATACACTATTTAGATGATTATCATCTGATACTTGTTGCTAGGCGAAACAGGAACTGACACCACAACACATATTGGAGGTTGTTGAGGAGCATCTAGATAGCCTGCTGATCGATGTAGAACTACAAGGTGTGACGAGTCGCTATAAGATGGCCCGAGGGATTCCGCAGGGCTCCATATTGTCGTCAGTCTTGTGTGATATTTACTATGGAGCTATGGAATGGGCATATCTGAGCCCTGAGCTTCAAGGAGATGGTAAAGTCAGCATAATGCTGTCTGACAACTCAGGGGCTGGACATGTAGCTGATTGCTTATCTATTTGTGACAGTTTACACTTACACTATCCTGATATAAGCTATCGCTGTATCCTGATATAAGCTATCACTGTATCCTGATATAAGCTATCATTGTATTCTGATATAAGCTATCACTGTATTCTGATATAAGCTATCATTCCATGGACTATTATTGCTGTCTCTTTAATACAGACAGTCTTCTCCTTCGCCATGTTGACGATTATCTTCTCCTGACGCGCTCTGAACCCAGTGCTCAACAGTTCCTCACAACTCTTCTGTCTCGTGAGGTACAGCAAGACTTTTCCTGTCTGGTTAAGAAGGAGAAAACATGCACCAATCTCAGGCACTCAATAGATGGAGTCCAATGTTGGTGTAGGTTTTTCTACATTGCCTAAGACATTGTTAGAAGGATAGGTAAATCATCAATTGCCAAGCATTGCCCGCTTGGAGGTGCAGCAAGGACAGAAATTTTGGCATTTTGCAAATAGTTGCGTAATTGGCTCTAAAATTTAATAAAATTTTTTGGAGTTAGTGGTTTCTATTTGTGCTTCAGTTTATGTACAGTTATGGTGCGGTCTGGGTTGACATGCTGCCCAAACTGGGTGTCTAATCCTTATAGGATTTCAGCTATCATGTTTTACCTGGAAAGGTTTCAACTTCAAATTTGAGCTTTGAAGTAATACATGCCAATGCTATACCAGTCAGCCAACTTTATGATACTTGGTTGTCAGAAGTGAGGTTAATTTCTTTAAATTTATCTTGGTTTTCATATTGCTGGGGTGTTTCTTTAAACCAGTGGTTTTTAACCTGGGTCCTATTGAACCGTATAGGTTCAGTGAGTTTGTTTGAGGTCTCAGGGTTTGTTAGAGGTCTCTCAAAGGCAACAGCAAAAGTCACACTGATTTGCAAGGTCATGTCTTTATGGAAAGATATGTAATTTGTTGTGAGTTCGTGCATTGTATTAGTTTTGTTCTTCGAACACAGTAATGTTAATACGCAGTTTATTTTGTGCCCCAGTAAAACAAAGAATCCGTAAAGCAGAAGACTTGATCTTAAAACCTGTCGTTCACCAGTCTATCTTACTAACTAAACTACACAGGCTTGATTTGCTAGGCAATATCTATTAACATATATTTCTCAATATAGGCGATGTATTTCTCGTAGGTGTGTCATTCCAGCTATAGCTATTAAAATCTTGGAATTATAATTCCATGTTCTATTGGTTTGGAACTCGCAATGAATGCATCTGCGAGTTGTTTATCCGGGTGCTCTACCACTGAGCTACAACGGCATACTGGTCAAAGATGTTATCATATCCCGTATAGCGTATGACCCCCTAATTATTTTAGCATTGCGCCCACGCGTTACTATGCCCCTGTTAAGAAATATTTTTCGTATGCCTGGAGTCGAGGCCAATTCTTCTCACGCGGACAATTATATTATCTCCACGAGAAGAGCCCCGACAGTCTCTCACCGTTCGGTCAAACAAAGACAGTACGGCATCTCATTTTTATTTATGTACCAGTGTCGAAAGGTGCCAGTATTGTCGTATTCAAAGTTTTGATGGATAGCTTCTGCTGGAACAGTAACCTTTTTTATACATACACACTTCTATGTACTCTTTGTTATTATTAATTCAACCTATTCAGGTTTTTTATTTTATTTTTTCAGTTCGTATTAATCGTATCATTACCGAATCATCTTTTATTGTAGTAGTAGCGAAACCAACTTAATTTAGCTATTACTTGCTAATTATTTCACATTTACACCCAAACCCTTTTATGGTTGTTTTATTTTTTTTAATTTATTTGACCTGCACAAAACATTTTCCTCATGATATGAAGTTTGAAAGTTACAGCTGTTTGACAAAGTTTGAAAACCTTTACAGTTGTTTTTAATTTCACTTAAACTATTTCAGCTACACAAAACACTTTTCTCATTATATGTAGTTTGAAAGTTAGAATGGGAAATGTTGTTATATGTTAAATACAAATCAATTTTCTGTCCAACGACTTTTTTATTACCCAGGAAACGCTGGGTAGTAAAGCTATTATGCTAGTATGGGTGCAAATAGGCTACCGCTTTCAATCATGACGCAAATTGACGGTGTAATGTCATGAGAAATGGTAGCTCTTATTAATAAGCTTACTCAAATTATCCATTGGCAATGTGGCAGGCTAATAGCAAGTAGCAGGAAAATACATTACTCCTCATTGTTTATAAGCTGATTTTAATACCCGGACAACGCCGGGTAGCACAGCTAGTTTTTTAAGAAAGAAGGGTTCGGTGAAAGTTTATATGAAACTGGTCGGGTTCAGTATGGCCAACAACGTTAAGAACTATCGATTTAAATCAATATTTGACTAACATAACTAACTCACTTTAACATCCCCCTGGTAAAAATCATCAAAATTTTATATATGTACTCTACATATTAAAAATTAGCAACAAAATAGTATGTTAACCTTACTATTTACAGCTACCTACAGTAACTTTAGTGTATTGAGTGGATATGATCTGCAATAAAATGTAACATTACAGTGTACAACATGTATGTGCAGTAGCGGCAGTATGTACCGTAAGGAGTTTTTACTTTCGAGGCAGACGTATAACATAAATTATGAATTTAACCTAAATGAATTTAGCTTACTAAACACACACTCAAAGCTAAGTTCTAGTATGTATTTTCAACTATTTTACTGAATGTCAACATTTTCATCGCTAAAATTTTATCACCTATCGATTTCCTGTTTTGTTTTTACTATAACTTTTAGCCGACTTCATTAAATTTTTTTTCAACTCTTTTGACCATTCAATGGCCATCAAAAAACAAATTAAATTTTATTACTGTACCTTGGGAGTTACGTGACTTGAGGTGGTACATGTAGTGGGTAGAACAAAGAGTGCACAACAAACGTATCAATGCTAATTATGTTAGTATACATTTGAAAATAAATTTAAATACGTAATAAAGTGAATTTTTGTTAGCAAGCTGAGGGAAGTTGTCTGATCCCTGACCTTCTGTTCGAAGCGACGGCAACTTCAACTTTGCTACTGGTTTTAAAGGATAAATATTGCCACTTTTCACACGAGAAATGCCAAACTGAAAGAAATCGTATCTCTTTCAGGTGTTATGAGAAGATGTTTGGCAAACAGCTTATTTGCATTTTTGTTATTTCGACATAATAAGCACACCGACTGCGAAATTTGAAATGCTCGTGAAATTTTTGTTGAATTTGTTTGGCGAAATAGGAATTCATATGGCGAGGACGAAAAACCATTGTATTTGAGGTTGTAAAGTGAAAAATTCGTATTACATGGACATGGTCACCCGAGGGGGCGCACTGTATTTTTAAAAACAACCAAGTCAGTCATTTTTCCATCTTTCTCAGTAGATACTAGTTACCTGTATATAACTAACAATCTCTTTTCAATAGGCTATTTATTTCATCATAGGGAGCTATGTTTTAACTGATTCACAGTATCAAACATGTAAAACTTCATTGAAAACTCACCTTAAATAGCTATTCCATTTGGGATATTTTTACTGATATAACGTGTCAATAAATAGTAAAACAATTTACCAAACAACTTCCAGAATATTCGAACAACTTTCTGACATAATGCTCTCCGCCAAACTTGGAGGAAAATGTTATTCATTTTTGTAATGTCAGAACCTAAGTTCAGCTGCCACAGGATCAGGAAATACATAAAATTTAACAGGTTTCTTCATCATTGGCATCCAAAAAACATCAGATGAGAGTGAAAAAGCAATCAACAATCTTATAAATACTATGCGCTGTTACCATTGATCTTCAAGGTCTTTTAAATGTAAGGGCTGTCGGTATCGTGAGGGAGTCAACAACTGCTGACTATAATGCTAAGGGGATTGTCAGTGTTAATGACAGCCTAACTTATCATCGGAAATCTCAACGGGTGGTGCTTTGCGCAGCCCTTCTAATCCTCAAGTATTTTATTGTTACTAAGACTCCCGGAAAGAACTCCATTAATAATATTCAAAAACTTCAGCAGCATTTGAAGAGATGTTTTTTCCTTTGTAATACATATCAACTTCTTTACTATCTTATTTTTTTAATTAGTTACCAACTGAACTACCTGAAGATAATCATATTTGTATTCAATGCCAAAACTAGCTATATTTATGGAAATAAGTGGGAAGAGTTTTGGTTGGTGGAGCCTGTGGTTTTATGATGCTGCAATCGTGATACCGATGTCTGTTACACTTTTTTACTGTCCACCTAATTTGAATAGCTCTGCTGCCATTTAATAGTGATGGTAGTTGGTTGTCTTTTAGATGAGAGGAATATCCAGTGGTGCCAGTACGTGATAGACCTGCATCGATGCTGTGTAACTCTACCACAATATTCTATCAAGGGTACGCTCAATTCATCCTCCATCTATTGTTTTAGAAGTTAGGAGGAAAGGCTACCTTGGTTGCTCTACATTGTAAATATTTGTTATATCTTTAAAATAGCTTGGCTAGTATGTACATATGTACGTACATATGTATGTATGCATGTACATATAACGTTTTGTTCGCATTAGTGTTCATCAACAAAATGATTTTTTTCGTTACATGCCAAAACAAAAATGGGAAGACAGTAATCAAGAATCTCTATTCTTATCCATGAAAAGCTGTTAAGGAGCTTTCGTGTCACTCATTCAACCAGCTAGGCTGGTGCTTACTCGGAAGAGTACCTGCACATACCTGTCATGCCTCGTTACAGATATAAGAAACGGCATCTCATTCAAAGGATCAGCCAAGCCTGTTGCCCACATTCAGGCACTTCTGCTTAAACATGTCTCTGTCTTTGCCAATCCCATCTACCTTGACTATGTGGTGCGTTTCATTTAAGAAATAGACATACTAGTGAGTCATTATGCATTTTCAAGGCCGATATCATGAATCGCTTTGAGAAAATGTTTCTTTATTGTTTTGCTAGTCACGCACATTGAAATAGGTCAGTGACTGCGAGATTGGTTAGCATTGGAAGTAGGTCAATCCACCTTACCGGCCATTTGCCTCACGTGTGTTTACCATGATCGTTTCTCACTAAACTTGGTCAATACTCCCTCTAATAAAAACCCTAGCAAAGCGTTGATAGAGTTCTTATACCAAGTACTCAAGCTCAATATACGTAAGTTGTAGTTATCACTTCTCATTGTTCAGGTATAGATCATTCTCTTCTTTCCCTTTTAGATAAATGATTCCGACACTGTATTAGCCAATATTTCACAAATATTTCACTCTTGCGCTGTCAAATTTTGCTACCTCCAGTCTCATTTGCTGTCTGGATGGGGTGTCACGAGGAATCTCAAACTTTGGCTCGGTGAGTGTGAAACTATGCCATAGATTGGAATCCCTTTTCAAAACGGCTCAAATGGGACGTAGTTGAACACAATGTGCTTCTGTTTACACTTTCATGCAACCTCATTCGTCAAAAGATTTTCACAAATATGCTTCACTCATTCAATAAAACCATGTCTAGTGTCCTTACGCATCTATTTCATCATCATCGTAATGCTGTCACTTTGAGCACTGATATCTCAAAACCTGCCATAAAAGTTCGTTTAATTTTTTAACATTTGCTCGAAGGATTGCATATATCATTCTCTGATAAACATGAAGAGCCTATTGGTCTTGATAGTCGAAAAATGCTGCAGAACTTTTTTGCACCATTTGGCAGGAAGTATGGGTCACATGATCAGATTATGACAAGATGATTAGACCAGGCTGAAACAAAGCTGTAAAGTAGCGAGCATCCATATTTGCTATATAAACTATTGCTACGAGACGTTTTATATTGAGATGCTGCAATTAACTGTTCGTTCTTTAGCTTTTAAGAGCTTGTAATCACATTTCCACATATTTTGCACCTACAGCACAGCAGAGTAAGACATGATAAAACTTTTGATACAAAATAATTGTAATGTAAACTTTGTTGCAAGTAAACCTTTAATGCTATATTTAGTTGTTTTTCCAGTTTTTGAATGAATTAAACAAAATGAAATGAATCTATAAGACTTTTAGCTTCAATTATTATAAAAAAATACTTGCTGTTGGCAACATTCAATGATTTCAAATGTTAAGTAAATATAACAGGTTAACTTTGTGTGTCAAAGGTTTTCTGAATAATCTCTGATCTATATTTTTAAAATTTATTTCAATTTTTTAATAATCTCTGATTCTTACAATTTTGTGCCAAGTTGGTCTTTACCTTAGCTACAAGGCCAATAATAGTAAGATTGGATGGCTATTGCAATAGTCCCTGATAGATTTGTTCATTCGCCCTCAGGCTTTCTTTCAAGTACATGAGTGCTTGTTATTACCTGTTCTGTATACTGCTCCTGACTCTCATACAGTTATTAAAAAGATGCATTGGCTATCGTAGAGCAGACAACTCTCAACACTACTTTGTGAGCTCTCCTTTTTGTAGACATTATTTATAAGATAAGCAGAAAGCTTTACAAGATTGTGTGCAATCACTCCAAGAGAGCTGGAGATGTCCTAAGGCTAAGGCAGCATACAGTTCATAGGTGAGTGTAATAATAAGCGATGTCCTAAGGCTAAGGCAGCATACAGTTCATAGGTGAGTGTAATAACAGAAGATGTCCTGAGCCTAAGGCAGCATACAGTTCATAGGTGAGTGTAATGACAGGCGATGTCCTGAGGCTAAAGCAGCATACAGTTCATAGATGAATGTAATAACAGGCGATGTCCTGAGGCTAAGGCAGCACACATGTCATAGATTATTGTAATAACAGGCTGTCCTGAGGCTAAGGCAGCATACAGTTCATAGATGAATGTAATAACAGGCGATGTCCTGAACCTAAGGCAGCATGCAGTTCATAGGTGAGTGTAATAACAGGAGATATCCTGAGGCTAGGACCGCATACAGTTCATAGGTGAGTGTAATAACAGGCGATGTCCTGAGGCTAAGGCAGCATACAGTTCATAGGTGAGTGTAATAACAGGCAATGCCCTGAGGCTAAGACAGCACACAGCTCATAGGTGAGTGTAGTAACAGGCGATGTCCAGAGAATAAGGCAGCATGCAGTTCATAGGTGAGTGTAATAACAGGAGATATCCTGAGGCTAGGGTCGCATACAGTTCATAGATGAGTATAATAACAGTCAATGTTGTGAGGCTAAGGTAGCACACAGTTCATAGATGAGTGTAATAACAGGCAATGTCCTGAGGCTAAAGCAGCATACAGTTCAGTGAGTGAGTATAGTTACTGGAGATGGTATTTCTTGTTGGCGATTTAAACATTACGCTTTCAGTTTCAAGCACTGAGCATTTTACTAACTTTGTCATTCTGAAAACCTTTTTGACAAACTAAAAACAATAATTGATCAAGGCATCTGTTCAACTTTCAATTATGTAATCGCTTTAAATGTACAGATGAAAATTATTTTTTAATTTGCTACTTTCACTATTATACTTCACTCTCTGCTAGAAACTCATGATTCTAAAAAACAGAAAGAGGGGAACACAAACAGAGTTATCTTTATGCATGGAATGCCTTCAAATGTTTACATACCGCACTTTTGAATGAATTGATTTTATCATCAGAATGAACATATAATAACAAAGAGTTTAACACATTGTATCTTAAAGCATCATAATGATATAGCTGTAGGTGTCTATTACGAAATATATAACAGTGATGACATTTATTGAAACCTTCATCAGTACAAGGAGGAACCAAAAGGTGCAAAAAAATTGACCTGATGCACAGAAACCGATGTGAAACAGCGTACAAGCTCTGTAAGAGTGAGAATTTGTGATGTCTTTTAGGGTAGTTTCTGTTCGAATTCAATAAACTTGAACATACCGTAAAACCTTTAATTGAACGCCACTTCGATTTGAAGGCCACCTCTAATTGACCGTCATCCTGAGGGAAGGGTTGAAAAATAAAGCGCCACTCTCCAAATTAACGCCACCTCTATTTGACCGCCACTGACATTACATGATCTTTACGAGCCCATAATGCTAACCGACCAGTAGAAAAGTGTTCACAAAATCGTATTAATAATGAATCATTTATATCAATAACAATTGATTATTTCGTTGTCCAATTCCAAAGATTGTCGTTTTTTATGTTAAAACTTTGAAAGCAACACCATAGCAATGATCAATAACGACCTCAGGCTAGTAGTAGTTCTCTGTTTAGCGCGGAAAAACTGTTTAACGTTTAAAAAATGGCATAAATTTACAGCGGTAGATGAACTTTCAAAGCAATGCTATAGAACTAATTACTCTCTCAGGCTAATAGTGGTTTCTTGTTTAACGCCATCCAGAAACTTCGACAGACATGTACATCTATGAAAAACGGCTAAACTTACAACGGTAGATGGGATTTTGAAAGCGATGCCACAGAAATAACTACTAACTGTCTCAGACTTATAGTAGTTCCTTGTTTAACGCAGTTCTAATACTTCAAAGGATATGCGTATAAAAACCGGTTAGCAAGTTTTGGATCAAAGGTTACATTTACTGAGCTTACTTTTATTTATGCAGCAGCTAAAAAATTTTGCTTTGCCAAAAATTGTTTGAACGCTAATATCGACTAGTTCAGCAGTGCGGAAAAAGAGTTTAGGTCAGAATATATTGTGAAAGGTATTGGACAATTAGAAGATGTTCCTCCCATCAAAAGCAACAATCAGAATGCAGCTATCCGAGCAAACAATGGAAATATGTTGGCTTTCAAAAAACGTTAATTTTTGTTTCTGCATGTACTATAAGTATGATTCGTTTATGTCACTTGTTCATGAATATATATTTGTATCATTTGATAGATTATTATTGTGCAGACTTATATATAGACTTAAGACTTACAAATATGCAGATTTATAGCATCCTTACGGCTATCTTATCGCGGCTTACAATGGATCGATGCTCATAGCTCCACTTCTATTGCACATAAAAAGCTAGTTTTTGCTGCAAACTGTAGCAAACATATTAATGAGTGCAATGAGCTTTATGGAACATTGTTAAATATAGATATAAAATAAAAATGTGTTTTCAAATTTAGAATGAAATAAAAATTGGGACTGCCAACAAATTGCAAAGGACACAGGCTATAATATCATCGCAGATCAATTACAAGCAATAGATATCAACTGGTGGAGAAATTTCTCGGTTTCTTGATGCACATTTATTAAGAGATCTATGACAAGTTAGAGGTAAGTTAAAAGATTTGCTGCATCCAAAAGGTTTAATATCACTCCACCGGAAAATAAGAGCAAAAACAGGCGGCATTCACTTTACCCTTATTAGGGCTAAATTTATTTTCCTAAAATTCTGACAGCCATTTGAAAAATAAACCGCCAGCCTCCAATTGACCGCCACTATAGAGGAGAGGTTGAAAAATAGAGCGCCATGGCAATCAATTAGAGATTGTACGGCATTTGCTTTGCTCAACATAAATGTTTGAAGGTTCCCAGCTGAGAATATGAGTCGTATATTTCGCTTTGTAGGCTGTGCCTCGAGCAGTTTGCCCTCCAGTGTGGCAGTTGGATAAATCTCAGGGCCCTGACAAAGCTGATGATGTGTCATGTTTGCTCGCTGCAGAAGAACGCTGACTGACTGAATGCCCTCCTATCTTTGTATTTCGTTGCAGTTTTTGGATTTTAAGATATTATTTTTATCATAAATATAACCTATTTCGACCAATATTGTGTCCTACATTGTGACCTATATTGAACTTACTATGGTTGAAGGCAGTGCTTTAAAACAGCAGGTGTACTCTGTCTACAATCTAGACATCCATATATCGCTGTCACTCATACAGTAGTCCGATAGATTTAATTTGGTATCGATCGGAAGATAAAAAATCTTACTATTTTGCTCTGGGACTAAGTCTCACAAGTATAAACAAAATGTTGCTTGTTGTAAGTCAGTTGTTAGCTGGCAACCGAAATAGGTATGTACTTTGTAATGGGCTGGAATCAACTTCCCATCTCTGCTATCCATAAAAAATAAATATCGGAGCGTCAACAATCCTAAAAATAAACCATGTCTCAATCAGATAGCAAAAAAGACAGGAAAACAGTCACAAAGATCATAAGAGTGTTTCTTTTTAGATGCTCAACCTATAAAAGGCTTTCCAATAAGGGGTGTGAGCAACATTTCTGCACCCCTTATGAATGCAAGATGTTGTTCGTGGTATGCAGGAATCACCTGTCTATCACTTCTATGTATCAGAAATAAATATCATATCATCATCAATCATAAAAATGAACCATGTCTCAATCAGAGTAGCAAAAAAGAGGCAGGAAAACAGTCAGGGATCATATAAAGTTAGTTGTTTTTATAGGTTGCTGCTGTATGAAAATGTTAAATTACTCCGAGAAGGACCTTCCAACAACATATTCTTTTCATATATTCTGAATATGTCTGCTTTTTATGATGCTTGGAGCCTGTTTGTTTCATTCAAAACAGGGTGTGCGAGATTACCTCATCAATTATATGTGGTTCGGCAATGAAAATGAATACGGAAGCCCTGATATATAATAAAAGCACTATTAGCAAATGCCAGAGTATATATTGCGCAACACTGAACTTTACCTGTCAAATAAGATGTAGTTAGTCATCGCTCTGCCAATTATCATCTGCAGAGAAAAGTGATTAACAATATACACTCAGTTACTAACCGCGTATCACTCTACTACTAAAAGTAGCTTCCTGAATGGATACTATTTTATGAGGAGCGGAATTCCTTGCTCAGGGAACCTCGCATTGCAAAGGAAGGCTTGAAAACATTTATGGTTCTAGATAAAGGGATGGCGCCAACATTGCAGGTACCTTGTGTGAAAGACGAAGATTGAGAGTTCAAATTTTTGGTCACATATTTTATCATCTTTTGTAATCTCGCTGACGTTTGCTCAGCCTAGTCTAGCAGCAACTAGAAAGCAAACTGTTCCAAGACATACTATTTGGTTCAACTGCAACCCAAAACAACTCCAAGTCAGCGGAGAAAACATAAACATAATCAATTCTACTAAAGTTTTAGGTTTAACCCGAGACACTAAGTTAGCATTCAACACACAAAGAGAAGAATCAAAAGCGATATTGGCCAAAAAATGGAGACTACTTCTCGCATTCATCAATGCAGGGTTAAAGCCATACTATTCTAAAAAGATACTAGAATCAACTATAATACCAAAAGTGCTTTACAACATTTTTATATGGGATCAAAAAGCTGACATCTCTCTCCATAGTTGTTCGAAAGACATACTAGGAGCGAAGACTAATCCCTCAACGGAAGCACTGCACCATATCACATACATACCTACAGCTGAGTCTTTATGCTCCAGAGACATATACACATACTGTAGAATGGCAATAGGACAAAGTTATTTCGCAAAAGCTTTGTTATCTACAAAAAGCAAACTTCAAAAGAAAATACATTCTCACATTGTAAGCCAGAATGGTAGAAACACAACTATAGCAGATATGTCAGCAAGTCATTTTAGAAGATCCACTATTCGAAAGCAACTAATTAATGATTGGCAACGCCGATGGAAAACTTATCTGATAACAGGACACCGTACCACTGGTTTATTGAAGGACCTAGAAACAGATCATCCGGAGAAAAACCCTATTCCACTTGTATTACCAAGGAGACAAATATCAATTTTAACTGGGCTCTTCACAGGCCACACAACCTTACAATATCACTTATACAAACTCAATTTAACATTTACACCAACATGCACATGCCTGGATGAGGACGAAACAGTAGACCATCACCTATAAAAATGCAGCAATTACACCAATCTAAGAAATAAAATACTCCCTAACCCTCACAACTATCAACATCTGCTAGACTTTGTACATGAAAGCAGTGATTCAATTGAAAACATGATTAACCTACTGCAGATAAACCATAGAAGTAAACATCGATGATACTTACACAAACAGATGATACAGACCATATTATAGTCATTCAATTATTAATTAACTATCGATCTTGCCACATTCAATACTCGTAGAGAATCTATTCTTCAGACCTGAACCTCTGTATAAACAGTTGTATCACTCAATTTATTTTTGTATAAGTTATCCTGCATTACTTATTTGAAGTCATCCTCTCATGTAAATTTTTGTTTAATTTGTACACAAATAATCCCAAACTAACCATGAATTGTTCACTACTATCGTGCATTCAGGATACTTTTGCAGTTTCAATTTTAATCGATAATGTGCCTGCAAACACAGGCTTTTTGCTATTTTGTTGTCAGCAAAATAAAAGATTACTAACTAGCAGCAACCGCTAACATTCCATTTGAAGAAGTTTTTTATTGGCTAGCGTGTGTAGTAGATTTGAAAAGCGCAATGATAAGATTCTAGAGACAAACTGCTCTGCACCCGTTACCCTTTTGATGGTTATGTCAACATTTCTTATTACTACATAAGTCAGCATAAAATCTCTGGCAGCATATTGTATACGCTTGCAATTAATTAATACATATACACACACATACTATATTAACTATATTATGTGCATGCATATCCTCACAGCAGTTTTATTGCAGGAGCTCTGCCTTACATTAGCTCATCCCTTATCCTTTCACCCGCTCTCACCTGTTCCCACTTTGAGATTCCATGCATGAAGATCTTTGAAGGCATTGCCAGTCTAACCTTGCTACCTCACATTTCATACTAGCACACATGGAACTATCTGTTTTTCTCCTATGTATCCTGCTGTCTGCTGGAGTTCTAGCCTCAGGTCCTGATTCTATTGGAAAGTGAGTGCTGCATTATTCATATAAATGTTTTATTAAAATATTGCTTTTATTAAAACCATGGCTTTGTTAGAAAAACTGTTTTGTTGCTTGTCTCGTTTTGCTGCAGGTCTCATTTTTACCAATGCTGTTTTATTAGGATTATTGCTTGTCTGAAAGTACTGCTGTTACAAATGTTGCTTCATTGAAATTATTCATGTATTGAACGTATCAATTATTGGACATAATGTTTTATTGAAAATATTGTTACACAGGAAGTATTGCTTTTTAATTGCATCAGAACATGATTGCAGATCTTATGGCTGCCACAACAAAATCAAAGTTGGTTTTAGTATTCATTGCTTTGGAAGACATTCCTTTACCAGCCACTAGATTTAGTTTCCAATATCCTAACTTTCAACAGGTAAAGTATTGATTGCTAATGTATTTCCTTGCAGGGAGTTCCTATACTCACTGTCAGCCGGTACAACTGGAACCATTAATCTCATTGTGGCAGATGTTTCAGAGACCTTATGTGCAGTTACATCTGGTACTAATACGACACATGTGAGTTTCAGATATTTAAATACTGCCTGCGACAATATCAACAAATACCAGAGCTGTACATGATTATAACACCAATAGAAGGAAACAACAGAGTGAATTTCTCTGTTCATGTACTAATAAATGTATTAATTTCAAGCTACTACATGTATATTTTACAGTTTTTTGTATTGTTTGTTTCTCTTTAAAACTTGAAAAAACATTCTCTGTACAGAGTTAAAAAAAAACAGACGATTCTGCACAGGGAAAGTTTTTCAAGTTTGTGTGAAAAACAATGACAGCAAACTGTAAAATGTAGTAGTTTGAAATTAATTAATACATAAACAGAGAAATTTAATGTTTTGTGTTTCATTTCATTGGCGTTATAGCACCTTGTAATGAGCTTCCAACATCCCATTAGACCATGGTAACACAAAAGAACAGACTTGTTACCGTGTTATAATAAGAAAAAATGGAGTCATGATACTGTAACCTCTTTTTTAAACTTTTTTTTCAAGCACTCAGTCTTATTTGTTAGCATCTGATTTTAGAACTAGATCACATGATCAATGATCCCATGATCACATTACCAATTGTCATCTCTTACTCCTCCACTTGTTTTTAAAATACTAACAGTTTTCTAATTTAAGTAAAATTAATTTCATAAGTACATGTATGTTGTCAACAGCATTGTGTGATGGGTGGATGATATAAGCTCGAGTCTATCTTTAGGACAGAAACTGTTTAACACATTGAAGTCTGGGCCAGAGATAGTTTGGAGAATTGTTCTACCACCTGAACCTACGCCCGAGTAAATGTGGCTACATAGTCACTTTCTCTTCCCACCCATCAAGTTTACATAAGATTACGAAAATAATTTGGCCTCTCTGTTCCCAGTCTTTGTTCCCAGTCTCTCTGTTCCCAGTCTCTCTGTTCCCAGTCTCTCTGTTCCCAGTCTCTCTGTTCCCAGTTTCTCTGTTCCCAGTCTCTCTGTTCCCAGTCTCTCTGCTCCCAGTTTCTCTGTTCCCAGTCTCTCTGTTCCCAGTCTCTCTGTACCCAGTCTCTCTTTTCCCAGTCTCTCTGTTCCCAGTCTCTCTGTTCCCAGTCTCTCTGTTCCCAGTCTCTCTGTTCCCAGTCTCTGTTCCCAGTCTCTCTGTTCCCAGTCTCTCTGTTCCCAGTCTCTCTGTTCCCAGTCTCTCTGTTCCCAGTCTCTCTGTTCTCAGTCTCTCTGTTCCCAGTCTCTCTGTTCCCAGTCTCTCTGTTCCCAGTCTCTCTGTTCCCAGTCTTTCTGTTCCCAGTATCTCTGTTCCCAGTCTCTCTGTTCCCAGTCTCTCTGTTCCCAGTCTCTCTGTTCCCAGTCTCTCTGTTCTCAGTCTCTGTTCCCAGTCTCTCTGTTCCCAGTATCCCTGTTTCCAGTCTCTCTGTTTCCAGTTTCTCTGTTCCCAGTCTCTCTGTTCCCAGTCTTTCTGTTCCCAGTCTCTCTGTTCCCAGTCTCTCTGTTCCCAGTCTCTCTGTTCCCAGTCTCTCTGTTCCCAGTCTCTCTGTTCCCCATCTGTTTTCAGTATAATTCCAAAGTTTAAAATTCCTTGGGCTATTAGTTCTTGGGATATCGTTGAAATACGGAGAGCATTTTTAACCAACCGGAAACTGAAAAATGGCGGCTGACAGAACATAAGTTTCCAATCACACGCTGATTGAAATTCTTAGTAGTGTAGGATCTAAAATAGACAAAGTTAGAAAGTCTCTCCTCAGCAACAAGAGCTTTACAATAAAACTAGTTGTTTGTCTATTTATAACTAATATATACACTCTATCAGACTCAGTATTTATAACAAATATAGACACTCTATCAGACTTTGTGTACTGCAGTCATTATGTTTCTTCAGTTACCTCTAAAACATCATGTTTGAAAGAGTCTGATAGAATTACTCTCTTTGATTTCTGTTTTTTTCATCAAGTTCTACAAGCTTGGATCTTTAATATTTATCTGCTCAAAAGGAATTGATCTATTCTCATAGCCAATGAAAAGTTGTTGATATGGATAAGGGAACCTGCTTATATACACACATTAAGTGTTAAAAGTGCTAAAAAATTCATCAATTCTGTGACAACAGATGGTCAACTATTTAAATTGTCAGCTTTCTTTAGTTTGCGTTTAAGAATATATGTATATATATAGGCCTACGTATGAAAAAGTGAGTGAGTAATTCTAGAGAGGTGAGGTTATAAACTCATTACCACTGGTTCAGCTGAGGTTGTACTCAATTCCTGCACGCTATACTACATATCTCTATAACTCATTATTGCATGACGAACAACATGTGCCCTTTTGAGCTGTTACATCACAAATGTCGAAGACTATTGCATTTGATTAAGGTCAATCACTTGAGCCATGATAGTTGCTGATGATATCAGTGCAACTCACCCGTTGCTCTCATGTTTGACTACAGTAATGGAGTTATTAGTACACGTGCTCAAAGAACTACTTAGTATAAACCTCCTTACATCTTATTCTGAGTAAGAAAGTTTTTCAACTTCATACACCTACACAAATATTAAAAATGTGCATGTGAAATGATAATTTTGCAAGGCTGTAACAGTTATGGAACTTTGGTTGTTTTCTGCTTTTATGTAAAACTACTGATGTAACGAAACCTGGTTAGCCACGGAGTTTATAGTCGATGTTTTGGCATTTTAAGACCACAACAGAACTGCTATTTCTGTTTGTAACAATGCTAATTGTGTTACCAAGAAATAGGTGGTAGTTTTTTATCATTCTCAGGTCAGCATAAAAAGAGGAAAACAAAGACAACTTGGAGTATCGGGAAGTTTTCAAATCTCTTGTGATGATGCAATCATTGCAACTCTAAGGTAAATCTGTCATCTACTGATCAGGTGTCATATACTGAGAGGGAAACATAAGAAACTTATTTTTAGTAGTCAAATGATATGTAATTGTTTTTAGATTTGTTTGTACTATCGATTTATTATCTTTTTTATCACCTGAAGGTGGTGGCCAGGATCGTTACTATGATTGTTATAATTTTATTATTACCTTGAAAAGTGAGTTTGATAAGTTTAGTGACTTAAATCTCCATTTTTCATATTTAAATTTGTATGTATTAAGAGTGTATAAAGCCATAGGCCTTGTGTCAACCTTGATATGTCACATGGCTAAAAAATTTACCTCGTTTTCATTTGCGACTGTTTTGTTATTCTTTTATTCATATTTTATGATTAAATGATAAAAACTAAAGCACTCTTTTGTTTTCATCATAAATCATGTTGAGAGGGTAACTCCAATGTTTTTGCCTTTACTTACTCCAATTACTTTGACTCAATAATATATCGCTCAACCAAACAAGAAGACAACTCCTCATTTATAATTGTTACTGGCTACAGTACATGTATACCAGGATAAAAGTAAGAAAATAAAAATATTTGATGTAGAATAGGAAAGAGATTTTGCAACCATATTTTATAAGAACGCTAAATAAGTTTAAAATTTGGTTGTAACATTATAATATCACAAAGGATTCATTATCTTATCTAAAACATTCAAGTCTGAGAGTATATGGACACACATAAGTACTGAACATTTTACAAGCAAGAAAATTACAAGCATATCTTTTACAAGCATATCTTGTTGTAGTGTGGGACGTGCGCTATCCAACCTATTACCTGTGGATGTACTTGGTACTGAATATACAGCCATTGCAGCTGACAATGATTGTGGTAGGTATCTGAGTGGGGCTGGACGCCGCATTCTTGTACATGGGCTTGTTATAAATTTATTATCAAGTTGAATTCAAAGTTTCTGTTACGCAGCTTCAAAAAAGTTTAGTGTGCTGAACGCGTTGCCGTCGAGTCTCTCAGACTGCCATTAGCCATCGCGTCTGTCTCGAAGGTAAAAACTTACAGCAGTGTTCATAGTAATGTTACGTTTTATTGCATATTCCAACAACTAAATATGTATTTGTTACTTTTTCAGCGTATTCACTGTATTACAACAGATAAAACACATCACTGTGTTACAACAGTTTTTATGTTTATTTGTCATGGTATAGTAACAAAGTAATTTGTATTTAGATATTTTATCTAGGAAATAATGCCTTGAGACACAAGTAGATTGACATACGAGCTCAGGGTCAGAATGCATTAAGTCGTATGTCAAGGTGTGACTGAACATACATATATCAGTATAAATTTTTCTTTTAGTAGCATTTTTCTTCTAGTAAATTAGTTCATGCGTGAACCGTAGGTATTTTAACCAATCAGCATTAAAGATTGGCAAGTGTAATAACTATGTATACAATTATTATATTGCATCGCAAGTAAGCCATGTGGCTTAGTGGATAGATTGTTCCACTGGAACATGTCCCAGAATGGCTTAGTGGATAGAATGTTCTGCTGGAACATGTCCCCAGAATGGCTTAGTGGATAGAATGTCTGCCTACAAACCTGAAGGTTGAAAGTTCAAATTCGTTCTGAAGCAGAATTTTTGTACCTAAAGCGCTATTGCGATAACTAGACACACAAACGACTGACAGGCAAACCCTGAGATTTATATACATGTACATGTATATAGGCTATAGGTACTTCAACTGAAAAAACAAAGAGTGGGCAACTCCTTTCGGGAAAGGCTTATAATTATTATTGTATGAAGGATTTTCTAAATCAATGTTTTAAATTGGCTTGGTGACTGGGCTATAAATACCCTTAGTAATGAATATCTGCTGTCGGCCGTGTTACAAGATAGCCTCACCTTCTTTTGGACTGGTAATCCAAATACATGTACATGTAGAAACTAAAGGACAAACACAGTGTGAGCATAATCTTATGTGGAATAGGTTGGTTTCTGTAGCAACCATTTTGTAGTGCTCCCTCCTATTCACAGTGATCAAGTTTTATCAAAAAACTGCTTTTTGTTTAGTTGCCACAGCGATGGAGGATGACACAGAGCTGACAATAAAACCAAAAGCAGAAGGAAGAATTTCAGTCGATAGGATAGACTATGATCCATCTGGAGCTGTTAAACTTAACAAGGGGGAGTCTCGTGTAGTGACACACTCAAATCAGCTAGCTGGGACTAAGGTAGTCTCCACAATTTTTCTTATTAACTGTTTTAAGTGACTATGAACAAATGAAAAGAGGAAATGTCAAAGAAAATTAGAACTTTGGAGTAAGCTTGTATGCCCCAATTTGAACAGTGTTCTATTATCAAAAGATACCATCAATACATTTTGCAATATCTCAAATGTCAGACAATACTGAACATGATATGCTTCAACGCTGTATTACACGTAGCTGTCTACAAACACAGTATGAAAACAATGCTCAAAATGTCTGTCAGTGATTGCAACTCTGCACCAAGTGATTGAGTGGTCTATAAAATGTTTATTTTGCTTTTTAAAATGCTAGTTCACTCTGTCGCTGAATGTCAGGGTTGTCCTCTCAACGATTATTTGTCAACTATAAGCATCATAAACCATTGTTATTGCCAAGGCAACACGGATATGTCGAGAGATATTACAGCTGTCAACTTTTCTAGATAGTGTGGCGCTCTTTATAACGTAAAATTACTCCTAAAATAAAAAATTTATTTAAAGTTTTGTTTCGTACTATGTAAAGAATTCTATACAACTTAAAGTGTCAAGTCGATGACAATTCTCAAATTCGATTTGAAGAATGAGAATCTTGTAGTTAGCCTAAGAATATCATAAGAATATCTTCCTCTCTTGCCTCGCTCGAGAGAAAAATGACATAAAGGACTTTTTATTATAGATACTAGTACCCTGGCAATCTAATTCGCCTTGAAAGATTGTCAGGTGTGTCGATAAAACAGACAAAATAAGTAGCAGCGCAATAATTATGTGACATTTCAAGGTGATCTATTGATGCGGGGGTTGAAGTGTTGATATAACAAGCTGAGTGTCATGAGTTTTAGTCCCGATGAAAGCGGTCTTTTATTCTAACCTCGAAACTAACGACGGATAGATGGACGGTCAGACAGACACCGCTATTAATAAATATAGTAGCGACTTTTTTTAATTTTTTCTAGATATATAAATTATTTTGCAATATTTTTCTTTTGTATAATAGACCTTGCTGTCTAAAAAAAATGAAAAGAATTAATACAAATTGACATTGAAAGGTGTGCGCCTCCCTTCACTTGTTGTAAAATTATTGTAATTATGAACCATAAATTGAGTGAAATTGATACAGTGAAATACAGCGAAATAGTATACAGTAAAACTTAATGAAACAAACCAACAATACTACAGTTACTGTACAGTTTTTCAATTGAAAAGGTTACTTCTAGTTTTTTCTTTTTGTTTGGCCGAAAGATTGAGTTTGGGAAGATCTTAGAACGGATTAGGCTACAAGTATTTTACTGTTCGTATAACATAAAATCCCTATAATGTAAACGTTCAGTGAGTTTAAAGTTTGAGATGATCTTGGAATGGATTAGGAAATTTACATGTATTATACTGTTCCTATAACATCAAATCCTTATAACTTAAATTTTCTGTTTGTATAACATAAAATCTCTATAATGTAAACGTTTCTGCAACAAAGTATTTACTTTCTAGGAGCGTTTACTGTATTTCACCATGCACCAACAGCAACCTGCAATGTGCACTACTTTGGTGATGGTGATTAGTTGTTAAGGAGTGCTTGATATACAGCTTATGACAGTTGCTGCGGACCTAGTATTTCATTGTTTTTGCGACCGCATTGTGTAATGAGAAGGATATGCCGCGCACTATTTGCCGATGTGGGTTTGCGATAGTTTGAACAATATTATCACAGACGATCACTGATGCATTGTGGGATTAATGCTGACGTACAACGATGTAGAGTAAACCAGCCTCTGAGCTAGCCCTTGTAATTCAAAGGTACTGACAACTGTTAGACGTACTGAACTTCACTAGTTTTAGACGAGCTTTCACCAAAGTCTTTATTGAAAAATAAAATGTTTTTTTTACATTTAAGATATGTGTATATGTTTTACTGGTGCACAGAATGAACTGCATATTCAACTTACTACATTCAAAGAACAAACCAACGCAATGCATGAACCCTCAAAAAATTAAATATCTCTTCATAATGGCATGACCTTGCAAATCAGTGCGACCTTCTGTTACCTTTGAACATTGAACCCTGAGACAGGCTCTCTGAAATCTCAGGATTCCATTGAACTCGGGTTAAGAACCACTGTATTAATGTATTTGGTTATTGCTTGTTTTTACTTTCATGGAGGTCTTTAGTGTTGCACACAATGGCACCTGGTGTTCTCTTTATTGCAGATAAAATCCAACAAGCCAATCTCTGTACTAAATGGTGATGTTTCCTTACCCCCACAGAACACTTGGGGTAATGAATATCTCCTCACAGCCAGCAATAGCACACCTTATCAGTACAAGGTCATTGGTAGGTCATCTACATAGTCATCATTGCAGTCCAATGTGAACACTCATTTGATAAAAATTCATCGATATGAGTCACTCATAGCTGATTTATAGTTTATCGTGCGTACTTCTTAACTACTGGTTTATTGTGCGAACAGTTTAGCCATCAACTAGTCTGGCAGTAATAAGACTAGTTATTTCCTAAATGGTTAATTGTCTCCTCTTGCACCATTGTTGAAGGAAAACAGTCACTTACTTAGGTTAAACAGTGTCACATATTATATCAATTGTTTTGAGTCATGATGGCTAGACTAGCTGAAGTTCTGGTGATTTGGCTGATGCAGCAAATAGTCCCACGACCAAACAAGAGTGAAACGATTGATTGGGAGAATTATGATAAATGCACATGTGCACACAACTCCCGAAAAATTATCCGTTAACGGCCGTCACCAAACCCTTGCAACGAAATACTATCAACAAATTTAACTATTTTTCAGTAAAGTCGTTTAAATATAATAATGATACAAAACGCATATAAACCTATTTAAATATGTTACCAAGCCTTTGAAAGGTTGACGCAAATACCTAAAACTAACCCATCTGATCGGATTATACATAAATAGACAGATTTATTAGGACGAAAATCGTCACAAAACGCTTGAAAAGCTTCGTTTAATTAAAGTTAAGACCGGAAATTGAAACGCCGAGCGACAGAGAATAGAACGATAAAGTCTTGCCACAAATCGCCACAAAACGCTTGAACAGCTTGGTTTATTAATAGTTTCGACCGACCTACGAAACGCCAAAAAAGCCGTGCGACAGATAGTAGAACTGTTTACTGTGTACTGTTTGTCTACTGTTAGAGGCGTAGACCGATTTACAGGTACGAAAATGGGGTACACAGTTTATCAGCCTACGGTTTTGTCCAATTACCGAAGGTTTTTCAAATTATCTAGAACATCAGCCAGATTTCTTTACATCTTATCTAAAAGGTAGGGCGTTACTACAACGCCCTTTTATGACAAAAATATTTCGTTATTTCACTCCAGTTTGCATAAAACTTCCAGACGCGTAAATGCCAACGCTTGCTCTCTGTTACATATCGCTGTCAAAACCATTCTACATTCATCACAACACAACCAACTTTCAAACTGTATATTACACATCAGTTTGCCGTTTAACGTTTAATATTGCATTTAGATTTACATTTGCAGAGATATAATAAACATATTTCTTTATTGTTGGCATTGTTGTTGTTAGTTAAATTACGTACAGTAGGTTAGGTCTACGGCTTGAATTAATGTTTATTTTATTATTGTAAAACATAAGTTTGAGATAGTTAAATATTTATTTTATTAATATTTATTTCTGTTACATATCGCTGTCAAAACCGTTCTACATTCAACACAACCAACTTTCAAACTGTATATTACAATATATTTTACTTTTAACATTGCATTTCAGATATGTAATAAACATATTTGATTATTGCTGTTGTTAGTTTAATTACCTACAGTAATTTAGGTCTACATCTTGAATTAATATTTATTTTAACCAACAAACAACTTTCAAATTGTATATTACACGGCAGCTTGCCATTTACTTTTAATATTGCATTTCAATATAATAAGAGATATAATAAACATATTTCATTATTGCTGTTGTTATTTAAACTAGAAATTCCACTGTCATACAGCCCACGACCAAAGTAGTAATGGAAAAAAGAAAGGGTACTGTTGGTTGTCGAAAAAGTAGTTCTCAGCAGGAATTGACAGAGTATAATGTAAATGAGACTTGTTTGAGATGATATAAAATAAATTTGAGGGAGCACGACTCTAAAAAGGAGCAACAGAAATAACAGAAATGTAACAGAAATAATTATTAATAAAATAAATAATTAACTATCTCAAACTTATGTTTTACAATAATAAAATAAATATTAATTCAAGCTGTAGACCTAAACTACTGTACGTAATTTAAATAACAACAGCAATAATGATATATGTTTATTATATCTCTTATTATATTGAAATGCAATATTAAAAGTAAAATGGCAAGCTGCCGTGTAATACACAAATTGAAAGTCGGTTGTTGGTTAAAATAAATATTAATTCAAGCTGTAGACCTAAACTACTGTACGTAATTTAACTAACAACAGCAATAATGAAATATGTTTATTATAGCTCTGAAATGCAATATTACAAGTAAAATATATTGTAATATACAGTTTGAAAGTTGGTTGTGTTGAATGCAGAACAGTTTTGACAACGATATGTAACAGAAATAAATATTAATAAAATAAATATTTAACTATCTCAAACTTATGTTTTACAATAATAAAATAAATATTAATTCAAGCTGTAGACCTAACCTACTGTACGTAATTTAACTAACAACAACAATGACAACACTAAATAAATATGTTTATTATATCTCTGAAATGCAATATTAAACGTTAAACGGCAAACTGATGTGTAATATACAGTTTGAAAGTTGGTTGTGTTGTTATGAATGTAGAATGGTTTTGACAGCGATATGTAACAGAGAGCAAGCGTTAGCATTTGCGCGTCTGGAAGTTTTATGCAAACTGGAGTGAAATAAAGAAATATTCTTGTCATAAAAGGGCGTTGTAGTAACGCCCTACCATGTAGATAAGATGTAAAGCAATCTGGCTGATGTTCTAGATAATTTAAAAACCTTCGGTAATTGGACAAAAACGTAGGCTGATAAACTGTGTACCACATTTTCGTACCTGTAAATCGGTCTACGCCTCAAACAGTACACAGTAAACAGTTCTCCTATCTGTCGCACGGCTTTATTGGCGTTTCGTAGGTCGGTCGAAACTATTAATAAACCAAGCTGTTCAAGCGTTTTGTGGCGATTTGTGGCAAGACTTTATCGTTCTATTCTCTGTCGCTCGGCGTTTCAATTTCCGGTCTTAACTTTTATTAAACGAAGCTTTTCAGGCGTTTTGTGACGATTTTCGTCCTAATAAATCTGTCTATTTATGTATAATCCGATCAGATGGGTTAGTTTTAGGTATTTGCGTCAACCTTTCAAAGGCTTGGTAACATATTTAAATAAGTTTATATGCGTTTTGTATCTTTATTATACTTAAACGACTTTACTGAAAAATAGTTAAATTTGTTGATAGGATTTCGTTGCAAGGGTTTGGTGACGGCCGTTAACGGATAATTTTTCGGGAGTTGTGTGCACATGTGCATTTATCATAATTCTCCCAATCAATCGTTTCACTCTTGTTTGGTCGTGGGATTACGTACAGTAGTTTAGGTCTACAGCTTGAATTAATATTTATTTTATTATTGTAAAACATAAGTTTGAGATAGTTAATTATTTATTTTATTAATATTTATTTCTGTTACATTTCTGTTATTTTTGTTGCGCCTTTTTAGAGTCGTGCTCCCTCAAATTTATTTTATATCATCTCAAACAAGTCTCATTTACATTATACTCTGTCAATTCCTGCTGAGAACTACATGTACTTTTTCAACAACCAACAGTACCCTTTCTTTTTTCCATTATTACTTTGGTCGTGGGCTGTATGACAGTGGAATTTCTAGTTTAAAATATATGTGCAATTTATTTGAGAAGCTTTAGATTAAACCATAATTGCCACGTACAACTTTTATCATATTTACTAGATAAATCAGACACGCTGATTCCGATTTTGTACTCAAAATAAAAATTGGTCCACTAACTTTCAGAGTAATGAAGGCTTTTTTACAACGTTTTAATATCGGTCTCGAAAACAACACGATCGGCACAACAAGCTCCGCCCATAAATATGTGACGTAGCCTAGCTTTTTAGGAACGGAAGTTAGGAATGTTTAGTCCGATGTAGAATGAGAGAGATGGGTCTCTCAAAACCCACAATTATCTAAATTCAGCCTTCAAAATAATCTCAGTATTTTCTGAAAGGTAGATAAGCTATTTAACATTGCATATTTAAAATTGAGCTCAAAAAGGTGTGATAACAATGCCAGCTTGTGATAAAATCACCCTTTTTTGAGCTAATTTTTTTCACGCTCAGCCTATTAAACATCATGTAACAAGCTACAAACAATTTTCAATAGTTTATCTACCTTTCATAAGAGACTGAGATTATTTCACAGCCTGAATTTAGATTAATAATGTGTTTTATAAATGGGTCCAGTTAGTTTTAGTCCTAGCAAGCTAGGACTAAAACTAACTGGACATGATGCGAAAAGACACCAGTTAAGGCCTTTTGTATAGACAATATCTGTTTAAAAAACAATGTGATAGTGTACTAGCATACCTGGCATGCATCTATCTGTTTCAGTTTTATGTAGTTGATATAGTAATCTGTGGCAATGTGAGATGATCTTAATGCAATGCTCTGGAATACATAATTTGTTTATGTTCTCTTTTTGTATGTGTTGATGAACATACATTTGTGATTAGACGCATACTCCGCAGACCATAATTGAGGTATTCGTTTAAAATGCAGACATGAGTCACTTTGAGTTATTTTTATCAAAATGTATTTATGATTATTGAGTGAGTTCTATCACAGCAAATCGTCTTTTTTATTTTTAGTTAACAGATATTTCTGTTTTTTTTCTAAAACTGGCAATATCTGTTGAAAAGGGGGCAATATGTTAATGTTTCGCAATTGCATCCAAAAGTAATACAGTTAGAGCCAATGAATGATCACTTATACGAGTAGGTAATCCCATTGACTTTAAATCTTTCACTACCCAATTAACTTTTTTATTGACTTGAATATTTGATAAAACCTAATATTTGACAAGGTCTATAAAAAGGATGTTTATACTAGATTAATCGACATAAAATTTAACATCTGCTGATGTCATGAAAAAGCTACAAATATGTTGCAAAATAAGCTCGGGCACTCTTTCGGTCATTTGCGAAAAGACTGTGCGCATGTCTGAGTCGGACGATTTATCGCTGTTACTATAGGTTACAGCATTATTATACTGCTAAAAATTAATAATTACCATCACTAGTACTAGTTCTCAAAAGATAATCATCAGAAGTCAATTGATCTACAATTAGCGACACCTCCGTAGTTGGGAATGGGTCTGACATGGCTGGTGACACCTCCGTAGTTGGGAATGGGTCTGACATGACTGGTGACACCTCCGTAGCTGTGATGCGTCTGACATGGCTGGTGACACCTCCGTAGCTGTGATGCGTCTGACATGTCTGGTGACACCTCCGTAGTTGTGATGGATCTGGCATGGCTGGTGACACCTCCGTAGTTGTGATGCATCTGACATGGTTGGCGACACCTCCGTAGTTGTGATGCGTCTGACATGGCTGGTGACATCTCAGTAGCTGTGATAGGTCTGACATGGCTGGTGACACCTCCATAGCTGTGATAGGTCTGACATGGCTGGTCATTGCAAAAAAGAAACTGTAACCAAGAGTAACATTTTGCAAAGCGAAACTAAACTAAGTGTGGCTGTAAACATGTCTTTCATTGGCTCAACACGTGCAGATAATTGTTTCCTTTTGCTTAAATACATATGGAATAGACTAATTATCTACTCACTAATCACAAACATTACGTGCAAAGCCCACTAACGCCGCACCACGTGGCTCTTTGTGCATAATTAGCCAAACTTCAAAAAACCATCTTCGAAGCTCACTACTTTGGATCAAGGTTAGCATCTTCCCACTATAATAGACAACTTGAAATTGATGTAATCTGCTGACAATTTAATGATTTAATTTAACAGCTGTCACCAAAAGGTTACAATATAACAACTGCAATCAGGTGATAGTAGAGTACAAAGGTAGACGGAAAATTCATCCACATTCATGCAGTCATGAAAACTGCATCTTCTGAATCCTTCTTTATACTTGATCTGCAACTAACGGTGAATTGACTATGCGCAAACTTCAGAATTGTCCTCTCTCATCTCAAAGAACTTGTAATTGTTATGTAGGAGACACAATCTGCCAAGTAAACGGAAAGAGGATACAATTCCCTGCTAGAAATCTGAGTCTCACCATGTCTGGTGTAATCAAATGTAATTCAGCTGTATTGGTTGGCTTGTTCATCAGTAAGTATATGTTAAGATGGCTGACAAATAGTGTAAGTTGATGACCGTCTTTAGGGGATATGAGAGGTAAGCAAAACTGTTTGATATGTAGTAGTAAATGCATGAGTAAGGTGTTGCAGTTTTAAGAAATAGAAAGTAAATTTGAAGGTCTTGACAATGCAGCACAGAATACACGACTTCATGGCTACACTACCACTTCCCTATTCACATTCTTCGCTGAATTTTAAATCTTTTTATTGGATTTTTTTGCCATATTTAGAGTGATGCATTTGCACCATGTGCACCACAGTAGATTCGCCCCTGCTTGCTTAGTTATATTCATCGCTGAACCCCCTACGACTGATGAAGTAATATCGAATCCCTTGTTTTGAATACACAATATAAGGTTCAAAACATCATTAAAAACAGACATATTTGGAATATATGAAAACAATATACGTATCATTGGAAGGTCATTCTAAGGAGTCTAATGTTTGCACACAGTACTAACATATAAAAAACAACTCTCTTTATGATCTTTGACAGTTTCCTGTCCCTTGCCTGCTATCGTTGATCAAAACGTAGCTCCTTGTGGCTGAATGAAATGTGCAGATCATTTTTAGGATTGATGGTGTTATGATATTTATTTTTGATGTATGGAAGAGATAAAAAATTGGATTTACATCCGCAAGTTGTTGCTATGACAAATACACTTTCTTCATTTTTACGATTGTTTCTGCACTCCTGTAAACAACACCCTTTCGAGGTGCGAGCACTCCCAATGGGGAAGCCTTGAACTACACTGCCGGTACCAACTTAATAGGTCACCACGAGGATACACCCCGCTGTTTGGTACATTACGGCAAGGGTGACACAGAAACTGTTGTTCTAAAAATTTGCAGATTCGTAAATTCTGCTTTTAATAATTCACAGAAGTATTTTACAGTCCATACCATAATATTTGCAAAGGAACACTAATGTTAAACAGCGTCTGTAATGCTCTATGAATGAAATTTTAAAATTGTTGAAGTACATTCACTAGTTTAGTAGAATACAACTATAATAATAATTGCTTATGTGAACATATCCAGAATGAGTATCTCTCTCAGCTCCGTTGTATCTGGTTTCTTTGTTTTAGATGAAACTTTGGTGACTATTTTACCTTCGACTGGTCAGTTTCCAAATATCTTCAATATGCTTGTTGCTGATAGTAACTCCGCCCACCACCTGTATATACAAGTCAGCAGATCATTAGCAGATGAAATACTTATAAATAATGTGGCAGCCAACAAGTTTCCTTCTCAAAAGGCCTCCATGGAGATTTATAGTAGGTGATTATATATTCATGGATTTGTGTTCTCTTTTATCTCGTAAAAGACAATTCCAGTTTATTTAATGTTTATTTTTGCAGAGGATTTTATACAGCTTCATTATGAGGTGTTTAATGGCACATATGAAATATACAGCAAAAGGCCGACTACAGTAGTCTATGGTTACATCACAGATGAAACTGGCAATATCAAAGCTATTTCTCCAGTTCGGATGGCCAATACAGGTTAGCAATGCTGGATTTCCTATAAGGAATGTTCCGTACAAAAGTGACACTTACTGTAACTATTTTGTCTACTATATCATGCTGGCAGGTGTTTACTGTAATTTTAGTTATTAATTTATTTTTAGTTATTAGTTTACTGTATTGTCGAAAGGGGTTTACTGTATTGTTATTACATACCTACTGTATTTTTGGCAGGCATTTTTGAAGGGTTAGTTTTGAAGGGTGTTCATTGTCTTATTAGAGGGTGTTAGCTGTACTAGTGAAGGACTCTTACTGTACTATTAGCAGGTGTGTACTGTACTATTGGCAGGTGTCTACTGTAATCCTAACAAAAATGTGGAGAATAATGATGGCCTTGATAATGACTGTGACAATAAAGTTGATGAGGAATTGGAGAACAGCAAAGATGATGATGGGGATGGCCTGGTAGATGAAGACATTGCAAGCAATAAGTTCTACGGTGACTTACGGGTAAGTCTGTTAAACATTCATAATTAAAAACTTGCTAATAGAGGATTAGTGATTAATGAAATAGTGATTTCTTTAAAATTCTGCGGGTGAAACTAAAATGTCATAAGTTGTAAAGTTTTTCGAACAAGTAGCAACACATATCAGCATTGTAAAATGTCAGAGCCGTATGTTTGCCTTCAGTTAAACAAAATTATTTTTGCTGGAAAAAATCGCAAACTATTTCTTTTCAGCTTTAATTGATAGTTAATATTTAAGGTTATAAAATATTTTTTATAAGAAACCATTTTATTTTAATTACAACTCGCAGTCAGCCTGTTTTTTGTATAGGAAAACAAATAAGTGTTATTCTGCTCTGCTTTTCCGGAAGCTTCTGCTTCAGGTTCCAATAAGGGTTTTCTTCGTTTTTTTGTTTTTTGACAAAGTTTAGTAGCTGAATTATAGTAAAAGCTGAAATACAGATACATTATTTTACTGTTCTACCAAGTACTTTGAAGTTAAGGTGTATAACTCACACAGTTACCTAATTTACACAGTTATCACATCCCACAGTTACCTACTTTACACAGCTATCACTTGACACAGTTACCTAATTTACACAGCTATCACTTCACATAGTTACCTAATTTACACAGTTATCACATCACATAGTTACCTAATTTACACAGCTATCACTTCACACAGTCACCTAATTTACACAGTTATCACATCACATAGTTACCTAATTTACACAGCTATCACTTCACATAGTTACCTAATTTACACAGTTATCCCATCACACAGTCGCCTAATTTACACAGTTATCACATCACACAGTTACCTTATTTACACAGCTATCACATCACATAGTTACCTAATTTGACACAGCTATCACTTCACACAGTTACCTAATTTACACAGTTATCACATCACACAGTTACCTAATTTACACAGCTATCACATCACATAGTTACCTAATTTGCACAGCTATCACATCACACAGTTACCTAATTTACACAGCTATCACTTCACACAGTCACCTAATTTACACAGTTATCACATCACATAGTTACTTAATTTACACAGCTATCACTTCACATAGTTACCTAATTTACACAGTTATCACATCACATAGTTACCTAATTTACACAGCTATCACTTCACACAGTCACCTAATTTACACAGTTATCACATCACATAGTTACCTAATTTACACAGCTATCACTTCACACAGTCACCTAATTTACACAGCTATCACATCACATAGTTACCTAATTTACACAGCTATCACTTCACACAGTTACCTAATTTACACAGTTATCACATCACACAGTTACCTAATTTACACAGCTATCACATCACATTGTTACCTTATTTACACAGTTATCACTTCACACAGTTACCTAATTTACACAGTTATCACTTCACACAGTTACCTAATTTACACAGTTATCACTTCACACAGTTACCTAATTTGGTTTACTATAACTTAAGGTGCATTTACATCAAGATGATTTATTGGCGTTGCTTTCACATCCAACAAAATCTGGTATAAAATGAAAAATAGTTGCTAAAAACGGTTTTGTTCTAGTTGACGACACAAAATCGGTGAAATGCTACACACTATGCTTGTCCATTTGTGGCAGCTACCCTTGATAGAGAACAACATGGAATTGACCAATCATATCTCGTAATGCTAATAGTGTCAAAAATACAAGCAAATGGAGTGAATATCAATACTGTATTTCATTAGTTAAAAAGCTAACTCATTTTGTGGAGTTGGAGTAGGTTTGGTGTGAAGTCTTTGCAAAAACGTATTTCAAATCATAAACAGGCTAGAGCCATTCCAACTCTCTCAGTGGAGACACAACTCCAACAAATTGTTCTGGTATAAACTCACACAACTTTAGACTAGGTGAAATTTTAACTGACATAGTAAACACTGTTCGTTTCGTTGCTTTGCATGTTTTACGCTTTTTATTTGTCAGTATTTTGTTATTCTTGTTATTTTTTACTTGATGACAATTAGTTATTTAATTTGTCAACACTTTCCTTTTTAATTCCTACTAGCCTTTTTGTTCTTTTCACAGAACAGAACTGCCTTGAAAGACTATAAATGTTAGAAACTACTATGGGTGTTGAAACAGATTTATTATTACCTTACCACATTTAGTAATGTGGTAAGGTAATAACAAGTGGAAGTTTTGCTGTAACAATTTACAAACCAATAAAAATGATATTTGAAAATCTGGGGGGCAAAAGGTCGTTTATGACAGTTATCTTCACAAACCGTATTCTGAATGTAGTCGTTATTCTTGGCTGACATGATGCATGAATATGGGAAACCAACTATTATGAATAGGTGTGAACTGTCACAAATCAATGTTGTTCCACTCCCGAGTTCCTTTACTCATGTCCTCCTGTGCTGAATAAATGAAACTTTAATAGCTTATGTTGACTTATATCACATTTATTGGTTAATGTAAGTCATTCAAACAAAGTCAAAAACCGAACTAGGCTCTTTATAATCTTGTATCCAAAAAGAGAGATTTCTAGAACATCGTGAGTCATAAACCAAATATAATTATTAAATTTCTAGCTATTTATGCATGGTGATTATGAAAAAAGCGAGCTGATTGCGTAATGCAGCCGTCTACTTACTGCTTGTGTAATTCTAGGCCAGTAACGAAGCGGAACAAACAAGATAAGATACCATATTATATAATGTCATCATGCAAATGTTTAACAGAGCAACAAAGATTTCTTTAACATGATGTATTTCATACAATTTAACCCAAAAATTGTTTACGCTCGCATACCTTAATAAGAATAATTTATGACATATTATGTAAATAGTGCTCATCTACAAATATGGCATTGTTTTTGATAATAAGTTACTTATGAAGTTGTCTCTCTTGTAGAAGCCATGGCCATTGAGTTACACCGTGCTGCTGATAGTTCTATTGTTAGTGCTGTTCAGCATCTTTGTGGCTATTTGTCACTGGCAGTGTGGAATGTGCAACCCCGCAATCGAAGAGGAAGATACAAACATAATGGTTACTAGCGTGGATTCTACCTCTGCCGCCCCACCTAGATATACATTTAGTGGATCCCGAGCTGGGTTTACAATCAGCAGAAGGTGACAGAAGACAGTTTTTAAATATGTCGAGTCATGCAGTTGAATGCCCGCAAGTGTTGAGAGCTTTATCATAGATTGTTCCTTGTTTTATCTATCTCAGTTTTTCTCCATGAATTACTTTAAAAAATATTCTGAGTCTTTTTCAAGCTGCTTGCAAAGTTGTGCTTGACTTATATGTAATAACTAGCGAATGCCCAGCGTTGCCCGGATATTAAAAATCAGCCTATAAACAATGAGGGATAATGTAGTTACCTGCCACTTGCTATTAGCCTAGCACATTACCAGTGGATAATTTGAGTAAGCTTACTAATAAGTGCTAGCTACTTGCTCTCACGATTGAGCACGCATTAAGTTACTCTACCACCCTCCATGACGTTGCGCCATCATGTTGCGCCGTAACGGAGAGCGGTAGCGTATTTGCACCCATATAATGACATATATCGCCTGACGAATTCGTCAAACTTGTGTGGTTTAATTAGTAAGGCAAACGGGAAAGTCCGAGATCAAATCTGCCATGATACAGATTCTTTATTCTAAGATTATAACAGTTATAGCTGGACATACACAATGACAGAAACACTCACAAACTTTGAGAAATATATAGATATAACAGCTAGTGTATATAGAGTTATAACAAAATATATCAGCCCATCTGCATTAATATACAAGCCGTGACTAAATGCATATGGTTAGTATAGTACGTGTGATTATACATATTGTAATTTGGTGATCTACACTATATCAATGCTTTACTGAACATACCATAAATTCTGGCGAACAAGTCGAAAATGTGACACCAAATTTTAAGCTTAAAAATCTATCTTTGACTTATACAGTGGTTACGTTTTTCATGACACGAATTCTAATAAAATTCAACTTCAAAAAACCATCGCAAATCAAAATTACATAATATGACATATAGGAATTTATTTATAAAATAGTAAAATACTAGTAATCCTACTCAGCCTGAAATGAATCAAACACCAAGTGCCATTCTTAACCATTCGAACTGTCATCGCTAGGATTCTCTTCTGGAGCAACATGTTTTTTCGAGTTTAATGCTTTTTTTGTAGTATCTACTTACAAGCCAACGCTTCAGTATTCTATTTGATACATCCACTAACGTCCATTTATTCATCTTTTTTCTTGTACATAATCATGATTCCTGACAGAAATCTGTCTTGTGGCATGGCTTTCTACTAAAAATGCACATATGATCAAAGGTGGCTGTTTCGTTCTGTTGGCGAGGCGCGGCAATATGAAGGTGAAGTATTATTTTTCATGCCTGGTGGTCTTCACTAGAACTGTCATCTCTTGTTCCTTTGTTAATTATTCCACGTATTGCCGATGGCACAAAAAACATGGGCGGTTGTGCTGATGGTGCTTTTGAATGCCATTTCTTTAACTACACATCGCCTGCCTTTGATGCCGACTGAACTATTAGTGATCAAACGATTTGAGCGAGAAAAAGGAGTCGATTTATATGGCAGATACGTCAAAACCAGGATTTTAAAACCAAATGTTAGGCCTCGACTTGTACGCCGGGATTTACGTTACTTACATCACCCAATCAAAATTCTAGAAGCGCAGCAAGTTGATATTGACAGTTTAATATCCATACAAATACTAACACAGAGTATTTTCTCACTTACTACAAATACTCATGCAAAGTATATTTTCATGTACTGCAAATACTCACACAGAGCATGGTTTCATACACTACAAACACTACCGCAGAGTTCGAATCTCGCAAGACGCAATATTTGATTCCCAATTATCAACCCTAATCTTCAACCAAGGCTTCGTATGGATACGGCTCTTGTTATAGTAAAGATTACCGACAATAACGATCAGAGTAACAATAATAATAATTATAATAGATGATATCCTCTGTAGGATGTATGACAATCTAAATGAGAAGTTCTCTGTTTAGTGACTCCCATCATTGCCTCCAGGTTACTATCCTTTGCTTAAATCCAAAACTCCCCGACATGATAGGAAAGACCTTGCTGACGTTTTCCTCAACCCAGTCAGCTCTAATGTCTTGTATTACCCTAATTTATCTGATCTCTTCTCTCTACCCGGAATTTCTCCGAGAAAGCAATATTGTTGACTACTGAGTTCAACTCAACTACAATAATGTCAGGTTTCCTAGCCTTAGCAGTTTTCTCTTTAAAAAATATCAAAGCGCTCTAATTATTAATATCATCAATGCAAGAGCAAACGGGATATAAAGATATTTGTTATCTCCTCAGCATTTAGTCTGCTAAAGTAGATTTTGTTTGGAGTTTCCTAGCATCATTAGAGCCTGTATAATTATGTTCTACCAAATAGCTTTAAGTTTGCTAAAGATACTTGATCTGATGTTACTGATTTCCCAATGCTAATATCCCAAGAAACAATGTAGTTTGCATCGTATTATGTAATGTATTATGTAACACCCTCTTTGTCATGTAGCTAGAACTAATCCCTCAAACCAGCATTGATGAAAATACATGCATAGTGTCAAGGTGTACATTTTGTGATTGCTCTAATCAACCACAAGCTATTTCGGCTCTAAACTACACTAGAAATGTCAGTGAAGGTATCCGAGCTTATCAAGACATATGAGGATGTTAAAAGCGGTGATTTCAGTGTCTGGGTGGACAAGCTAGAGTTAGTGGCCAAGCTTCAAAAAGTGGACGATCTCACAACCTTCTTACCACTATTCTTGTCAGGAGCAGCATTTGCCGTGTATAAACATTTAGAAGATGATATCAAGGAAGAATACCCTAAACTAAAGGCAGTTTTGTTGACAGCTTTTAGTGTAGACAGGTTCAGTGCTTATATTCAGCTGCAAAACCGAGCTTTAAGAGATGGTGAAGCTGTAGATGTATATCTGGCAGATCTCAAATGTTTAACAACTTTGATGGGACAATCAGAACCTAACCCATTGCTTAAATGTGCATTCATGGCAGGATTACCTACAGAAGTGGCTACACAACTAAAATCTATTGCTTCTGTAGAAGACATGGGTCTTTCGGAGTTAGTGAACAGGGCCCGCATGATGATAACTGCAGGAAATGGCGAAACGACCTCATGTGCTGCTGGGAAAAGGAGGCAGCATTGGCAGCGCCGTGAGGTCAGGTGCTACCGGTGTAATAAACTTGGTCACATCCAGAAAAACTGTTTTCAGATGCAGGGAAATGCCAGTGGGAAAGTGTATGCACCGGCTCTTCCCCCAATGTAAAAAACTCGGTGCTACCATTTGTTTATGTATGGGTACAAGGCACAAAGATAAAAGCATTGGTGGATAGCGGTTGTGAGCAATCGATTATACAACAACAGTGGGCACAGCAGTTAGGATTGCTACTGAAAGGTCCTCAGCGACAAATAATGATGTTAAATGGACATATCACTACATGCAAGGGTGAGACAACTCTTGACATAGAACTGGATCACTCTTGTAAAGTTACAGTTCAGTGTATGATTGCTCTGAAGCTAGTAAGTGGTTGCCTGATGATACTGGGAATAGATGGCATTGCAAAACTAGGCGGGGTATCTATAGATAAAAATAGAGGTGTACTCTTTGGAGCAAGACAGTTAAGAACAGTTGGCGTGATGCTACGTAACAAAGCTAGTCCTGTCAGTCATAATGATGACCAGCAGCCGCCGATAGTTATAGATGATAGAGACTTTAAAGCACAATTTGATGGTCACAAGTGGACAGTTGCTTGGAAGTGGTTAAGTAGAGAGCCTATACTGTCCAATACATGTAGAGAATACGCTATAAATGATGCCGTCAGAGAAGAATATGAAAAACAGGTTATGCAATGGATAGAAAACGGATGGCTGCAGCCACACCGAGAAGCGCTTCATGGACCTGTAACTGGCATTATTCCATTGTTGGCAGCTACACAACCTAATAAAGAGACAAAGGTACGACCTGTAATGGATTATAGCAGAGAACTGAATGGGTACGTCAGCAGTCATCCTGGTCTGGACACCGCAGTATGCCAAGACAAACTCCGCAAGTGGCGTAAGTTAGGCAGTGATGCTTGCATGTTAGACTTAATGAAAGCATATTTACAACTGCATGTTGATGGTAGTTTGCAGAGATTTCAAGCTGTTATGTTCCATGGAACATTGTATGTCATGACTAGACTAGGTTTTGGTCTCAATGCAGCGCCTAAGATTATGTCAAAAATATTGTCAACAGTGTTGTCACTTGATCCTACGGTTGCTGCTGGTACTGATCTTTATATTGATGATATTTTAGTAAATAAGTCAGTAGTGCCAGTCGAAGTTGTGCGCAGCCACTTGTTAAAGTTTGGTCTAGTCACAAAAGAGCCTGTCGATTTACGTGAAGCGCGTGTTCTAGGGCTTCGCGTGACAATCAGTAAAAAAGGTATATGTACATGGCAACGTGACTCAGCTGTGCCAACAGTAGAAAGCATTCGTACAAAAAGAGATT
Organism: Watersipora subatra; assembly: GCF_963576615.1. Taxonomy (NCBI): domain Eukaryota; kingdom Metazoa; phylum Bryozoa; class Gymnolaemata; order Cheilostomatida; family Watersiporidae; genus Watersipora; species Watersipora subatra. The sequence continues at coordinate 43,969,883 of NC_088714.1, read as the reverse complement.
TGTTTTCTATGTGTGGTAAACTGATTGGTCACTACCCAGTAGCTGGCTTGCTACGAGTCGCATGCAGCTACATGAAGCGGTGTGCTGCTGATGGCAAGTGGGATGATGCAATAGCAAAAGAAGTGCTGCAGATGTTAGATGAAACACTAAATAGGGTAACAAGACATGACCCAGTGCAAGGCAAATGGTCTGTGAATAGAGATGAGTGTTGCAAGGTCTGGTGTGATGCGAGCTCTATAGCTATTGGTGCGTGCATAGAAATGGAAGGTAGCATTGTAGAAGATGCATCATGGCTAAAGAAAATTGATGACAGTATGCATATAAATGTAGCTGAACTTGAAGCCGTGCTTAAAGGATTAAATCTTGCAATAAAGTGGGGAGTAAAACAAGCTACGATTGTCACTGACTCATTATCAGTGAATAACTGGGTTAATTCCATTATCACAGAAAGCCATCGCCCCAAAGTCAGTGGATTTTCAGAAATGATAGTCAAAAGGCGGCTTGGGGTTATTGCGCAATTGGTAGAAGAATATGGCATCACTCTACAAATGTCCTTGGTCAAGTCAGCGGACAATCGTGCTGATGTTTTAACGAGGGTGAACAAAAAGTGGCTGAAACCACTAGTATCATGTGTGGGCGTAGCAGCGGAGGAAGTTTCAAGTATTGATGAAGAAATATATAACATGCATCAAGTTCACCATTTAGGAGTTGACAAGATGAGTTGCTTAGCTAATCAGAGGTTTGGTGACAGAGCCTCAAAAGATGTGATTGAAAGGGCTGTGAAAGTGTGTCAAATCTGCAAACAAATTGATCCTTCACCTGTGAGATGGGAGAGAGGAAATTTGGAAGTCGAAAAGGTGTGGCATAGACTTGCTGTTGACATCACACATGTGGGCCAAATACCTTATTTGACCATCTTGGATTGCGGCCCTAGCAGATTTGCAATATGGTTAAAACTGAGAGATGAGACAGCCAACTCTGTAATAGCACAGTTGGTACGCATATTTGAGGAGCGGGGTCCCCCACAAGAGTTGCTTTCTGACAACGGTCCATGCTTCAAAAGCGCGCAGTTGTCTAGCATCCTAAAAACATGGAACGTAAATCATTTGTTAAGTTGCGCTTACAGGCCATCTGGTAATGGCATTCTCGAACGTAACCGTAGGACAATTAAAATAATGGCTGCGCGTTCAGGAAACGAGGTTAACAGAATGGTGTTTTGGTACAACAATACCCCAAACAGGCGAGGTATTGTACCTTCGCAAATGCTATACTTCTACACAGTAAGAAATCCTGACGTTGTTGCAGAGCCACAAAGATTTTCACGTGGAGCGTTAAGAAACCCGTACAAAATTGGTGACACAGTATATGTTAAGCCAGTGCATGCTAAATGTACTACTGTATGGGCAAAAGGAACACTAACTGCGTTGGTATCTGATGTAGTCTTAGAGGTTGATGGCACAAACGGGCACATTTCAGAAATACGGTTAGCTGATTGTAATGGCGAGGATACGGGCAGTGATAGAGTGTCAAGTGACAATGCTGTCGAAGTTGAATTTGATTTTGATAATCTCAACATCTGTAAAAATGACAATAGTTCCGTAGACTCAGATACTGAGAGTGACAGTGATCATGACAACGAAAATACTGCAGTGGGCAATACCAGACCAATTAGAGACAGGCGACCTCCAGAAAGATAGGGAGAATTTTATGAACACTAGAGCCATGTTTGGGTTGTGACGATTTGTATTGTCAGTTCAGATATACGTGTATGTTATGCTAGTATGTAATCTATTAATATTTTCTGATTACCCTGGTTGTGATTTATAAATCAAGGGGTGATGTAGTTTGCATCGTATTATGTAATGTATTATGTAACACCCTCTTTGTCATGTAGCTAGAACTAATCCCTCAAGCCAGCATTGATAAAAATACATGCACAGTGTCAAGGTGTACATTTTGTGATTGCTCTAATAAACCACAGGATCAGCACAAGTTCCTTTTACAAGGCCGTAGTTAAGAAATGTTATCAGTAAACACAAAGAGTGCACAGATAGGATTCCAAAGCCACTATTTCTAAGCACTACTGCGGAACAAGCAGCATAAATCTGCAGTTTACCAGAGAGTTGTGCGGAAACTTTTCAACAATAAAGTTGTCGTAGCCCTTTCAGTGTCGTGATTGTTTTTGGTGTTACGTGAGGCAAACGTCATCAAGCTCTTTAGCGCTTATCGACCTTTCACAATATGCAAAATCACTGATCATAGATGCATCAAACTGTGAAATATGCTAGGAGTTGAAACACCCTGTAGCTATAAGACATTCTCCTGTATAGAGTGGAGAACTGGCCTTACCTAACTAGTAGTGCCAGGTAACTCAGAACTGGTTTTTATAAAAGCTCTTTTGTATGAGAGTCTTCTGATATGTACATGTACCAAGTTAATTTTGTAGATCTTTCGTGCTATTATTTCGAATATTAAAATTGGAGTTGTCTTATTGCTGTTGAACAATTACATAATTGCAAGCTACTTCTGTGCTAGACAGGGCGCTGATAGAGGGCTTACGGATGTGCTACACTTTCTGAATTATTTCCGTTGTACTGTTTTTACAAAAGTGGGTACACAGATCCTGGAGTGAATGGTAGACAAGGAAGCTAGATGGTGTAAGCGTATTACACCATCAGAGAGTTGTAGAGAAGCCGCATTGCATACTAATAACTGATTGTATATGATCATATATCCAGGCTTCAGAACTATCAGCTAAATTCTAAAAAATTCTCCTCGATGCTGATACAGAAGCATGCTAAAAGTGATGGACCCATACAAAACTTTTACACAATCTTTTGCAGTTCTCCAAGCCATATGTTCTCAGAATGTCAGGTATGTAGCGCCATAAAGTTATCTCTCCCTAGAGTGATAACAACACGAGTGTTTCTGGTGCCAACAAGGAGCGTTTAGGCCACGCCCCTTTTTTGTGCTAGTCAATCGTAGTGATTGTCTAGATCAATAACATCAGCCATGAGAATGGTTGAACAAGGATCATGAATTTCCAGTTAAGATAGTAATTAATGCTCATATGAAAGAAATGATGATTATAGTTTATTACTCTAATATATGCTTACTATTTAAAGCAATTCAATACCTACCAGGGATCGCTAAACATATTATGGAAATGTCTACTTTTCCATCTCCATAAACATAAATATTTCCATAATTTTATGGAAATGGATATAGAAATTTTATTTTAGAAATATGGAAATGGTATAGAAATGGAAATAATATAGATATGAATTATGGAAATGTTAGGGAAATGGAAATAATATGAAAATGAAATAGGGAAATGTTATGGAAATGGAAATAATATGGAAATTAATTATGGAAATGCTATGGAAATGGAAATAATATGGAGATTAATTATGGAAATGGAAATGAATTAAGGAAATGGAAATGATATGGAAATGAAGTAAAGAAATGTTATGGAAATACTATGGAAATGAATGATGGAAATGTTATGGAAATGGAAATAATATGGAAGTGAAGTAGGGAAACGTTATGGAAATAATATGAAAATGAATTATGGAAATGTTATGGAAATGGAAATAATATGGAAATGAATTATGGAAATGTTATGGAAATGGAAATAATATGGAAATGAATTATGGAAATGAATTATGGAAATGTTATGGAAATGGAAATAATATGGAAATGAATTATGGAAATGTTATGGAAATGGAAATAATATGGAAATGAAGTAGGGAAATGTTATGGAAATAGAAATAATATGGAAATGTTATGGAAATGGAAATATTATGAAAATGAAGTAAGGAGATGTTATGGAAATGAAAATAATACAGAAATGAATTATGGAAATGTTATGGAAATGGAAATAATATGGAAATAAATTATTGAAATGTTATGGAAATGGAAATAATATGGAAATGAATTATGGAAATGAATTATGGAAATGGAAATAATATGGAAATAATATAGAAATGAATTATGGAAATGTTATGAAAATGGAAATAATATGGAAATTAATTATGGAAATGTTATGGAAATGGAAATAATATAGAAATGAAGTAGGGAAATGTTATGAAAATGGAAATAATATGGAAATGTTATGGAAATGGAAATAATATGGAAATGAATTATGGAAATGTTATGGAAATGGAAATAATATAGAAATGAAGTAGGGAAATGTTATGGAAATGGAAATAATATGGAAATGTTATGGAAATGGAAATAATATGGAAATGAAGTAAGGTGATGTTATGGAAATGGAAATAATATGGAAATGAATTATGGAAATGTTATGGAAATGGAAATAATATGGAAATAAAATAGGTAAATGTTACGGAAATGGAAATTGTGACATACACGTAATCCCTGATACCTACGTGACTTGCACAGGCACTGAATAGATAGTGTTAAGTAAGTGAGTTAATGCAATCAATTACTCATAGATAAGATAGATAGTCATACTGGGGTTGTATTACATTAGTGTGATAGGAACCTAATCGACTGCCATCAACTATGAGCTGTACTACCCGAGTTGCCCGAGTAATAAAAAAGGCTTTGGACAGAGAATTTGTTTTTATATAACATTTACCATTCTAACTTTTAAACTTCATATCATGAGAAAATATTTTTTAAGCAGTTCAAATGAATTAAGAGAAAAAAGAAAACAACTGTAAAGGTTTTCAAGCTTTTACAAACAACTACAACTTTTAAATTTCATATCATGAAAAAGGTTTTTTGTTGAACTAAATTAGGAAGAAAAATGAAACTGCAAATGTGTTTAAATGTAAATGTGAAATAATTAGCAAGTAATGGCTAAATATAATCTGTTTAGCTATGATTACAATAAAAAATGATTTAATAAATAAAGTAATAAAAAAGTCTATTTGATTTTTAAATAATTATAATGTAGTATAATTAAGTGTAATTTATTTTTATTTAACATATAACAACATTTGCCATTCTAACTTTCTAACTTTTTGTTTGCTTACATCAAGCAAAGATGTCCACTAACTAGTGGACATCTTTGCTTCAAGCTAGTCTATGTATTTGATTGATATGTATTGAAATCTAATATTACATGCAAGGGCTGTTTGCGGACTGTGGTGTCAATGAATCACCCTATCACCATACAATGTCAATACTTTCAGTTGATGGCAGTCGATTAGCTTCCCATCACACCAATGTAATACAACCCCAGTATGACTATCTATCTTATTTATGAGTAACTGATTGCATTAACTCACTTAATCAACACTATCTATTCAGTGCCTTTGCAAGTCATGTAGATATTGAATTGCTTTAAATGATAAGCATATATTAGAGTAATAAACTATAATTATCAATTATTTAATATGAGCAATAATTACTATCTTAACTGTGAAAATTCATGATCATTCTCATCGCTGATGTTATTGTTCTGTCAATCACTACGATTGTCTAGCACAAAAAAGGGGCGTGGCCTAAACGCTCCTTGTTGGCTCCGGAAACGCTCGTGTTGTTGAAGGCACAGTTATCACGTTAGGCGGGAGATAAGTCTATGTGTAGCGCAGTTGACCAACCCAGACATCTTTGATTTTTTCATCCTGAACTATATTCATTCAGAGAAACTGGTGGGGCTGCCCCATGTCTCGCGTGTCAAAGTATTTACTCAGCTGATTCTTGATTGCCCTTTTTCAGCGACTCCTCTGCTGCTATAACCAGGTCATCAACATAATCAGCCGAGTACATAATTCCTTTTCATCTGATTCTATATTACTACAAAGATCAGCACTTGTTTGACTGAATTCCATGCTGACAAGCTTCTTATCTAGAGCAGAATTCTAACATCTGGGGCGATTGCTTTAGACAATATAAACTGGGCTTCAGTTTGCACATCAGATGTTCCTCTCCTTTGTTCCTCAATCATTGGGGTGCTTGACTCGTTCACTATACTAAACGATACTATACAATACTATACGTTCACAACACTTGATTGCTGATATACAGACTACCTCTGCACCTGTACACTTGTTCATCTAGCGCCGTATGTCACTAACCACCAGCTAGGTATTTATTAGAGCGGTATTTATACACCAACCAGCTTCTCCCGCCAAAATGCCTCTAGAATACTAAAACAACTGCATCCTCTCACTTATTCATTTGGCATGACTTCCTAACCACCAGTAAGAACAAGTCATCGAATGCCGGGTAGTGAAGGAAATGTGTGTGGTAGTAAGGTTTTAGGTCTACACGCTGACCAACTACTGACTTTATTCAACTCACCAGCACAGCCGTAGACTCTGTGTGCACCCTTACCCAGATGTGCTCATCTAGCCGGTTGGTAAATTGGTAACGCAACTAAACAGAGAATAGCAAGTTTGTTGTTTTGTAAATCTTTAAAATGAACTTCCACAAAGTTTTAGTAGATTTTATCAGAAAGTATTGATAATTTTCTATTATTTGTGATTGTTTTTGATGTTTGAGATGATCTGTATGCCAGAATGTTTCAAGATTAAAATTGACAATTTTGATTGGAGTTAAAATGCTCAGAAGAAAAATACGCAATGAAATGACATAACTAGATCTGCAGCCTGTGGTCTTCCTCATTATTGTTATCGGCTATTTTGTTCAAGTTGTAGCGTTACCTACATGTCTCTATTTTGTCAATCTCTTTGCCAAAGTTCAACTGTAGTCTTCATAATCACACTTTCACTTGAATCTGAGCATGTCAACAGCCATCAAGTTTGGTTGATTTCAATCTTGAAACATCTTGGCAGTCAGATTACCTCAAACATCAAAAACAAATGCAAATGATAGAAAAATACCGATAGTGTCTGATAAATCTATTAAAATGTTGTGTAAGCTTATATTTAAGCCTGAGAGAGAACAAAGTGACTGACTTGGATATCTGAAGTACTTTCCTGATAGATGCACTTCCTGTTCCCTCTCAATTTTGTCTTTGTTTAAGTGTTGAGCCTGCCTCAGTGCAAGATAGAATCACACTGACGATTCCCGAGTCCTGCTATTCCGTAATGAAAAAACATAATTTTCTAAATTTAAATTTTTGTTACTGAATACAATAAATAGCACAGGTGTCCTTTAGCTGGGATATTGCCGAAGCCGAGACCGGGCCGTAGTCTACACACACAAAAAAACAACAAAGGTCCACGTAGTTATGAGCAAAAACAAAAGTATCCATCCAAATATCTCACCAATCCGATGAGCAGCACACACAAAAGCTAAACCAATCGACAGCGCCACCCATCATGTCAAAATATTCCAAGTTTCAAGTCGTGTCTTGCACAACTCACCTTATGGTTTGTAAAAACTTGTCCCAAAATCCCTATTAATTTGAGACTGTCCAATAACCATTTTAGAAATGGTCGCCGCTAGCCTAGCCTAACGCCCTGATTCAACATCTTAGTAAATATCGGGGCATTGCTGAGTGCTCCCGATCTTTTTGAGTCCCTCTTAAGTTTTGTTTACAATAGTGTTAACCCGATTTTGATTGGTTCTTGCATGCTTAAGAGAGACTCAAAAAGATTGGTAGCACTCAGCAATGCCCTGATAGTTACTAAGATGTTGAATCAGGACGTTAGGCTAGGCTAGCAGCGACCATTTCTAAAACAGATATTGGACAGTCTCAAATTAATAGGGACTTTGGGACAAGTTTTGACAAACGATAAGGTGAGTTGTGCAAGAAATGACTTGAAACTTGGAATATTTTGACATGATGGGTGGCTCTGTCGATTGGTTTAGTTTTTGTGTGTGCTTCTCATCGGATTGGTGAGATGTTTGGGTGGATACTTTTGTTTTTGCTCATAACTACGTGGAACTTTGTTGTTTTTTTGTGTGTGTAGACTACGGCCCGGTCTTGGCTTCGGCAATATCGCCGCTAAAGGACAAATGTGATAAATAGTTTCTTGACTTGTTTTAAACAAGGTATGGGATTGTATGCTTGACATATTAGTTGTGCATTGACTGCACAACGCCTGTTCCAATCACATGGTTACTACTCCGTGGCTGGTAAACAAACAAAAAGCAATCAAGTGCATGACAAGCGGTCTCTATAACTCGAGGTATTTACAGGTTGTGTAGCCGTATCTATAGTTTATAGATTTGATTACATATTATCTATTAGATTATAGATCATTTATAGACTTATGCCCTTTTTCCAATTACCAAATTTGTCAAAACTTAACCAATAATCAGAGTCTTTACCAACACTGTCCATATTTTGGCTCCGCGCACCCAAGCTGATGTCAGGCTCTAGAGTGAGAACAATCTTTTTATACCTTTGCACAGCTATAAAAGCTCGGAAATCTCTCCCTACTCTGATCCACGTGAAGTAGCCTTGTACACAGATTGCACCATCAGATTGTAATGCACCAGCATTAGTCTATATGATTGTGCACCAGTCAGCTTCTGCATGCATCGGCTGTCTGTTTAGACATTCCTGATTGCACCATCACAGAGACATTGGTTACTGTTGTATTATTGTTAATTAGACACACACATGGAGAAACTGGTTAAAAAACCCAATGTTACCTGGCAATTATAAACCTAGACAATCGGCTCATGCGCAACAAGAAGAAGGCGGGTGAAGACGACTACCACTAAAGAACATTCTTCTAAACTTCATAGTTACATGTAGTTTAGGGCTGGCCAGCCATTTTAACTTTTTAAGTGGACTTCTCAAATGCTGAAAAACTACAACACAACTGGTAATTATCAAAATATAACAGTTACACCCTCTTGTTTTTTCTGCTATCGTCTAACTGGGCCTTGCCTTGACCGATTCGCCATTGCATATAGGCCTCATCATCACTTCCTTTGTGTTGTTATATTTATTGTTCATTATTAGAAATTAATTATACACTCTTATGTTGACAACCATGTGATGTGTTTATTACTTCAATTTTTTGTTCTATTTTCCTATTGATGAAATAAACAAACAAACACCTTACTACCTCGCCAGCTGCCATTGTTTATTGTCAAGGGAGATATTTTGAATGATTATTTTTTGCATTGTTTTTGTATTGATCAGCTCTTTTTAACTATAACTATTAATTGTTAATGTAATGATGTAGGTTTTGGTTACTAAAACTTAATTACAAACCAATCAGGAGCCAAGATTTTGCTGCCATAGGTAAACCTGTTTGGGAACTTTTTTTTCGCTGCCCTGCTGCTTTCTCGTTGATTTTGCCGCTCTTTAATACTTGTCCTTCAGTCATTGCCAACTGCATTGGTTGGTTGAGTTTTATTTTGCAGATCTTGTATCATTCTTTGTGTGATATCTATTTTATGATTCCTGTAACATTCCTCACTGATGTTGGAATCCCAAGATAATACGCGAAAAATATTAGGCCTATAAGGTTGGTAACAAATTGTACAAAACTGGCAATAACTAAAAGAATATAAGTAGTAGCATTGTGAAATTAATTTTGCAGTAATCCTCCTTTCATACAGAAATGTAATTGGTTCTTTACGGAGTCAGTCACAGTTGGTCCATTTTTTACAAAGGTCAAGGCAATATCTGCTATAATTTCTTTTCTTGCCGTGCATTCATGGCTTGAGCTTTGATATGGCTTGTGTAGCCCACATAAATGATTCTCAAGAAATTAATTTGATAAACATTGACTAAGTACGCAAGTCAAACACTTAGTCACTGTCTAGAAAGCTGGTAAAACACTTTTTAAAGCACAGGTGTCCTTTAGCGGGGATATTGCCGAAGCTGAGGCTGGGCCGTAGTCTACACACACATAAAAACAACAAAAGTCCACGTAGTTATGAGCAAAAACAAAAGTATCCATCCAAATATCTCACCAGTCCGATAAGCAGCACACACAAAAACTAAACCAATCAACAGAGCCACCCATCATGTCAAAATATTACAAGTTTCAAGTCATGTATTGTACAACTCACCTTATGGTTTATCAAAACTTGTCCCAAAATCCCTATTAATTTGAGACTGTCCAATTGCTGTTTTAGAAATGGTTGCCGCTAGCCTAACCTAACGTCCTGATTCAACATCTCACTTAACTATCGGGGCATTGCTAAGAGAGGGAATCAAAAAGTTCGGAGCACTCAGCAATGCCCCGATAGTTACTGAGATGTTGAAATAAGACATTAGGTTAGGCTAGCAGCGGCCATTTCTAAAACAGCAATTGGACAGTCTCAAATTAATAGGGACTTAGGGACAAGTTTTGATAAACCATAAGGAGAGTTGTGCAAGGCATGACTTGAAACTTGGAATATTTTGACATGATGGGTGGCTCTGTCGATTGGTTTAGTTTTTGTGTGTGCTTCTCATCGGATTGGTGAGATACTTGGGTGGATACTTTTGTTTTTGCTCATAACTACGTGGACCTTTGTTGTTTTGTGTGTGTGTAGACTACGGCCCGGCCTCGGCTTCGGCAATATCCCGCTAAAGGACACCTGTGTTTTAAAGAGCATGAAAGGTCTGTTTTCAATGGAGTATACCTTCAACTTGTCTACAAGAGCTCCCAGATTCACAGAACATGCTATCAGAGACTGACTAACAACAGCAAGATTGAGCTTGCTAGGAAAAAAAACAGTGAAGTGAGTATTTTTTAGACTTGTAATACTTTACTAATCAAACATTTAAGGTGTGATAATATGACTTATAATTATTCTATAAAATAATTATCATGTAATTTAACTACATAGCAACTTGGTTAGATTGAAGTGGAACTAGTGTGTATTAACCATTGATGTTAGTGTGGTATTCAAATGAGTCAAATCCTTTAATAGCAATATAACATTTTTGGTGGAGGTGCCTTATCGGTCACCGACCTTTCGCATAGCCAAGTGAGTAATCCCCTAACTGTTAAATCTTTCGTAATACTTTCATAACATTTTCGTAGCTCATACCATAGATCTATCATCTTCATCTCTATTCATATCTAGTTGCTTAGCTATTGAGAATATTTATTTGGTCACTATATTCTACTGGGCAGGTAGATAATTGACATATCTATTGTGGGACTATTGAAAGTCATATGTTAGCTGAGATTTAGTGACTAATCTAGGTATACCATTTAGTCAAAGCATAACCACATACATGTAGCTAGGAATATACTTTCACAGCGCTTAATTACAGCCTATATTGGGATTGATCACCCACTACATACTACTGATAGGCTTGAGGATCCTAGTTAATTTTATGGAAATCCGAGGTCAGATTTATATTTGCCTAGGAGAAAACAACTAATTTACCATTTCCGACTGTTTCGCTTGCAGGGAAATCACACATAAACAATTTCACAGCCATGTACTTTCACTTTACATTTGCCATAGTGTCCTCTATTTCCGACTGTTTCGCCTGTAGGGAAATTATACATACACAATTTACAGCTGAGCACTGTTATTACTGTATTGCCTATCTTTCTGACTGTTTTGCTCCAGGGCAAACGCAGATCAGAATTTGATACATGTACAACTTCATAAATTTTTTAGGACACTCCTACCTTGATTTATATTTCTGACTGTTTCACTTGCAGAGAAAGCATAAATCTATTTATACATTGGCAACCTGTTATGTACATTCAATTCTGCAGATTTATCCAGTAACATGCTCACACTCAACCTACACATATCTTTCTGACTGTTTTGCTCGCAGAGCTGCTATACATTACTATCTATAAGAAGAACATGATAAAACAAAAGACTATTACCTATCAATGCACGAAGTTCACAACGCACGTCATGACACAAATATCGTTCTTCAGAGGCACGGACGTCATCAAGCAGCACCCAGAAAGTAACTGTAGAAAAATGCACTGACATGGTGAGGCATAAGAAATGCCATGGAGGAGTTTTACATTGAGGAGACGGAATTTACATCACGAATGAACCAACCAACACCATGTGTGTATAGTCAACAAAAGGTGTTCAGTGCAAAGCAATGCAGTTATGTGTAGGCCTACCTGTACATGAAACGCGAATCTGAAAAATTTGAAAGTACTGCCGGAAATGTCAGTCACTGTAATTACAACAACAGGCATTGCGAACTAAACGATGGATCAATACTCATGTGGGATCTGGACCTAGTAGAAACCTGCGAGTATAAACCATGGTTCAACGAAGAAGGAGAATTTTTCGATGCACATTTTGTCTTCAAGAAACGAGATTTAGCTCTAACATTCTATGACTCAGGACTGAATTTGCAGAAGGACTGTAACAACTCTGACGTTTCGCTTTTTGACCAAGGCCTTATAGTCAAGTTTCTTACACCACTGACGGATGTCACGCTGAATGATACGTTAAAGACGAGAATATCAGCAGTGGGTCGAGATGCCTCCTTACTCAACTCAATGCTACAGTCACTTGCCTACCAGCAAACTAAGATGACTCAAGACCTTTTTTGGTCGGCTTCCTTCTACGTCTGCCATAACCTAGCTGAAATTCTACAAACAATTACCATGCTATTAAGGGAGCACCCAACACTCAGCACAAGATATTTACTGGACAAGGCAAACGTTGTTGCGACAGCAGGTCCCAGTTTTCTTCAAGTTCACACTTGTACTTTACTTAAAGGTTGACTTGCAACAAAATTCACATTACAATTATTTGGTATCAAAAGATTCACCATGTCTTACTCGGTTGTGTTGTAAGAGCAAAATATGTGGGAATGTGATTACAAGCTCTTAAAAGCTCAAAAACGAACAGTTAATCGCAGCCACACGAGACCGCCATAGTTTGGATTCTCTTTCCAAAATGACTCAAATGTGACGTAGTTGTGGTAGATGGTTTTTGTTTACACTTTCATGCAACCTCATTGGTCGAAATATTTCACAAATATACTTCACGCATTCAATAAAACCATGTTTAGTGTTCTTACGCGTCTGTTTTATCGTAATTGTAATGCTGTCACTTTTAGCAGTGATATTTTATAACTTACCGTAAAAATTCATTTAACTTTTTAATCTTACCTCGAAGGAGTGCATATCATTGTCTGATAATCATGACGAGCCTGTTGGTCACTTGTGATAATCAAAAAATGTTGCAAAAACTATTTTCGAAGTATTGGGTCACACGATCAGATTACGACTTGACGATTAGTTCAAGCCGAAACAAAACTGTAAAGTAGCGTGCATCTATATTTGATACGGCGTCTTTGGTAAAACCCGAAGTGTTTGTCATAAAGTAGTGCTACGATATAAGTTTATATAGAGCTTTGTATTGACCTTTCAATTCACGTGAGAACATCAGGTGACAAGACAATATCCAAACTGTCATGGCTACGTCAGAGAAATAAACGGATTCCAATCTACGGCGGCTTTTCGTTTTTGAGCTTTTAAGAGTTTGTAATCACATTTCCACATATTTGGCACCTACAACCCAACAGAGTAAGACGTGGTGAATCTTTTGATACCAAATAACTGTAATGTGAATTTTGTTGCAAGTCAAACTTTAACTACAGTCAATACGAAGTACTGCCGATAGAAAAGAATAATTGCACAGAATTTATTCCGATGAAGATCAAAATAGCCGGTGCAGAAAAGATTGGATATTTTAATTCGAAAGACAACGTGATACACCCAGACACTTATACAGTCAATTGCAAGACGAAAAGAGGCACATTGATGATGCTGAAGGGTAAAATTTCTGAGTACTTTGTAAACGGAACGATTTTGCCAATAAGGGAGGCCACCAACTTGAGCATTCCGGGCATCAACTTCGGCAGCCAGCCTCTACAAATACAAGAAACCATATTCAGCAGAGCCCACGTTTTAGGATGGTCAAACACAGACGATTACGGAGGACTGAACAAACTTCTATCTACCTTAGACAGACAGAAAAGAGTACTGAAAACTATGGGAATCGTCACAAACCACCTTTAAACCCTACATTACAGCACCATAAAGAGCAGAGAGAAACTATTTGGCTCATCACTATTCAGCTTTCTATTCGGAGGACACGTAGCCTCAGGTTATGAGCTATGGACATTCGCTTGTAACATCATTCTCACGTTAATGGTTTTATCTGCGGTCGTTTGAGGAATCACCAAAGGACGCTTGGTGTACAGAGCAAGAAAGGGTACAACGGTGAATGCTTTAGGCATAGAGACAGCACTGGAACTAACCGATATGCCAGAAGGAGAAGACGAATTCGAAAATGAGTTTGATATCAACCCATCCACACCACCAGAGGACTCAGAAATCGAATCATCATTAGAAGACTTAAACAGTGCGCCTCCATCATAAAAACCTTACGCACCCAAATATTCACGACCTGGAGTAACTGACGAAGAGCGTGAATGTTTGAAGGCATGGAATGAGGACTTTTCGCAAACATACAATATACAAACTCCACGAAAACATCCCAAACAGGTTAACGATGTTACCAGCGCCTCAAGAGAAGATTGTAGAAGAGCCACCATAGATGTAAAGATCAACGGATTTATCTGCACATCACTCGTCAACGCAGGAGCCACCCGGTCAACACCTGATCAACGCCTGATCAACACAAGACTTGCTCGCGGATTGAATCTACACTTGCAACCAAGCGACCTTACAGCTACAGGGGTAACCAAAAACACTTTAAAAATCATTGGACAATCAACATGATTTTGAACATCAGAGGCGAATGGAATGAAAAACATCGGTTTTGTATAGCAAATGGTATCTCACATGAGGTAATTCTAGGAACAGACTTAATGAGCAAACTTGGAACAATTACTTACAATTTCAATAGATGTACTCTTCACATCAATGATGGACCAGCCATCGCCATGGGAAAGAATTGCTCCACTAGCTCCGCATTTGTCTGCAACAACGTCAAAGTAGCACCATTCACAGAAATGGCAATTGTAGCAAACGTGAATAGCGACTATGAAGGAAAGGAATGCTTATTTGAAGGAAAGACTGATACTCTGAAAAGACTGATAATTGGCAGATCAGCCAACCGAGTTGCTCAAGGGACGATAATAATCCTATTATCAACCCAACCAACACACCTTTTGAGCTGAAGGACACCATAGTGGGAAGCATAGAAAGCTTAGATGAAGACTTGCGATTGCTCAGCGTGCCAACAACTCATGCAGAACCGGAGAAGCTCCGCCCTTTTCCATGTGACCAGCTGGATATCTCAAAGATGAATTTGAAGAAGGTACAATTCAACGAGCTGAGAGACTTCGTAGATGAGTTTTCAGACATCGCAGGAGAAGGAATCACTGAGCTCGGACGAACATCAATAGTAGAGCACGTTGTGGAAATATTGCCAGGTACCATGCCAATACGAAGCAAGCCATATAACATACCGGTAAGAGTAAGAGCTGAAATCAAACAACAGATTGATCAAATGCAAAAAAGATCTCATTTCCCCTAGCTCAGGCAAATGGACATCACCTGTTGTTTTAGTACGAAAGAAAGATGGCAACTGGAGATTCTGCGTAGACTACCGCAAACTCAACGTTGCCACAGTAAAGCAGTCCATTTCCTCAATCAACAGCGCAATAGAGATCATGCATGGGAAGAAATATTTTAGCTCGATAGATTTATGTTCAGGATTATTTCAAGTTTCTCTACATAAAGACTCGAGGGAAAAATCCGGTTTCATCACTCCATTCGGATGCTGCACGTTTAATACCATGCCGCAAGGAATTTCAGGTAGCCCATCTACTTTTACAAGACTAGCATTAGCTATCATGGCAGACCTGATCAGTGAAGGAAGCAGCTGCATCTATTTGGATGAGTGGCTGATGACATCCCAGACTTTCAAAGAACACATCCAGCTACTGAGAACCGTTTTCACCTGTCTTCGCTTTGCCGGACAAAGGTACAGACCTGACGATGAAATAGACTTGTAAGAATAATAGACATAGTTTTATTGAATACATGAAGTATATTTGTGAAAATATTTCGACGAATGAGGTTGCATGAAAGTGTAAACAGAAGCTATCGTGGTCGGTTACGTCCCATTTGAGCCGTTTCGGAAAGGAATTCCAATCTACGGTGTTTTTGCGATGGCTGCGATTATCCCTTCGTTTTTGAGCTTTTAAAAGCTTGTAATCGCATTTTCACATATTTTGCACCCACGACACAGCAAAGTAAAACATGGTGAATCTTTTGATACCAAATAACTGTAATGTGAATTTTGTTGCAAGTCAACCTTTAAAGGTTGACTTGCAACAAAATTCACATTACAGTTATTTGGTATCAAAAGATTCGCCATGTCTTACTCTGTTGTGTAGTAGGTGCCAAATATGTGGGAATGTGATTAAAAGCTCTTAGAAGCTCAAAAACTAACAGAAAATCGCAGCGACACGAGACCGCCCTAGTTTAGATTCGTTTTCCAAAAACGGCTAAAATGTGACGTATGTGTGGGAGATGGTTTATGTTTACACTTTCATGCATCCTTATTCGTCGAACTATTTTCACAAATATACTTCACTCTTGCGATAAAAACCATGTCTTACGCGTCTATTTTATCGGCATCGTAATGCTGCAACTTTGAGCACTGATATCTCAAGACATAGCATAAAAATATGTTTAATTTTTTTAACTTAGCTTGAACGATTGCATATCATCCTCTGATAAAAATGATGAGCCTTTTGGTCCGCTATGATGTTTGGAAAATGCTGTAGAAATTGTTCGCGCCATATGGCGGGAATTGTAAGTCACATGATCAGATAATGTTAGTTTCAGTTCAAGTTTGATCTATCGCAAATAGCAAACACGCTTTCTCATATTAAACTTGTTAATTTTAATTTGTCATAATGTCTAACGCGCCACATAGTGTTTGTGCAGCTGCCAAGCTGAGAAGCACCTTTTTTTGGCCAAGAGCAGAGAAAAGACCAGACCTTCACCGGGCGTGGAGCAACTGGGTGAAGCTGGATGTGACAAACTTTATTTATTCGCCTGCTTACTCTTACCTTTGTTTTCGCCATTTCAAAGATGATATGTTTTCTAACCTGTTTGCATACTCCACATATCACCAAAGCACGTGAGTAATTTATTTTATGAACTACTTGTATTAGTAGTTGTAACTCGGGTTATTTTTTTGGTATTCTCCTAATACTACTGTATTAATCTATATTTAATATTACAATATTAATGTCATTTAATTGTAATATGATATCATTAGTATTTTATCTTTTTAATTACGTGTATTATTCTTATTATAATAACAAAACTAATTCATACTGCATATCTATCTGTATAAAACGTAATATATTAATATAGAATTGATAAAATAATGTTATAAGTTTCACGATTAATTTCGCCAAATTTCTTAAACCCACTCACTTATAGATATGTTATATAAAATAGTTATTGTCATTTTCTGGTATCATCGTTAATAGCATATTAATATTATTAGATGATTATTATTAGTATTAGATGAAGAGTTTGTGCCAACCACTGAAGACTAGGAAGAGTTGGAGCGCTATGTTGGCCAGCGTCAAACGCTCTCCAATTACATGTCAGATAGAGCTGAACTTAACCAAACTTGACAAAATATAAAAAATATCCATGGAGTTATTACTCACATTTTATGTTTACAATATCATAGATTCTGATAAGGATCTGTAAAATCTGTGTCATGATTGCATGGCTATATATTTATTCTTTTTCTGATCAAGCAAATATGATATAATCACAGGAAATGATGTTGTACAAATCTTATTGCAAGTCAACTATTGTGTTGTGATTTCAGACCCGAATCCTCCTTCAAAGAGGAGAAAATAATAGTAAGTGTGACAGCACTCCAGCGACTATTTCACTGTCACGCCTGCGCCCTCCCCTGCTCATTCACGATGGTGCGCGAAGGCGGATGGGTAGAATTCAAGGTTACATGTGCCTCCTGTCACCAATCGTACACTTGGGAAACAACTATCAGGGTGAACAGCGCTCACGTCATCAACCCCCTGCTGGCAGCTGCATCACTCTTTTTTGGCGGATGCCTTACGCAGAACTTCCATTTTCTGTCGCTCCTGAACATCGCGATACCAAGCCACAGCGTTTGCCTCTACCAACAAAGAGAATACTTACATGGTGTGAGTGTTAATATTTACCCATAAACTTGGAAAATGTGAGTAAAAGCTTGGCACACTAATTGGATAACGGCATTTAGAAACAATTTTTTTCTTGAAATGAAAATATGTCATCCTTCAAGCGAAATATATTATAATTTAAAATTCTGATTCTTCATCATAATATAGCACAAAAAGGGGGAAGAGGATTCTACATTCTTAGACTAATGATAATGATACAAATTAATATAGGAGAATAATGAAGTTTTACAATATTTTACAGTGTATTGCTGAGCAGTACACCCTGCATAACGAGGGATTGATGGCAGCAATCGATTGGGAGCTTGATTTGGCAGGTGACAGTAGATGCGATAGTCCGGGGCATTGCGCACTATACGGGGCCTACACTATGGTGGATCAGAGCTGCGGTTTAATAGTCAGCAGCCATCTTGTCAAGGTAAAACTTTGACAGGTTTTACTTCACAGCCTGACAGAAACCCAAATTTTTTAGTAATTATCAATACATAAACATGAAGTTGCTGATCTAGCTAAATAATTCATTCAAATAATGTGAAAGTGATTGTTGGTCGTAACTTTCTTTACTTTGCAGTCAACAGAGACCACCAGCTCTAACGCTATGTAGCTGGAAGGCTTCAAGTGATGCCAGTCCGATCTAATTTCCCACGGCCTGAGAGTGAGGTCCATTACAACGGATGTTGTTACAAAGGTTGTGTGCATACCGCAAGCTTGTTTTGGCTTATGCGGCAAATTCGTCGCGGTGAGCGACGGCCTCTACCTGCCTGCTTGGTGTCTAAGATTCGGGCTCTTTTCCCACCAACAGATGATGAAGAAGAGTTGGCAGACTTGCAAACAAGATTTGCAGCATTAGCCAAAACACAAGATTGCGGTATGCACACAACCTTTTCCGAGCATTTGGTGATGGCTCTCCAAATGGGAATAGATTATCTACCAAAACAATTATTGAAAAACAATAATTGCTGATCATCAAAATAATCTCGATCTTTATATAATAAAATCATAAAACTAATACACTCTCTACTGTAGTAAGTGTACAAGCCAAATATAACAGTTCTCCTTGTGTTCCACGAGTTCAGAATATGTGTGTTCAACCGATGCATTAAATGTGTAACATAAGAATTGCAGATAATGCTTGACACATTAGCATAGCTTTGGTGTTGTTGGCATTAAATGAAAATCCAACTCACTATGATATCGCAGGTAATTATTCCACCCCAACTCAAGGGGTGCAGGCGCCACAAGTTCATCCACACCAGGATGCATACTCAGGCATTCATGCTCCCCGCGGTCATGGAGACGATGCACAAGCTCAGCATCATGGCAGCACAAACATTCAGGAAGAGATGGCATGTCTTGTCAGCGCTTGCAGACCCACCACTCTGTAGCCGGTGGTATTAGCTCCTAAAGAAATGAACAGATATGTCTATGCAACCATAGCTAATACATCAGGTCGATGTTATCCAACAGTATATCAGTGCAGTACTAGATTAAAATTGTTAATGTTGTCATTCGAGAAAAATCTGTAATTATTTTTTCGCAATATGAAGCGATAATTATCATTACTAAAATCATATATGTAAATTATATAATAATATTCGTTCTATCACTCTCTAGCTAAAACTATTACTACTTGCTAGCTTGGCACATAAGAGCTGACTAGTGGCGGTGCTTACTTGCTGGGAGGTTTGATTCTGTTGAGGATCTTCTTCAGATAGAGCGTCAGGCTCGAAACGCCAGGGTCTTAACTGTTCAGAATTTGACATTTTTTTATGATCGCAACTCAGACATGTACACGTACGTTGAATCGTTGGACGGAATGGTCAAGCTGAAACTGTAAAGTAGCGAGCATCTATATTTGATACGGGGTCTTAGGTAAAACCCGAAGTGTTTCTCATAAACTATCGCTACGATAAGTTTTATATTGAGCTTTTTATTGGCCTTTCAATTCACGCGAGAACATCACGGGACAAGACAATAACCAAAATCCGCGGATACATCATCGAAATCAAGAGATTCCACTCTACGGCGGCTTTTCGTTTTTGAGCTTTTAAGAGCTTGTAATCACATTTCCACATATTTGGCACCTACTACACAACAGAGTAAGACATGGCGAATCTTTTAATACCAAATAACTGTAATGTGAATTTTGTTGCAAGTCAACCTTTAAAGGTTGACTTGCAACAAAATTCACATTACAGTTATTTGGTATCAAAAGATTCACCATGTCTTACTCTGTTGTGTTGTAAGTGCTTAATATGTGGAAATGTGATTACAAGCTCTTAAAAGCTCAAAAACGAAAAGCCGCCGTAGATTGGAATTTCTTTATTTCGATGACGTAGCCACGAAATTTGGTTATCGTCTTGTCACGTATCTTCTCACGTGAATTGAAAGGCCAATACAAAGCTCGATATAAAACTTATCGTAGTACTAGTTTATGACAAACACTTCGGGTTTTACCAAAGACGCCGTATCAAATATAGATGCTCACTACTTTACAGTTTTGTTTCGGCCTGGTCTAATCGGCAAGTCGTAATCTGATCATGTGACCCAATACTTCGGAAATAATTTCTGCAGCGCTTTTCAATTATCCCAAGTGACCAACAGGCTCGTCATAATTATCAGACAATGATATGTACTCCTTCAAGCTAAGGCTAAAAAATTAAACGAATTTTTACGGTAAGTTATTAGATATCACTGCTAAAAGTGACAGCATTACGATGAGGATAAAACAGACGCGTAAGAACAATAGACATAGTTTTATTGAATGCGTAAAGTATATTTGTGAAAATATTTCTACGAATAAGGTTGCAAGAAAGTGTAAACATAAACCATTTCTCACAACTACATCACATTTGAGCCGTTTTGGAAAGGGAATCCAAACTACGGCGGTCTCGTGTGGCTGCGATTTTCTGTTCGTTTTTGAGCTTTTAAGAGCTTGTAATCACATTTCCACATATTTGGCACCTACAACACAGCAGAGTAAAACATGGTGAATCTTTTAATATCAAATAACTGTAACGGAAATTTTGTTGCTAGTCAACCTTAAATATATACAACATTTACCATTCTAACTTTTAAACTTCATATCATGAGAAAAGTATTTTTGTGCAGTTCAAATAAATTGAGAGAAAAAATAAACAATGAGCACATAGAAGTGTGTGTAAAAAAAAGGGGATTGTTGTAGCAGTAGCTTGTTGTATTCAAAGTTTTGAAGGACGATACTGGTAACTCTCGATAATTGTGCAAACGTAAAAATGAGATATTGGACTTTGTTTGTTTAATACTTTGCCTGACCGAACGAAGGGTGAATGTAAATTAAGGCAATTCCTACTCCAAATACTAATACAATTGTCCACGTAATGAGCATTTAGCTTTTACAGATTTACCGAAACTGGAAATATGAGTGTAATGACGCATTTGAGATTGAAATGGCACATTTGGAAAAAAATTGGTAATGAATTTTGAAATGGCTTTTAAAAATTTTTAAAAAGCAAAACAACGCAAAAAGTAATATTAATCAATAATAAAAAGTGCATCCCCATTTAGCGATACTGTAGATAAAATCGCTTAAAATGGCAAGAACGGCTTAGCCTTGTGGTTCGGTTCGCGTGTTTGCCAACTTGTGGTTGCAATATTCATAAGTTTAAATCTAGTAAAACGCACAGTTTTCGTTGCTAAAACTTTATCGCTATAACTGATCGAATGACCAAATTTGAGATATAGATATATACAAGGGTAAAAGAAAGATTGGCATGCGGTGCCATATACTTAAAGGTTTAAACAGGGAAAGCGTGAAACTACTAGGCTACTACATGTATGTAAACATCTTATCACCATTGACATGAGATTAAAAGAATTAGCAATACAATTGCTAAGTTCATCTTTTGCTAAGTACAAAATCAAATCACGAAGTCGTGTATATTTGATACTTGAAAATTGAAACATGTTAGTGATGTATGAAGGAGTTGAACCATTCAGTATTTTGAATCAAACAAAGTTAGTAAAATCCGTTAACATATCTGGTAGCGGGAGAACATCCACTGTTTGCCACTTTCTGGGATTACAATGCTGAGACAAAAATGGCATTGGATCATTTTATGATGAAGAGCTATGAGGATTCTTAAAAAGAACTCTTGTATTTATATTCAGAGCTGCGTATGCCATAGTGAACTTTGATGAACTACCCATAGCCAAACTGAGTACTGAAGTCGTCACATCATCTACATCACTGGCCTGCAATTGTCACAACTGTGATGAACAAGTTGCTGTTTACTACTGTGTTGAGTGCGCTCTGAAGATGTGTGACACCCATGAGCAGGTGGGTTTGTTCATCTATAAAGATCTTCACCCTATTGCATCAATAATTTTTGAGCTAGACCGCTAGGTGGTTAAGAAGGCTATAATTGATAGCTATAGGCAACAAACAGAGCTGCTCTCAAATCATAGTGATTTGAATATTCGAATATTTGAATATTTGAAACAAATCATTTTGCACTGATTTGACACAAATGGTGATTTGATTCGATTTGAAAGTTTTGGAAGTAACTTGATTTGATTTGAGGTTTTGGGCTGATTTGAAGACTTGATTTGAAAAATAAATCAAATCACATCGCTATCGATAGCCTTGTCTTCTGTAACCGATCAAAACATTTTTACGACGTTTGCGAAGTTAGCCTAAACTTTGGCAAGAAATGCGCGCCATCGATACCGAGGCTAAGCAACCGCGTATTTGTCCCTCTACAGAAAAAAGAAAAAGACCGCGTGTCATGTGTGTAAAAGAAATCAACATGAGCAGCTCTGGTAAATTGTGGAAAAGGCATGTTTGTAGTTATGGTGCTGGCATTGAATACTTTGATGTCAATTATTTGATTGCTAGAAATTGGTTGTGACTATCCCACTCTAACCTCACAGTCACTACTCAAAATAAAAATTACTTGTGCTGTGCCTACGGCATGAATGAATGAATAGAGTATTATAATATATAATATTCTATACAATACTATTCCATGCCACGGACACATTCAATATTCACAGTAATGACAATGTTCATGAATATAAATATGCATTATTTTATAATTGGCTGGAACTTAATAAAATAAATTAAAATTTTATTTGTTATATCAAATTTATTAGAATAATTTTAAATTAAATATTGATTTAATTTATTATTTTAAATTATAAATGAATAGCTTAACAATAAGATTCTATCCAAGTAAGTATAATAAATGTAATAATTATATATCATGCGTAGTTTTAACATTACCATTTATGTATACATTATTATTATATATTTAATTATATTATATGTATAATAATATAATTAATAACAATTTATACACAGTCACTTACTTACTAAGTGAAGTATAATACTTAAAACAGGATTTCGATTAAAAAGGACGATGTACAGAAAGAGGAAGTCACATGCACTCAGCGAATACAAATATGTGATAATGAAGATATGTTCGCTGATTTTTTGAATAGAGCACTTTTAGCTTGTACACGTAACCTGGATTCAGTAAATCAGGAGATTGAAAAGTATATGGCAAAAAGCAGATCTTCTTGTAACACTCTAAGCTATTGGCAAGGTGAGACACAGTTACTGAGGCTTAGCAAGCTGGCGCTGAAGGTCCTTTCAGTACCAGCTTCATCAGCTCTCATAGAACGGGTTTTTAGTAAAAGTGGCTTCATCATGAGGCCACACAGGAGCTCATTGACATCTGAAAACTTGCGCAAGCTAGTTTTCCTAAAATGCAACAAGCGTATTTAAGTGAATGTGTTAATATTATGTAACTGTTAATTATAGGCTCAATGCTTAGTTTCGTTTCTTTCAAGTTCATGCCTCAGTAACTGTGTTTCACTTGCCACAGAACCCAAAACGGGCAGGGGGGCAAACCCTCACCCTTTCCCCCTGGTTCAGGTCCTATGGATAGGAGTACAGGCTACGCCGCTACAGCTATACTGTAGATTGATAATACTATGCAACAATTGAGCGAACAATTAGAAAGAGTATTTCAAATCATTCTCAAATGATTCAGGATTTGAATTCGTTATTGGGCTGAATCAATTTGATTTGATTAGCTTCGAATCTGCTGACAAGGGTGGAGGATTTGATTTGATTTGTAGTTTGCCAGAAATGATTTGATTTGAGTCATAAAAAAGTCATTTGAAAGCAGCTCTGGCAACAAAATGTTTTGTCATAAGGTAACACATTCAGTAGTGTTCAGTATTGTTCAAAAACGAAATGGGACTTTTTTGGCGCAGACTCTGGTGCAGGTTACGCTTTCAGAATTTACCCATCTTTCGTTGTGAGTTATTACGACTCAACAAGTTTTAAGCAGAAGCAGAAAAAATTGTACATAATGGCTACCTTTACGTATTTGACATATAGGCCTACATGTATATTTCATGAGATCCTTTGATCAAGCTTGACGATGTAAACGTAAACATTTATGAAATTAACGAAATGTTGATTAAAAATTAAAAAGTGATTAACACAATATACAAGCATGGTCACAGACAACCAGCTGCATCAATTAAAGTTGCTCACATTATATGTGCAATAAAACTCTGAGTGAAATTAATGAACTGAGCGTGTAAAATACCGAAATAAAATGTCCATTCATCTTTTTTAGGATTTATATTCTTATGTGTGAAGTTTCATGAGTAAAATATTTTTTTTTGCATTTTTGGTTATTATCATAGTGTTATTTATTTACTGTATATAAGCATAGATAATTTCCTCGGTGCAAAAGTTGCACTGCTAAAATGTCCCGTTCCAGAAAGTCTGCACCGAAAAGTCCTAGACCAATTCAAATATTCTACATCTAAGAAAAAAGAAATTGTACTTAAATATATTGACATAATCATTTTATTTAATTGCTCGCTACTGTATTTTATTTGGGCATTTTCTTCTGATATGACAGTAATTTCAACAGTGATTATATTTTTAATTGCAGGCTCACAGTTCCTTTTTTGGAGACCAGCACAAAATCATACAAATTTCTACATATTAGCTGCATCCTGGGATATACAAAAAGGTTCTATGCCAAGAACATGCTGGCGAGGTGGTTGAAATATGTGATAAATGCAACTGTACAGCCTGTATGCGGTGCAACCTTACAGAAGAACACTGCTCAGGTATGCATAAACAATAATGAGCGCATTTATAACACTTCCTATCTCAAATATTTCTGAATCTATACCAGCAATTATTTTAACAACAGTCCCTTAGTTCAGATTTTGAAAGCTTCTATTACCAAAAACTTACCAAAATAACCTTTATTTCAACACCCCCTGTGATTTGAATGCCACTTCTAATACAATGATGCTATAGGAGAAGAATTGAAAAATACAGCACTTCCTTTAAGTGAACGCCACCTCTATTTGGTCTTTATGAACCCATAATAAAAAGTGATTAGTGGATAAGTGTCCACAAAATAGTACTAACGATGGCTCGGTTACATTAATAACAATGGATTTTGTTGTTGTTGCTCTAGTGGTTGCCATGATTTTAGTGATGGTCTATTTGAGACGTTCGATCCTCATAATCTTTAGAACTACACTCTGATTCAATGTCACTAAGGTCTAAATGATATCCATTGTTTTCAGAATCATTCATGATGTGGATTACAATCCGACCTGAAAACTTTATTAAAGCGTTTTGATGAACGATGAGAATACTCTTCAGGAACACCATTCGACGTAATAGCAGCCATTTTTATGGCGTATCCAAGTCTGTTTTCTAACTCAAAAGCTTTACAGTTTTTTCTTTAAAACTTTAAAAGCCACCTACATATGACCTCTATTGCGCAGATACATCAAGCGTCTGCACTATTATTCCAAACTGGTGGAAGACAATTGATTGGTGCAGGTGTTATAGAGTTTTGGTCCAGCAAGCTGAAAGTTGCGAGGTCGAATCGTGCTGCAATCATTATTTTATCACAACCTCTAACCGTGGCTTTGGGCGGACGGATACGGCTCTTACTTTAGTAAAGACTGATATTTATACCATTATGAACATTTTGCCTGTTCTTTAAACATGTAGATGCTGTGACTGATCACACATTCAGCACCCTGAAAACATTAGAAAAAGAGATAACTACTCATTTTAACAACTTTCTAATACAATGTTCTACTTATCTAGTGGTTTAATAAGACATACTCTTAGTTTATTAACTGTCAATTTGGGTTATAAAATATTTTACTTTTTTTGGTCTTCTGTTTACAGATGCTGTGACTGATCACACATTCAGTTCTTTGAACACTTTGAAAGAGGAGATAACTGTTCATTTTAACAACCTACTCCAATCTGCTGATGAGAAGTTAACAGAGATTTGTAAGGTTGATAAACAGATATGGAGAGTTCTAGATGAGGAAGAGGTTGAGTGTGCTAAGAGATTACAGATGATAGAAAAAGTCTGTGATGAACAGGTAGTTTATTAAGGTGCATCTTCAACTAATGTTACAGAATTCATTTTCATCACTAAAGTGACATATTATCAGTTTTTGGTACTCCTACCCATGATACACTTGTTGTAGACTCATTAGGAATCAAATTGTTATTGAACAAGTCTTACCAAGCTATCTAGTTTGTCATGTAATATTTATGTTAAAAACCATTCCAACTCGATTGGCTGGTATAAACATATTCCAATAAAAGGCTCCATAAGTACAGCAAAGTTCAGAATCTTCTAGATTATGATTTGGTTTCAGATTGAAATTATTAGAGAGGAAAGTGAGAAACTAAAAGAGCAGATCTATGAGTACCGGAGAGAGCTGACAGAGCAAGTTGAGTCATACAACACAGAGTTGATGTCTAAGAAGGAGAGACTGGAGGAGTCATGTTCAAGAGTAAGGAATTGGATGAGAGAGAGTCATGTGACTGAGAAATTGGAGCAGAGGCAGCAGATGACAGATGTGCTGATGAATAACACGGATGTAATGGTTAACTGTCCACTTACAAGGACTCCAGTCCTCGTTCACTCTGGTATTTGACTAATGTAATTGTAAGACATTGTGATATTACTACTCTCTGGTTGCATTCCAATAATAGTTTTACGGTCGATAGTTTGTGAGAGACCCCCTAGTGCAAGCAAATATTGTTTCTTTTGGCTGCTATTGAAATTGTTTTTGAAATTTACTTTTGAAATTTGTTAGAAGGATTGCATACAACAGAGAGGATGACAATAAAATATTTATTTATCTTGTTTACATATTTTGGTAAAGTTACCGTACTTTTCAGACTATAAACCGCACCCCTATATAAGCCACACCCCTATATAAGCCACATCTGCTTTATTTTCCAAAAAATGATTATAAAACAATACATAGACCACACCTTTGTATAGGCCCCAGGATTCAAGACGGTGCTGTTTAACGCGGCAGCAACTTTGCTGTTTAAAACGGAACACTGCCTAATGGCACCGTTTCGTATTAACCAACGCTTTTTAACCTAGTTCCTAATGGAACAGTACCGTTAGGCATTGTTTCGTATTTTCTTGCACCGCTAGAGGCGCACTAACTAACCGGCGATTCTGGTTAATGCACCCTAGCGGTGAAAGAAAAAGACACAGGTTAGCCGCATCCTTATATAAGCCGCATGGCTCAAATCATCAGAAAAAAGTAGCGGCTAATAGTCCGAAAAGTACGGTATATAGTTTTACTCTATGTTCTTGCTATTGTGTCAAAACTACTTTTTTAGGTTAAGAGGATGCAAAGTTTTCTATGGTATAAAAATACCATAATTGGTGAATTAATTTAGTTGATAAATATTTATAGGCAAGAGGCAAGTTCAAGAGACTCACTTAGCAAGCATTCCCACTTCGCTCACTCTCAAGTCTAAACGCGATGTTGGCTCCCAATGTTGTTCAGCTACGTATATCGCCAATGGTGACCTTCTTGTGGCGCGTGGAATGCAAGTTCGCCATCTAGATAGTCTAGGCAACACTGGCTCTATCGCACAGGATGGCATAGTTAACTCTGTTCTGGCTCACCAGAATAGTGTGTACACGCTAGAATGTGTGGAATATGAAAGAATTGTTTATCAGTGCCTCCCAGACATACACCAGAAAGCAAAGTTGTTTTCTTACAGCTGCCAGAACAGAAAGATATCATTTGCTGCTGTGAGTGACAGCTACATTGTTGCTCATAAGCCTGATGAAGGAAAGCTTGTGTTGTATGATTTTCTCACAAAACAGACTCGAATATTGACACCAGACACTAAACCATGGGATTTGCATTTTGTGCAAGATGGCAACCTACTTGTACTTACAAAAAGTGTAATACCAGTGGAAACACTTACTAAATACAGAGTAGACAACTACCAACTGCTAACCATCTGGACTTGTGAGGACCTAAAGAATGCTCATCGCATCACCTCAGATTCAGACGGATTTATTTATGTAGCTACTACGAGGAAAACCATCTTCATCATCTCTTCTGACGGTTTGCTTATTGATGTACATGTATTTGTTTATACAATTAACTTTTTTTGCCAACTAAACAAACATTAACTCTGGTCTCTTGTTTGGCATAATGCTCTTAAGGTCATGTCGGCAAACACAGGCGACGCACCATGTTTTATGGCTGAACCAAAATTGAATTTTAGCTACTATAGATTTCAAAACCAATTTGCAACATTTTGAGTGTTTTTACAGACAAAAAATTGAAAAATTCGCTTGCAAAGCAAAAAAGTAAGTATTTTGGAATCTGAAATGATCAGTTTTTGTTGAAAAGTGGCTTTTTAACATGAACACTGAAATATTCATTTAACGTAACGCGGCCGCATATATGCATTATGCAATATAGTTAATTCTAGAGCTATTCATGGTGGCTTAAAGGACATTTATTATATCAGTACTTTTATCATATATCTCAGTACTTCAGAGTCTTGGCTTTCGAATGAGCCTATATTCAATACACAAAGAATAATAGAACTATGAAAAACATGGTGTTAAAAATATGTCCTGCAATAAAAAAACACTTGGTTGTGGTTCCCACAATGTGATGTCATAATTATCATTTAGCCATCGTCGATCCCTTTCGCTGCCATTGAGGCTACGCTTTTCTGTGACAATCGGTGCGCTTAAACCCAAAGAGCGCTAATAATAAACTAGGATTCTAGATAATCAACAATGTCCGGGGATCGTGCTAACGCCCGACCAATACAAACACATATTCTGGGTGATTGTAGAAGTAGTTGCTGTTGTAGTAGTATTATTATCTGAAGAATTCGTATCGCTTTCCATGTTGCTTTCTAAATATGATTATGCTTCAATAAATATACTGTAGTTGATAAAGGTAATGAAACCACATCGATTAAGTTGTGACCTGCTGTGGCACGGCCCTAGGACTATATGTAAATTGCACTCTCGTGAGATCACGCAATGCTTCTAATTGATTAGCCTCAGTCATGCTCCTCAACATCGCAATAAAAAGAGAGGGCAAGTGCATAATATCATTGGGAAAACATAGTATGGTGCTTGGAATTTGAGCTATTTATCGTAGAAATAATCTGTACATGGAGAGCTAATGATACGGATTCCTTTGTCATCTTCATCGGTTCTTTGGAGTTGTCCTACCTTCGCCTGCCATTAGCGTCATTATTATAGTTAATAAATAAGCGGTAAGAGCACACAACACCGAATATGAAAATTGTGATGTCATAATTTGCGAGTCAATACCATTGAACATTTCTGTGGTAGAGCTCTGAGTAAATTCTATAAACACCAACCAATGTCGGTCTCACCATGTCAAACAATGGCTCGTTGAAAGCCAAGATATTGAAGAACCTGAATGAGCTAAAACAGTACTGATATAATTGATGTTCTTTAAAATCATGACAACAATCGCTACATGTATTTATAAACTGACTAGTGACTAGATGAATGCCCGGCGTTGCACAGGTAATAAAAAAGGTTTATACTCAAAAAATCAACATTTATTTACCATCTAACTTTTAAATGAAGGGGCTTGTTTATTTTTGTGTGTACTCCAAGTTTAACTAAGTTTATGCTAGATATACATATATTTATAGCATTTTGAGGAAGTCTGGGCACGTTATTTGCTTCTAGTAAAATTGCCCTTTCAATAAACTAGTTAAAGCATGAAGTTTAGGTATTTTAACCAATCAGCATTAAAGATTGGTAAGCGCATAACAAAGCGTACAATTATTCACCAGCAATGCTAGTTGACCGTAGTCTAATGGATAGCATGCCTGTCTGTAAAATTGGAGGTCTAGAGTTGGAATCCAATGTAAATCAAAGTTTTTGTTTTTAAAACTTTAATCGCCTTAACAACGATAAACATATATGATTATCTTTTGATTGAATACAATTACAGGATACGATTTTGATCCGTTCCAAGGTTGGCATCTTATGGTGGAAAAATCGTATCCTATCGTATCGGAAAATCATATGTAGGGGTATAGAAACCATAGTAATTATATAATGCAAACATCCCTTGGTAAAAAATGTCAAAATTTTATATAAGCGCTAAACATATTAAAAATTAGTAATAAAATAGTATGGTAACATTAGTAACTATAGTTACCCTCAGTAACTTTATTGTATTTAGTGGTTTGATCTGTGATAAAATGTAACATTATAATGTGCTATGCGCAGTACGTACCTAGGAAGTTCTTACCTTCAAGACAGACGTATGTATCACATCAACTTTGAATTCACCTAAAATAAGTTTAGCTTACTAAACGCACACACTTGAAGCTAAATTTCAGTATGTATTTTTAACTATTTTACTGAATTTACACTTTCTATCATTAGTATTTTATTACTTATTAGTTTCTATTTTCGCTTTTACTATAACTTTTAACGGACCTGTTAAAAACCTTAAATTTAAATTGACAAGAAAGCTCAAACGATGCTGTTTTCGTAATGAAGTGGAATTTTGTGAGCAGATTAAGGGAAATTGTCTGACCGTTTGAAGAGATCTTCCGTGAGAAAAAATCTTCTGTTTGAAGAGATTGCAACTACAATTTTACTGCTAGTTTTAAAGAGAAAATATTACTGTTTCACACAAGAAAATCGCTGAACTGAGAGACATAGGTCATGTCTCTTTCAGACGTTGTGAAAATATTTTTGGTGAACAGCATTTCGGCGTCTTTGTTATTTTGACGTACGTAATAAGCACACCGACTGCCAAATTTGAACTCGGCCAAAAATTTTGTTGAATGCCTATGGTGAAATAAGTTTCGTATAGTGAGGTAAAAATCATCATGTTCCACTTCGTGATTCGAAAAAACCGTATATAGGAGTAATCTTATCTTGAGGGGGCACTGTATAACTCAAATGACAAATATTCGTGTCTATGTATACATCAAGGCTTGTAATTTTCGTCTTGAAAAAAGTACAGTACAGTGCTACAACCCAATATTATTTCAAGGTCAAGCAGAGGCTGACTATAATTTTAAGGTCAAACAAAGACTGAAATGGAAAGCTTAATATTATTAAGATTATCTGCTTAATATGGTGTCAGACAACTCTAAAGTAATATCGTCTCAAGGTTTGTAGCTGTCGCAATTAACGTGTCAACAGAAATTATCCGTCTGCATTAACAATTTTAAAGAACACAGTATATACGATCAATCATCCTACTTTAAGCCTGTATTATATTTTAATAAATATAGAGGTTGTAAGACTAGCAATTATAAATTTGGACATTCATATTGGTTCAGACACACAAGTTCTTGTGTACATTCTAGCTCTAGTGTAGAAAGTGACCTTGTTACTACTCTCCGTTGAAAAGCTTACCAGTTCCGAATCAGACTTTCCTATTATTAACAAAAGGCACGCAGGAGCTCATGTGAGGCTGCAAACCATTGCAATTTCATTTACTTCTATTTCAATACTCTTATGTCCACATGAGCTGAAGATTTGTGAAGATTCATTTACCCTGCTGCAAGATCGCCTCGTACCAATGCCCATATTACTTTATCTGGACTGCTGCTCAGCCTTCGTTGTGGACACTGACAATAGTGCTTTCGGACTGAGACCAGTTTTATTACAACAAAAAACAAGCAAATCATGAAGAAGGGATTCGAAATCACTAATCGACAACTGCTACTACCAAAGAGCGCAATGATGGTGCTATTTGCTATCATCCATGTCTTGGTGCATTTTAAGCATCAACTGTATAGACAACTATTCCCTGTAAGAAATATTTAAGCTTTCTATGAACACTAGCAAAGAATAATTGACATTGTCTGGCGGTACTTTCTTTAGTCAACATTCAAGTGAAACACAACAGTTTTAAGTGGGCTCGGTTGCAAAGAACGTAAGGAAACCTGGTAGTGTAAATGTTTTAAAAGCAAAATGGGACGGTGGTAGAAGAACCAATGGACATATTGAACAGCAGTCTCAATGCGGACATAATGTTCCAACATGCGCATCCTAAGCAATCTAGCTTACAAAACAACTGTAATGAGTGAAGACATGAGCAAGTTCTGAACCAATACCCGTATCTCCACAAAGTCAAAGCAACCCCTGGAGTATGGCAGCATATCTTAGCGAAAAAGTGAGTGATACCACAGATGTTGAGGCTAAATTTGAGTATGGTGAAAGAAAGCCATAGCTCCATCAGGATGTCAGGACCATATACATGTAGGTATATTATATCAAGTGGTTGGTACAAGTGTTATACAAACCTCAATCTGATAATGGGGAATGTTTGTGGACCAGCAAGGGAGCAGGTCACAAATCTATGAAAAGGTATGTAGATGGCACAGCTTGGTCAGAGGAGAATGGCATTGGATACTCAGCCAAAAGTTCCCCTGGATGTCAACAAGCTCACTAGAATACCAAGAATGTGTTGCTGGCCAGAGATGACCAGTCAGATTAGGTGATTAAATTCAAAAAGGTAGGGCTTGTCAACCAATCAAAGGAATATAACCTGAAGGCAGTAACAAACATTCATCTGTGCGCTAAGTGGTATTAAAAGATGATTACTATTGACCTGTGTGCCCAGCTATTTTTGACTGAGCAGGAAATCAGCATCATTTTGGTCTTTACAGATCGCTTCATGAGATAGAGTAAACCAAGTACACTTTCTGGCTACATATCAGCAGCAACCTTCACCAATACATTGAAAGACTGAATATTTGTCTACTTTAGAATTCTTGATGTCATACGATTGAGCTAGGAAGCTTAGCTTTAATCAGAGCTTCGTATGACCTGCAGTGGACTTGGATATGTGCCGAAACCCAAACATCTCGACACTAACGTTGAAAGAATTCAATAGTGATTTGCCTGAATATAGCAGTAGATAACTTCTTGTGAAATCCCCTAGTGAGACAAGAATTCTAAAAGTAAGACTGTTTCATGCTACACATGCTGTGAACTATCTGAGACACATCACACTACAGAAGAGACAGTTGGCTATCTGATGTGTTAAATGGCATCCTCCATCAAGTGGAACAGTCAGATTGAACTATTTGACCTCAGTATACATATGTGATTATGTTGCTGGAAGCATTACAGAAGGTTGAAGAGCTACTGCAGCAGCCAAAGAAAGTGCAGCTTAAAGCTGCAATTGGTGTGGAGCCACTATCTAAGTTAGTAGATTACCCGTGGCTTATATCTTTAAAAAAAGAAGAGGCAGGACACTAAAGCTCAAATACATAGCCTGTAAAGCCGGTTTTACCCTACTAGATATACGAAGTGACATAGAATGACCAGAAATTGATATGGGACAAATAATTGGTAAAGTTGATAGTGGAAGAAAAGAAGATAGCCCTTACCAAAGATCGAATCAGTCGTGTTTTACATCAGGCAACTCGCTTGACAAATAAAAGGAACAAGAAGTCGAGATTTTTGAGGTTCTAAAGAAAAGTAAAAACCTGCCAATCGGGTTCAAACTCGTTCTTACACAAGTAACTGAGGCAGTAGATCTACAAGCTGCTGAGGAGCCCATCCTGTTGCCATTGGGTAGACTCTGGCAGCCATCGGGACATATTAGACTCAATGTTGCACATTCTATGTCATACCACAAACAGCTCAAAAGAAGAAGATAGAATTTGTTAGGGGATGGTGGAGTGGACTAGAACACAATTGCTGAAGGGGTTCAAATTGGCCATTGCCTAATCATCATTAATTACTGTAATAATCCAAGTATATTGCTTCCTTTCTTGTACCAAATTTTAACATCAAATTGGGGAAACATTATACTTGAGCATGTGAAAAATTCTGGTTTGTAAATTTGGCTTGCCTGCGAGAGGAAATCAAATTACATCATGAATTTTATTAGCATGTTTGTGGTATTTTATCAATCAGTATAATACAGGGAGTAAAGTTGCAAGAGCCAAAAAGTCTGCTTACACACTGTATTTTCTGGGCTTTAAGATGTGTCTGATTATAAGGCACAGTATCAATGTGCATTAATACGCCATTTTCTGTCATTGATTGACAGAAATGGATTGACAATAACTCTCAATCATGTACACTTGTAGGCTAACAAAAGAATACAAAACTGTTGTTTAGTAGGAACACTAAAATACGACATAGTGTAGGCTGCATTCACTTTTTCAGCAATGTGCCCATATCCTTTTTTTACACGAAAATACAAAACTGTGGTGCAGTTGTAACACAGACAACCTAAAAAAACCGTGAAGTCATTTTTATTATAGTGAATTCTTCATCCACATATCCTTCAAACTTCATCTTTAGTGTCGCTCTTGTCATTATCAGAGTCAGTCTCGCCGCTATGATCGGGGTGTTTAGTATAAAAGCGTGAATGACACTATAGATACTGATACCTTAGCCCAGGCATCCATGATCCATTGGCAGATAGCAGCATAACTTACTCAGCGTACCACATAAAGTCTAAAAATTTATGGGAGTGTTATACTTGGGTTTGTCAACAAGACTAATTTTTTGATTTGAAAAAGAGAATATGAACACTATTATGCTTGAGTACTGATTATATATATGTATATATATATATATATATATATATATATATATATATATATATATATATATATGCTTGATTATACTGTAGGTCAATTGAGCTGTCTTTGCCTTAGTGTATCAGCCAAAAGATTGTGGCAGCAAGTGGGTCAGAGCAACGCAAAACTCAGATTTATCTGATCATGAATTTGTGATTTTACTCTATATTTGCTGTAATTTTTCATTCATATGGTTTATTACATATACCGTAGCTGCTATTAAATAATATGCTACAAATCTGCGTAGTCATGTTATACAATAATAATCTATCAAATGATACACATATATATGCATGAACAAATGACATAATCGAATCATACTTATATTACATGCAGTAACAAAAATTAACGTTTCTAAGGCAAAAATATTTCCATCAGTTGCTCGAATAACTGTGTTCTGATTGTTGCTTTCGATGGAACGAACATCTTCTGGTTGTCCAATACCTTCCACAATGTCTTCTGGCCTCAACTCTTCTGCTGCACTGCTGAACTAGTTGATATTAGCGTCCAAACAATTTTTTGGCAGAGCAAAACTTTCATGCACTGCATTTAGCACTAATGCAACGCATAAAAATATGCTTGGTAAACGTAACCTTTGGTCCAAAACTTGTGAACCGGTTTTTATATGCATGTCCTTCGAAGTATTACGACCATGTTAAACAAGGAACTATACTATTAGCCTGAGACAGTTAATAGTTGTTTCTATGGCGTTGCTTTCAAAGTTCATCTACCATCGTAAATTAAAACCATTTTTTATATATGTACATGTACTTCGAAGTATCAGGATCGCATTAAGTGAGGAACCACTATTAGCCTGAGACAGTAATTATTTCTACATCATTGTTTTGAAAGTTTATCCACCATCATAAATTTAAGCCTTTTTTATTTTATTTATGTTGGATACTTAGAAGTAGAAAAACAGCGTCAAACAGAGAACTACTACCTGCCTGAGACTGGTATTGCTTTTTGCTATGGTGTCGCTTTCCAAGTTTTATCTTAAAATGTAAAGTTTTGGAATTGGACAACGAGAAAATTAATTGTTATTGATATAAACGATTCATTAATAATACGATTTTGTGGACATTTTTTTCCTGATCAGTTGATATTATGAGCTCGTAAAGATCAAATGATGTCAAAGTGGCGGTCAAATGGAGGTGGCATTCAATTAGAGGTTTTACGGCAGCTCTCTATGTTATTCTTTGTTGTGATAAATATGTTTATTAACCAATACAGTCATACTTCGACTTACGAGCTTAATGCGTTCCGAGACTGAGCTCGTATGTTAATTTGCTCGCATGTTGGTGCAATTTATTTATATATAGAACAATTAAATATATATTGATTGGTTTCCATACTCTAAAAAATGCAAATAAAACACTCAAAACAAAATATTGTAACAGAAAGAACAGTTGGTTATTGTCCTAACTTACCACATGCTTTCAAAAAGCAACAAATAAAAAATCATGCAAGGAAATGTGATTAATTAAAATGTAAAATTAAATACATACAATAGCAGCTAACGCTAGCATTTGCCAGGGAGAGAGATATACATGTAAGTTATCCTTCATTACGACAGTTGACTTTGATAAATCTGGATTTTATCAATGTCTTAAAAGACAAACTTGGAAGCAAACCTAAAAGCAAACTTTCATTTTCGACTTAATGTAATTAAAATTTCTTCGGCGTTCATAGTTTGAAGTTTCTCGCTGGTTAGCTAATTTTTTCTTTGTTTCGCTTTCACGACCAGCCGGCCGTTTTTAGATAAACCTATCTAAGGACGTTTGCCTTTGTCACCCTTTCAACATGCTGCAATTAGGACGAACACAGGTGTCGTCACCAAGGGTTAATGCACGACCACTAGCCAACTTGTCCGAATGTCTATTTTTATAGTTTTGATGGATAGCACCGCGGCCTTTTCACATAGCATCGTTGCAGTACGCTGTCACCGGCCAATTGTTTATCTTTTATCCAATGCCTGAGCAGTCTCTCCATCAGCGATCGTGAAGATCGCTATGCCGTTTATAAACTATGGTTAGTCCTTTTGCGAACTAAATGCCCTGAATATAATCCTTCTGTTTGATAATTATGGATGTATTTTTGTCAAATTGCTGAGCTAGCTCAATCACGCATACACATTCGCATATTTTTCAATAATTTTTCATTTAATATCAACTGCTATCCTTCGCTTTTTCTTTGCATTATCTTTCATTTTACTGGCAAACTTTCGGTCAACGCACAGTACTTTTAATTCACATAATTCTGCACTGAAAATCGCGTACGAAAGTACAGTACACAGTATTTTTGTACCGTACAAAAACACGGTACAAAAGTATAACCTGAGCAGTTGAAAAATACAGAGTGATGCTGTTCTCATAAAACACCTCCGGCATACTTGGCAACTGACTCACTTTCTCGTATCTCAAACATGGCTCGTATGTTAGTGCTAACACTTGCTTAAAAGCTG
This sequence comes from Watersipora subatra, assembly GCF_963576615.1. NCBI lineage: Eukaryota > Metazoa > Bryozoa > Gymnolaemata > Cheilostomatida > Watersiporidae > Watersipora > Watersipora subatra. Next base: position 43,932,434 of record NC_088714.1, on the reverse strand, counting down.
GCTCGTATCTCAAGTTTCTCGTACGTTGGAGCACTCGTAAGTTGAAGTACTACTGTACTACTTTCTGTGTTAGTCTCAATTGCTGCATAAATCATACAAGTCAGTAAATTGCAAGTAAAAAAGATGTGACAGCCTATCTCATCAGTGTTACAAACCAATTATATCAGAGTTGTGTCTTATAACTATAATGAAAGGATTATTTTAGCCTCTCTAATCTTTATTTTATAACATATTTTTTTACTGCCTCAACTCTAAATGGTTTTACTAGTCGTGTCAGATCTACAAATACTTCGGTTTATTGTCGCTGTTTGCAACATAAATATTTTGGAGTCTAAAATAATCAGTTTTTGGTGAAAAGTGGCTTTCTGAAGTGAACACTGAAATGTTCATTTAACCTAACTAAAAATATATATGCAAGGAATGTATGTTCATAATTCTAGAGCTATTCATGGTAGCTTCAAATCATGGCAACAATTGCTATTTATAACCTGATACAAACAAACAAAAACGCAATTGAAAATGAGATGCTAAACTCAAAGGTTTTTGAAAAATAAAAAATTAAAGTGGAAAATTAAATTTAATTAGATGTATTTATATGCAGGTGACAAGCTGAAGGAGATTACTAATGATGAGCTGCCAAAACTTCCTGGACAAATGAGTATCAGAGGTAGAGAAGAACTGGTAGTTCCGACAGTGAATGAGAAATCAGCTATTGTATTCAAGATTGATCACTGATTACCAGCTAACTATATTTGTTGATGACATGTTGGAGTTATACCGGGGAGACAAGTGTTTCGGTTATAAACATGCATTTACCAACCTATTCTTATGATATCTCTACTCTTGTCATTCTAGTTGTTGTTAGATGGCTGCTTTGTAATAAAGTCGCATTAAATCTTTTGGAAGATTCTGTGAAAAGCCACCTCATATTGCGCTTAGCGCAATATGAGATGGCTTTTCGCAAGAAAAGACTCTTAGTGCAAGCATAGACCTATTAACTATACTTAATATAGTTAATAGGTCTATGGCGCAACGTGACCAATCAGTATCATTTAATATGATTCTGTTCAATTGTAAGCTTGTACGACTTGCATACGCATTTGTGTGAAATTAATTTACATGCATTTATTAATTACAATTTTAGATGGTAGTCAACTCGAGTGTGCTGCTTTAATAAGCTATTTTGTTGCTGCGAAATTCCCTTATTCCCTTTATGCATACCACTGTGTGTGGTGGTGTGTGTGGTTGGTTTTTGGCGTGTTCATGAATGACATTTTTGTGTGCATAATATAAATAATAAGCATATTTAGTGCACACTGTTTGATGTGCATGTAAACATGTTGTGCCAGACACCGTTTTAGGTAGCATTTACACATACTGATGTTACATGACATATATTTTTCAACTTTCAGGTAGTGTTATATTAATTTCATTAACAATTTCTACCAATGCTGCCCTCATTTTTGTCTATTACTAGCTGGATGCCTGTGTTGCACAGGTAATAAAAAAAGCTTTTGAACAGAAAATTTCCTTTTAATCAACATAAACAATTTCCATTCTACTTTTAAATAAAGGTGTTTGTTAATTTTTGTGTGCTGTGTCATTTATGTTTACTGTGTTTACTTCTGTGTAATTCATATCGTACCGGCTGCAGTGCATACTACAGATCTATACTGATTGCAATAGTCTTGTTGGCTATATGAGTTTAAGCATTTTCTTCACTTCTAAGCATGCAGTTTTCTTCGGATAAGATTTCACAGATTTTTCTTTTGGTATGACTTTTCACATAAAGCTAACTGTAGTGTTTAACATGAAGCCATGAAAGATTGGCATGTATTCCAAATATGTGCCAAATTTATTCCATGGTATAGCAAGTTGGACATTGTAGTGTATTGGATAAATAGATGTCCGCAGAACTAAAAGTTGTGAGTTCAACTATAAATTACAAGTTTCAAAATATAGCTGAATGGACGGATGGACAAACATTGAGATTTATATATATTGACTAGCGGAATGCCCGGCGTTGCATAAGTATTAAAAATCAGCTTACAAGCAATGAGAAGTAATTTAGTTGCTTGCCATTAGCTTGGCACATTGCCAATGGCTGATTTGAGTAAGCTTACTAGTAAGAGATAACTACTCGCTCTCACTGTTGAGCTCGCACAAAATTATGCTACCGCTCTCCGTGATGTTGCGCCGTTATAGAGAGTGGTGAAGAGAGTGGCAGAAGAGATAGTCCGAGATCTACTCTTCTACAGTACGGATTCTTCATTCCAATGTTATAATAGCTATAGCCGAACATACAAAAAGACAGACAAACTTTGAGATTTATATACATAGACCATACATGTATATGTCAGAGTGGTGCAAAACCTTGTTTAAACTGAACACAGAAAATGTTTGAAAAAGCAATAATTTTTTTAGGGAATGTTTTGTAAAACTAAACCTTGAGGCTCGCAAGTCTCGCAAATACTTCGACAATGATGCGCATGTACCATGTATAAAAACCAAAATTTTTCATATAATCAAGGAAAGCTCATAAAGCAATGTTCAGTTTTTGACAGAATATAGATTTGCTATTATTCTTGCATAATACAGTGGACCCCCGCCATACGGCATTAATTCATTTTGATATTGGAATCGTAAGGCCAAAATGCCATATGGAGGGGCATAAGAACCTATAGTAATTATATAATGTAAATCCTCCCCCGACAAAAACATCGAAATTTTATATACACACTTTACATATTAAAAACTGGTAACAAAATATTGCCGTAACCTATAGTAACTTTAGTAATTATAGTTACCTACATGTATTTAGTTGTTATGATCTGCAATAAAATACAACACTACTATGTGCAGTACCACATGGAGTTATTACCGTTGAGACAAATGTAGCTGCTAATGATTGCGTTAGAGAGACTTGCACGGCAACATGTTCGGAGCACTAAACTCTTGTGACGCTACGTAACATAACATTAACTTTGAACTTACCTCTTTCTGTTTTTTTATCGTTAAAACTTTAAAAGCAACACCATAGAAATAGTCAATAACGGTCTGAGGCTGATAATCGTTTCTTCTGTGTGTGTGTGTGTGTGTGTGTGTGTGTGTGTGCGTGTGTGTGTGTGCATGCATGCGCATGTGACTGTACATACATATAAAATAGTCAACAATAAAGAAATAAAGCATCTACAAGTCTATGAATTTGACTGTCAGCTAACAATATTTACTGAGTTTACTTCAACAATCAGAATCATTACGCCATGAACGCTGATTCAAATAATTTGTTCTACCTTAATGTGTCAGCTGCATTTCCTTTATTCTCTGTACAACTAATTCCACTAGGAACTACACCTGGATGTTATGCTCACTATTGCTGTCTTTCACATCTGTATGATAGGCAAGGGTGACCGTGAGTGGGTGGAAGAAGCTACCCAATGCTACTCTATGGTAAGTAGAATGTTACGTATCTCATTAAGTCAATGATATCTAGTGAATGCAGAGTTTACCCTTGAAAGCATTTCAAGTACCTGGTCTTATGTGAGGATGTTTGAGGTGCATATCTTATGGGAGAACAGAGTTTTGACTATTTTAACACTTTAAAGCCTGGGTCTGAAATAATTCAAGGAAATGTTTTGGCACCTGATCCTACACCTGAATTTTCTGTTCTTCCAGTTTATGTAGGATTACAAGGTTTTCATCGCTTTGTCGGGTATATGTTTTCGGTACAATTCAGAAGTTGCGAGGTGATTGAACTATCATTTCTAATAGTGAGACTGGTAGTGAGACTGACAGTGAGACTGGTAGCAAGACTGATAACGAAACTGACAGCGAGACTAATAGCGAGACTGTCATCAAGGCTGCCAGCGAGACTGATAGCGAGACTGACACCGAAACTGATAGCGAGACTGACAGTAAGACTAATAGCGAGACTAATAGTGACACTGACAGTGAAACTGACAGCGAAACTAATAGCGAGACTGATAGCAAGACTGACAGTAAGACTAATAGCAATACTAATAGCGAGACTGAAAGAGAGACTAATAGCGGGGCTGACAGCAAGACTAATAGTGAGACTGACAGCGAGACTGATAGCGAGACTGATAGCAAGACTGACAATAAGACTAATAGCAATACTAATAGCGAGACTGAAAGCGAGACTATTAGCGAGGCTGACAGCAAGACTGACAGCGAAACAGACAGCGAAACTAACAGTGAGACTGATAGCAAGAATTACAATGAGACTGACAGGGAGACTGTAATTGTCGCTGTTCTTATGTTAAATTTTGACAAGCTGGGCACAATTATACATGTAGGAGCTGGGCTCACTGTTCAGTCTTGAAATATACAGCAAAAGTTACAGAGCTCTTTTTTATCAAATTCACTATTGAGAGAGCAAGCAGTATGTATATAGGACCACATTGCCAATGGGCTGGTAGAATTCTTTGCGAAAACAACTTTGGTAGATTAGATAGTTTGGCCTTAGTGGTCAAGCAATCCTGAAGCAGGTAGTTTGGTCATAACATCTATAGCTACTTGCCCTAAAAAAAGGCCAAATAGGCTCCTGACAATCTAGCAATCATGAGGTGAATAGTCCGGCCATAGTATTTGGTTGCTATCTAGTTAGTAATTTAAAAAACCCAGATTCTCACTCTCTCACTTTCTGTCTATTTCTCTCACTCTTTCTCACTTTCACTCACTTTTACTCACTTTCACTCACTTTCACTCACTTTTACTCACTTTTACTGACTTTTGCTCACTTTTACTCACTTTTACTGTTACTCACTTTTACTCATTTTTACTCACTTTTACTCACTTTTACTCACTTTTACTCACTTTACTCACTTTAGTCACTTTACTCACTTTTACTCACTTTACTCACTTTAGTCACTTTCACTCACTTTCACTCACTTTTACTCATTTTCACTTTCACTCTCACTTACTCACTCTTTTGCTCTTTCTCTCACTCTCTTTCTCTCTCTCTTTCTTGCTCTCTCACTCTCTTTCTCTCTCGCTCTCTCTCTTTTGCTCTCTCGCTCTTTCTCTCTTTTGCTCTCTCGCTCTCTTTCTCGCGCTCTCTCGCGCTGTCGCTCTCTCGCGCTGTTGCTCTATCGCCCTGTCGCTCTATTGCCCTGTCGCTCTATTGCCCTGTCACTCTCCTACTCTTTCTCTCGCTCTCTCTCGCTCTTTCTTTCTCGCTCTCTCTCGCTCTTTTTCTTGCTCTCTCTTTCTCGCGCTCTTTCTCTCTCGCTCTCCCTCTCTCTCTCTCCCTCTCTTTCTTGCTCTCTCTCTCTCTCGCTCTCTTTTTCTCTCTTTCTTTCTCTCGCTCTCTTTCTCTCTCGCTCTCTTTCTCTCTCACTCTTGCTCTCTCTCTCGCTCTCTTTCTCTCTCTCTTTTTCTCTCTCTTTCTCTCTCTCGCATGAGTTACAAAGATGATCACAACTTTTAGTTTGTATTGCTAATGTACAAACTTGCACTGGTTGTAGCATAGTTCCTCCTACATTTTAGTACTTGCGTTATGTATCTCATTGTCATGATAGTAATACTTGGTTGACAGCTATGTTGTTATCATTATCTGACAGTCAATGCTTTGTCAGAGAATAGAAACTAAAGCATGTTGAGAAAGTGATAGTTTGCCTATAGCTGTCATTCCCTGCATCTCTATGTTTCGAATGGGTTCGAAGTTGCTTCCACTCTGAATCATAGAAACAGTAAAATCCAAATGCATTTGAAACCATTTCACTTAATTAAATTTGAGAGCCTATGTTAACAAGTTTTGTTTTGAGAGATAAGTTACGGATTTTGGAAAGATTTAAGCACAGTGCAACTCTGGATCATTGAAACGGTAGGGTGTGAATTCGCCGATAGCAGGCAACTCCAAAGTCATTCGAAGCATGAAACACAATGTTTAATAACTTTGGCGAATAACAAGGAACAGGACCTTAACTTAAGTATTGAATTTCCATATTGATTTTTGAGTAACTCAGCAACAAGCACTTTTATGTATGCTCAACAAGCTGCACCTTTGTTAGGTTGGAATAACAGGGAATTTCCCTTCACAAAAGACCCAACTTTTCAACTGCTGGGCGAGTCGCTTGCAGCCATTGACATAAGACGTGTCGATGCCAGCTGATCACCTCTCTTATTCTACTTAATATCAGTGGTAAAGTATAGGAACAGTCAATATAGCCTGTGATCACAAGATGTTTGCTGACGTAGATGGATATGTGGGTCCAGACAGACCTGTGGTAAGTTCTCTCCTTCTCTCATTCAGTTTAGTTTGCTTCTGAATGTAGATCATGTATCAAATTTAGACTACTGCAAAACTAGAAATGTGTTGCAGCTATAAAACTTTAAGGACTCAATAAAACAGAAGATAGCATAAAAACTCACAATTAATTTATCCATATATATATAGTCTCAGTGTTTGTCTGTCTGTCATTCGTTTGTTCGGTTATGGCGATAAATGTCACCTTTTTGGATTTGAACTCATGACAATCAAATCACAAGTCTATTAACAAGCACGTGTAACCACAAGGCTAAGCGGTTCTTATCACACCAGTCACTCTTACCTTATACTGTATAACCTTTTTGAGATTGCACAAGCTAAATTATCAATTAATACTGTACGCCCTCAGGTTACGAATCCCTGCCATACAATTTTTTGCCTTATGATGTAGAACACAATGTTTTTCAACTTTTGTTCACTATATGATATCAACAAAGATTTATCTTGAAATTAAAGTTTAGCAGTCGATGTGCTGATTATTTCAGATTAATGTCGGATTAACAAAGATACCAAATGCTATATGCCGAAATCCCTCACACAATGCTTAAAAGAATGAATGAATGAACAATGAAACCGAAAACAGTGATAAAGTGTTAGTCTATGACGAAGCTGAAATTTAGTGTAGTAAGACACAACTAAAACTTAGCTTCAAGTATGTGTCTAGTAAACTAAATTCATTTAAGATAAATTCAATGTTTATGTTATATGTCTGTCTCGAAGATAAGAATTCTCTACGGTATGTACTGCACATAGTAAATTGTAATGTTATATTTTATTGCAGATTATAACCACTCAATACACTAAAGTTACTGTATAGCAACTTTTTAATACACACACATACTTCTATGCACTAATTGTTAATACTAATACAACAAAATCATAATTTTTATTTTGTTTTTTTAGTTTGTACTAACTTTATCATTACCAAATCATTTTTATTGTAAACGTAGCAAAACCGACTTTATTTAGCTATTACTGGCTAATTATTTCCCATTTACACTTAAACACCTTTACAGTTGTTTTATTTTTTCCCTTAATTTATTCAACCTGCACAAAACACTTTTCTCATGATATGAAGCTTAATTTGTTTGAACTGCACAAAACACTTTTTCCATGATATGAAGTTCGAAAGTTGGAACGGTAACTGTTGTCATATGTTAAATAAACATAAATTTTTTGTCCAAAGACTTTATTATTACTCAGCAAAGGCAGGCATTCATCTAGTATAAATATATAAATTAATTGTTAATTCTAATAAAGCAATAAAATGTTGCGAACAACCATATGCAGATAGAGTACCGCATTTACGTCAGTTCAACTAAATGTAAATATTCTGCATATTTTTTAACGTAAATTTTTGCTAACCATTTGTAAACTTGTTTAACAATTGCTAACAAATACATTTTTAGAATGCTGATTTATATAATGAATAGTCTCTATAAAGCTAAACAAAAGACAATCAACCCTCCTTTGTTCGGCAAACACAGACGATGTCCCGGCAATGAAAATTGAGCACAGTAAAGTAATATATACATTATTAAACATCCTGTATTGTCTCAAACACATACTACTAGGCAGCAATATGGTACAACATGCATATACAGTATACAGTAGCATAGGGTACAGCATTATATTAATAGCAGTAGTAATAATCAACGGAAATTACAGTACAACACTCACTCAGGTGCCTGTGTTGCTAGCATTGTCTGTTGAGAGAGCCACCTACCGGTCAAAGTTGTCAGTCTTTGTACAGACGCGGCTGCATCCGATAATCATCTAGACTGCAGATGTTGTCCGTACAGCTGTAAGTTAAGGAAAGTGAGGTTCAAAGAAGCAGTGGTCAACTGTATAGATAGGCCTGTAGTTTAGGTTATTTTAGGACTTCAGTTACCAGTAGTCTGTTAAATAGTTGAGAAGTATGTATTCCCTTATGGAGAGGACCATGTTTGATGTGCAACAAATTTAAGAATTGGACTGCACGAAGCTACCTTAGCAAGGTGCAGAAACTTCTGCAAACTCTTTGAGTGACTTCTGTGTGATATTCAACCAGTTTATTTATTTGAAAAAGAATTCCGTGAAGGCAATAATTTTACCTTTGACCTAAAGTGGTGTTTCTTTGACAGGAGTGTCTCCATCCATCAAACACATATGAGAATGTCCAAACTAATACGGTGGGCAATGTCAGACTTGACAGGTGAGTTGAAGGTGTCATCCGTTGCATTTATCATTAAATCTACCAAATGTTTAGGATGGTGGCTTGAAGTATATAGGACAGGAATCGAAATAACTTATGGAATCAGCTGACAAGAATCAAAAGTGGCTTAAGAAGCAAAAGAGAATAGCATATAGAGCCGCAGTAACATCCATTGCAATGAGCTAATGGCTCACTAGCGATTATTATGAACGATTAAGTTATCTTCAGACTAGCCTGGGCTCTCTTGGAAGACGGGGAGGAGAGATTCATAAATAAGACCGTCACATGATACTCCTTCGGAAATGACGATTGTTATATAGCATATGCAAAAGTCGACTTTTAGAGTTGTCTTCCCCGGGTGTTGCTATGTGTCCCAGGCTCTCTCACTCCCCAACTCCCCTAGAGAGCCATGCCCAGGTTATTTTCAGACAATAAGTCTTTCTAGAATTAACAATACAAATAACGGAGTAGTGACTGAAATATAAGTTTTGTTTTAAAAACAATATGAATGAATGAATGAGATGGCTGCACAGCAATAATAGCTGATACTGGAAATATTTAATCTCCTCTTGCGCTTGTTCCAACTACCTTGATGAATAATAATAGATTTCCTGTAGTCGTTACAGGCTGAGTTGGTGCAAAAACCTCTCTGTGGTACATGAATTTAATTTTAAATTTCAAAACTATACATAAAGTTGCCTTCGGCTAAGTTTATATATTATTAAAAGAATATTGTAGCAGCGCGATAAAAAAGTGGGCAAGTGAAGATAACTTCTTTTTTGTTGCTAACTGATCGTTTAGCTAATTGCTTGAAGTTTATCAAAATATGGTTAAAACTTTTAAATTATCTGCTATATACAATTTTCTTTTCTCAAAGCTTCTAGTAATCAAAATATTGAATCAGCTAGAATTTTTGTTGACTAAATAGGAAAGATTAAGCGATTTTAATGATCAAAGCATTATTAGGGAGAAAATGCAAGTCATCTGGCAATGACAGAATCAGTTGAATTAGTCTGCCAAGAATAAGTAAGTACATGGTTTTTAGTTTGCGCTGCTATTAGCTTGAATAGTGCTGTATGTAACGCAGATGTATGTCAGCAAAGCTCTTAGATGGCGTGGAATAATTGTAACCTTTGGCTTAGTTGAGCGATTGCTACATTATGGGAAGGTTTGTTGCTGCATTCTGAAAGGTTTGGTGTTCTAATATGGGAAGGTTTGGAGGAAATAGTGTTACCCTAGACTTTCAAAGTAGAATACTATAGGCCCAAAAGATGCCGAATGCTTTTTTTAAATGACGACTGTTTGTTTTTATATACACAACTCTTCAAGTCTCTCAATGTCATACATTAGCAAGTTACTCTCATAGCCAGAGTTTCAAGTAATAAACGGGTAAATAACAACTAGCAAAAGAATACTTCGCGGTACATCTATGTTCTTATTTGTTGTCTATAATATAGGTTTGTCAGAAATTTGTTGTCATCTATAATGGAGTGACAATCTTTTGAAAAAGATTGTTTCATTTTGCTTTGAAATGTCATACTGTACTTCAATTATAACTATACATAAAGCTAATTCACTTCATTTTCTCTTTTTTTATATGTCTCTCATATTTCCTTCTTCCCTGTCCCCTTCTCTTAACCATGGGCCTTACTCCACTTTCCACTCATCAACCTCTGTTTCCTTTTCCACTCTTTACATTCTTCATTGCTTTATTCTATTGACTTCTCTCTAAAAAGCTCAAATAAAGCTTGTCACATGCGCACAGACTGAGGACTATTGTGTAGAGGCAAACAAACAATAAAGGAGCTGTGTTCCCTTTTTAAATATAGTCAATTCAAGAGATATTATGAATAGGTTTTGTATTTCGCTAGATCAATTCACACCAAAAAAGCATGACTCATGCTGGTGCACATGCAATAGCAATAGGAGATATATTCAGTTGACAGTGCCTGACAGGTATGAATGTGAGTCATGGTCCAAATAAGGCTAATAGGAAAATTAGAACACGAACTCGACTCAATGTAGCATTTAATACCTGAATTGAGATTAGATCAATCTCTTAGTTTGACTTAAACTTTGTGTCGCATCTTTACAAAGCTATAAAAATTCTGCAGTACCATAAAAGATGGATGATATTTGTTTAAGCATAATTATGCATTTGATGTGTTAAATTAAATGAGAAATACTAATAATAAAATTGATGACCCTGCAAAGATCTGTTAGAGAAATACAGGATAAATTGGAGAGGTTCATCAATGAGATGTTCACTTTTGAGATTGAAGTGATATTGGTCAAGTTTCCTGAGCACCGATAAAATTAATTTTGGTCAGGAATATGTATAAGAATGGGCTTTTGTAGGTTCAAATGTTTCAAGTCACATTTCAGACTATAGCAAAATTTTTCAAAACATTGCCTTTATTTTTCCAAAACATTTCATAACCTTAGTTATCGCCTCTATGCAAACCCATAGAGGCAATAACTTTGAGCACAAAAAGGTGGCATCTGCATGTTGGCTTTATGGTGTTTTGTATATGTAATATATAGATAGCCAGGTTAGTTTTAGTTGTTGACATATATATATATCAACAAATAAAATAACATGGTTTACTACATAATTATATAAGATATCATAAAGCCAACATGCAGTTTTAGAAAGCCTTTTTAAAACTATACCCTAATGAGAGTAGACCAATGTCTGCTCTAAACAGATCTGTCGAGATTAACCAACAGCTAAGTACTCTCCATATTATACATTATACTACAATTCACTCTGCACATCCTGTATTGAGTGCTTTTTCTTTATTATTTTTTATGAAACTAGCATTTCTAGCAACAATAAATATAAAATAGAAATATTATAATAAATAAATATAAATATATAAATATATATATATTATATATTTATAAATATATAAATATTTATATATTTATAATATATATTATATATATAATATATATTATATATGTAATATACATATTATATATATATAATATATTGTGTGCGTGTGTGTATGTGTGCATGTGTATGTGCGTGTGTTTGTGCGTGCGTGTGTGGGTGCGTGCGTGTGTACTAACGAGTAAAAAATAATTTTCTTCTATCCGATTAACCCAAGTAGGTGGTAGTGTCTACTCAAGTTTTGGTCTCCTACCTTAGACCTGGGAGGCTGAGCATTATTCTCAAGATTTTAACATTTCTGTGGCAGGCTTTTCTGCAACTCACTTGTGTGGATTGTTGCCAAATTTTGGGCAACAATGTACCCAATGCACCCAATGTTCAATGGCTATCAGAATATATGTTGTTCTTATATTTATAGACCAATGCTTTTCAATCTCCTCTCCTGGTGGAATATATTTCTCCACTTTTTCCTTCTCTTTTCTGGCTATATTGTAATCTGTAGGTACTTCTATTTTTATTACTGTAGCCCTGATGTTCTCCTTGTCCACCACTGCTATATCCGGCTGGCTTGCTAAGACATCATTGCCAGTCAAGATATAGAAGTTCCAGAGGAGCTTAGCACTGTCTTTTCATTGACTTTCTCTGGAGCTTTCAACCAGTGTTGCACTTTTTTGAGGCCATACTCATTGCAGAGACTTCTGTCCACACACCTGCGACATGATTATGCCACTCATGTATTTCTTGCTAGTTGCTAGCATACACTGATGATGAGTTGGATGGTCTCTGGGGTACCCTTGCAAAGTTTGCATCTAGGATCATTTCTAGTGTGATAGATCTTTGTTTGGAGTTCTCTTGTTGAAAGCAATTGCTCCTGCGCTAGGTAAGGTCACCTTTGTTGAGTCACATATATGTCTAGTGGAGGTTACCAACTTCAGATACCGGTGGTAGGCACCATGGAGAGGTTTGGTGTGCCAGTCAGGCTTCTCATCATCATCATTTAGGAAAGCTAATGAGGAGCGCTTAATACCAAATATGGAGCTAAATCTGTGATTGCTTTGAGGAATAATGGGTACTTACTAAGTACCCAGGACCCAAGTAACCTACTACTTAGGTCTCAGCTGCTGTCAGTTTTGAGTATGCAGCCTTTCTTCTCATCAAGCTGGACCCTAAAAAAATACGGCCAGATACCAACGCAATTGTAGACCCAATTGTTTTACGAGTACAGACGCAATTGTATACTTAATTGTTATAATAGTACAAAGTTAATTGTATACTCAACTGTTATACTAGCACAGACACAATTGTATACTCAATTGTTATACTAGTACAGACTCAATTGTTATACTAGTACAGACTTAATTGTAGGTTGCAGCAAAATCAAGCTATAGATGTAGAAGCATTACCAGAGTGCACTGAAACAGAAGTCCATCAGCAGGTGCAGACAAAACTGTATTATTTACCTATTTGTATTCCTTTAAAAGCTTAAATTTTGAAGTTATCATTGCAGATAATGAAGCTTAAAACACCATGATTCACTCATAGTCCAATTAACTTGCTCTTGACCCAATTAACTTACCATGACTTAATTTACACGGTGAGTTGTCTGTAAGATTGTTTCCTGTTGACATATTTTATCTGCTGGTACTTATTAGAGAACACAAAAGAACTAAAATAGATTTTTTATTAAATAGTGAAACTAACTCATACACTTTAGTGTCAGATCACATACGGAGCATGAATTTAATAGCAGGAAGTCATTCTTCCTCTCCAATTGAGCACATTCAGCAAAGGGAAAGTAACATAAAAACATGGTGATTCCACAGTGGTGATCCCACAGTGGTGATTCCGCAGTGGTGATCCCACAGTGGTTCTTCCACGGTGGTGATTGTTTTTGTAAGACCAACTAGTAACTTTTTGTACTTAGTAGTTTATATAGCATAAAACTCACCTTCTTTATTATATCAGACTTTGCATACTATTCATATTTGAGAAATTTGTTTTGTTGACAATCCGTCCGCCACATAAAGTATTCTAGAGAAATATTTAATAGGTACTTATTTTATCCTATACTGTGATTGACAATAACAGCTGGCCAAATACATATTAGTACCCTACTAACACTCCAAAGGCCATCAATGTACTTTTATATAGTTACATGTAGTTACATTTTTATGTAGTGTATATGTACAGTATATGTATATGTACAGTATATGTATATGTACAGTATATGTACAGTATATGTATATGTACAGTATATGTATATGTACAGTATATGTACAGTATATGTATATGTACAGTATATGTATATGTACAATATATGTATATGTACAGTATATGTATATGTACAGTATATGTATATGTAAAGTATATGTATATGTACAGTATATGTATGTGTACATTACATGTATATGTACAGTATATGTATATGTACAGTATATGTATGTGTACAGTATATGTATATGTACAGTATATGTATGTGTACAGTATATGTATGTGTACAGTATATGTATGTGTATATGTACATGTACATTTTATGTATATGTACATTACATGTATATGTATGCCAAAAAGTCATGCTTAACTTTGGCAATTTTGTCAATGAAGATAAACATAATTTTAATTGGATTTTAGTGTGCAGATACTGCAGTGCTACACTAAAAACAGGCTAAAAGACAAATTCCAGATAAGCCTAATGATGTTCATAGATAGAAAATTGTGAGCTTTTCTTTTATATAAATACTTAACAAACTATTAATTAATAATAAGTAACATGTTTATTTTAAGTGGTCTCATTACTGCATTCACCACATTCATGTACTATGCCTGCTGTAGTCATAATAATTATACTACAACAGTATATTCTAATGTATTAACGTATTATCTGTTATTCTATTGTACTTACGTATATAAATATACAATTACCAATTGGTATAAAAATGTTACGAGAGGTAAAAGCTAAATCTGATTGACACAGTCATAGATAGAACAAAGCATGTTTGTAATTGTTTACGTTATAAAATTCTCTAATGATGTAATGATGTAATAATTCTAGCAACACTTGCCAGAACAGAACGGCGTAATGTGCAGGAGCAACGATGGATATGAAAGAGCTGGCAGACCAAAAAGCACGCATTCTTATGAGGTTATATTTGATGTGAGGCATATCTGGAACACCCAAAGCAGGAGCAACACATATGAAGATGTGGTGATACCTCAATGGTTTCGACATCGTAAGTCTTACTATCAGCATTGCAATTGGAGGGCAAAGATATTTGTTAGCATTACCAGTGGTGGCAGTAAAATAAATTTTATTAGATGTTTACCTGCAGGGTGTTGATTTCCTTTTTAGATTGCAGCTCAATTAAATTCATTTGATTTAGTTTCACAATTTAAATTTTGTAATATTCACCTGCTTATATATATACATGTAGCGTATCTTACGGAAGGTATTAACTATATACAGATTACTGAAGGTAATAGCTATATACAGGTTACTGAAGGTATTAGCTATATACAGATTACTGAAGGTATTAGCTAGATACATATTACTGAAGCTATTAGCTATATACAAATTACTGAAGGTATTAGCTATATACAGATTACTAAAAATATTAGCTATATACAGCTTACTGAAGGTATTAGCTATATGCATATTACTGAAGATATTAGCTATATACAGCTTACTGAATGTGTTAGCTATAATTATACAGATTACTGAAGGTGTTAGCTATAATATATACATATTACTGAAGGTATTAGCTATATACATATTACTGAAGCTATTAGCTATATACAGATTACTGAAGGTATTAGCTATATACAGATTACTGAAGGTATTAGCTATATATACAGACTAATGAAGGCATTATTAGATGCACACATATTACTAAAGGCACCTCTCTGAAAGCATTGCACATTGGAATCTACTACCCTAGCAATTTACTGTTGCCGTAAAACCTCTATTTGAATGCCACCTCTATTTGAATGCCACCTCCGATAGGCCACCACCCTGCGAAAAGGGCTGAAACCGCTTCAATTAGAGTGCCACTCTCTAATTGAACGCCACCTTCATTTGACCGCCACTTTGATTTGGCCTTTAAAATGTTCATAATATCAATTGATCAGTAGAAAAGTGTCCACAAAACCATATTAATGAACCGTTTATATCAATAACAATTAATTCTCTTGTTGTCCAATTCTAAAGCTTTTAGTTTTTTTTTATTAAAACTTTGAAAGCAACACCATAGAAATAGTTAATAACTGCCTAAATGTAATAGTATTTCCTTATTTAACGCTGTCTTGATACTCTGATGTACATGTACGTGTATAATTATAAAAGATGGTTTACATTTAGGGTGGTAAACGAACGACTAGTTTTGGGCCAAAGGTTACATTTAGAGAGCAAAACTTTTACGCGTTGCATTTGTGCCAAATGTCACCCGTAAAAGTGTTGCTCTGTTAAAAAATTGTTTGGATGCTAATATCGACTACCCTAGGACACTTATATTTCGCTAGTATTTAGTTTCGTGAGTAGCACACAGAGTAAAATTTCGCTGCAACTTAATTTCGCGGATCTGATGACTGCGAAAATATAGTGATGTGAAAATAAATGCAATAGAAAAACATAATTGGATTTCTCAGGTCCAGTTCACTAGTAAAAGTTTTTTTCAATTTTGGACTAGTTTGTATTTGTGAACCGTGAGTAGAAATGTGTGGGCGAGCTCGACAATGCAACTTGATCGCTTGCTGCTATTTGTTTTTTGGACTATCAATGACGTCTATGCTCTTGCCCTTGCCACCGTGACTGATGTGGCATCAATATTATATCTCAAGTATTTATAGCATGCGGTGGCCATGGCTCAAGGTTGTTATTGTTTTTGGTTGGTAATAAAATTCATTGCTACAATAATTATTATTCAATTTTATGACTTTCCCTACCAGATATTCATCCTCATCAGTTACAAATTCAGTGACTAAACTAATATCATCATCTTCCTCGTTTGTCTTGGCTTTTCCACAGGCCAGTATTCCCTGGGGCGGCTGGCCGGCTGAGCCGCCCCAATTTTTTTAAGGGACTTTTGGCGGCTAAATACCTATAGTCAAACTCAGAGAACTCGCCCTCGGATTAAATGTAAAATTTTATCACGAACACTTGGTTAACTTGAACGGATTTGTTTGGTCCGTTCCCACGTAATGATAAACTGCTTTAGATAACTCGACTTCAACATCACTAACTCGAACAGTTATTTGCCCAACGGCTACGGGAACAATTTTTATCGCTGTAGAATATCACTTTATTCCAAGCCATAGAGATAAACGTTAACTTTTAATAGTTCTTGGGCATCATTATTATCATGATTGGCAAAATATTGTTGTTAATGATTTTTATAAAGGTTTGCAAAAGGTCAAGTTTTACCAAACATCCATTTGCCAATAGCCCAACGAAAGCGTAAAATCCTTCAGATGAACTAAAAATAAAATCGGCAAAATTGATCTTTGTTGAAACGCTCGAAAGAAAAAGCATGTCTTTTTTTCCGAGCGTTTCAACTGCGATCAAGTTTAGCCTATTTTAATCTGAAAATGTCCTAGCAGTCACATCACCTAAAACAAACAAATATCAAATAATAGAAAAAATGTTTATACTTTTCAATAAAATCTTTTAAAACTTTACGTGAGATGCTCGGTTGAGGCCCTACATAAAAGAAACCTGTTGAGGTGGCTGATACCGCCCCTCCAAACTCCTAGATGCTCATAACTAGTCGCCTAACATTAGCTGCCCCAATTTGCAACCAGGGAATACAGGCCTGCTTTTCCAAAAGAACTTGTTATCTCAGTTTGCTTTGTCACGTTGCTCAGTCGGCATATTAGCTATAATGAGTTTAGCAGAAATTGCCCAATGAGCCCAACCACACACAAAGGTTACCTGCATTTCTAATATGACGGTTTTATTGTGGATATAATTGAACAAAGCTATTTAAGTTCGCGTTTTCGCTCGTTCGTTATGATAGTTTAGTTGCGCTCATGAAATTTTCGCGAGATGAATGACTCCGCGAAAATGCGAAAGTTAGATGACGCGAATACATAAGTGTCCTAGGGTAGTTTAGCAGTGCAAAAGAAGAGTTGGGGTCAGAAGAAATTGTGGAAGGTATTTGACAACCAGAAGAAGTTTGTTCCATCGAAAGCAACAATCAGAATGCAGCTATCCGGGCAAACGATGCAAATAATTTTGTTTTAAAAATGTTAATTTTTGTTTCTGCATGTATTATAAGTATGATTCGTTTATGTCACTTGTTCATGAATATATATTTGTATCATTTGATAGATTATCATTTTATAACTTATAAATTTGCAGATTTATAGCATATTATATCATAACATTATTTTGGCTATCTTAACACTGCTTACAATGCTTACACTCTTCTTCTATTGCTCATAAAAAGCTAGTTTTGGCTGCAAACTGTAGCAAACATATCATGAGTGCAAGGAGCTTTTATTTAACGCTGTTAAATATCAATATAAAATAGAAATATGCTTTCAGATTTTGAATGAATTAAAAAAATTGAAAGCTCTAACAAATTGCAAAACAAGGCACAGGCTATAATATCATTGCAGATTAATTGCAAGCAATAAATAACAGCTGGTCGAGATATTTTTCGGCTCCCCAATGCATATTTTACTTCGATATCTTTGACAAGTTAGAGATAAGCTAGCAGATTTATTGCATCCAAAAGGTTTAATATTGTCCACCAGAAAGTGAGGGCAAAATATAGGCGACATTCGCTTCGCCAAAGTTCTGACGAGTCACTTTAAAAATACAACGCCATGCAGCCTCTATTTGAATGCCACCTCCAGTTGACTGCCACTACAGAAAAAGGGTTGAAAAATAGAGCGCTACGGCGTTCAATTAGAGGTTTTACAGTAATTTGTGTGTGTTTTTAATTCATCTAAAGCATTCACAAAAATATAATTTTACATCGCTGTTGTTTGATCTATTACTTGATGTAATTTTACAAACAATAGTAGATATATCTCATACATTACACACACGAAAGGGCTGAAAATGAACAATTATTAAAAAATTCACTTTACCGCAATAAGTGACATGTTGTTGTTACTTCAGACAATTTTTGCTGAATGATTGAATAAAAACATCCGACATACATTTTGTGGAGTCGTTGTCTTATCGAATATTTCTCTAACCTCTGAGCTACTTTTTTGCTCTAAAACATTTCCAAAAAGTATGCTATGAATCCGTTTTCTAAAACCAAACTAATTGCATTGACTGGCCTCCAAATAGCAATTTTAATAGTAACTTTCCACTTAGGAGTACATTGCTACCAATATTCGAATTCTTCATTATTTTACTGTAATGAAGACAGAGGGTGAGCAATTGCTCTAAGAGATATGATGTAATGCTTAGCTTACTACGAGCAGAGGTCGTGTAACCTTTTTAAAACATTATTCACAAACAATGTCTATGTGATCTTGGCTGGACATGTCTGAGTCCAGTGGCATAGGAACCACGACGACTGGAGACATGCCCAATTGCTAACAGCAAATTAATGTTGGATGTTACTCCTGTCACCAACAGTGGCCACTGCCTGCTCTGAAGAGCAGCTCCTAGTGAATGAGGAGTCGATAAGATATACGGCCAAGCTGCAGTACTGCCTCGCTATCAGTATTACTAGACAGATAATCTATCATATCTCATTCCTGTCTATGTTGCTAACTTCTTTGCAGATGGCGCGAGTCACAGAGGAAGGAAATATATTCTTGGAGTGACTGTGTTTAGCCTCCTCTTGGTGACTGCACTTTCTATCAGCTACCTGATGGGAATCAGATGTGAGTGACAGAAATCATGGACAAAGTTTCATGTTCTCTGAACAATGAGAGATTGTTGATGCTTTAGGAGCCGTTTAGTTGAGAGTTATTTAGTTTTAGGTTTTAAATTAAATTTAATGTTTGCTCCATTAATTACAAAAATTTTTAAAATGCAAGTAGTCCTGTTGTTGATCAACTAAAATGAACATGAAGTGACTCATTGCTTAGACAGTTCATAGCCTTGGCAAACTTAGGTGTGGAAATGCAAGACCTGTTTTTTAACCTTGTTTGGTATCAATATCATATCCAGAAAGAAAAGCTTCTCGAATAACTGTGCTCTTAAAAACAATTTAAAGAAAAGAAATGTGGCAAATGTGTCCAAATGTGTTTAAAGAAATGTGTCCCTTTAGAAAATGGATTTTCTGAATGACTCTGATGTATTTTAGCGGAGAGTTTAATATAGTGGTAATGGTATTACCAAGTCTGTCAGTAGTGGGAGAAAGTAAGTAGTTGTCTCTCCTTGGACAATGATGTTGGTTTAACAAACAGAGCATACTTGTGTAAATACACTAGAGAATAGACGTATAGAGGATGGCATGAGTAGTACATGTTAGGTATGAGGGCATAATGAGCGACAACTCTCAAATCATATGTTTGACTTGAAAGGTGTTCAAGGTAACAGAAAGCTTTAAGCTTTTAAAATGCCTAACCAAGTTGCACCTGCTTGAGGCCTTCTGCATGTGTACGGGTATCTCATGTCACACCATAATTGCTATAATTAGTTTCTCTTATGCATCCAGATGGCAGAAGTGAAGACACTCAACTCTCACTCAGTGGTACCACAGGATACAGACTGATAAACAGCTCTAAAGAAGCCAGTGCGTTGCCGAATGTGACTGGCTTCACCACATCAACAAGTATGTAGATATATTTACACTTTTACTGCCTTTTTGCAGAATTTCTGTCCGCTTTTAAATAAAAAATATGGTTCCTTTATGAATAAGCAATCGACTTTAGATTATTACCAATATTTAGCACAAAAAAAACAACCGATGCTGAGATTTATTGAAACTCGAACCCGAGTAGTAGAGATAGTTGGTGTGCTAAACCACAGGGAACAACTATATTCAAAATAATTCTCAAACAGTGAAGGCGAATGGCTAGCCTGGTAGTTATTGTCTCATTCTAACAAGCGGATGGTTGCTGGTTCGAATCCCTTATCATGTGATCCTTTTTCAACATCCAACCATGTCTTCAGATATGAATGATTCTTACTATAGTAGAGATTTAACTCCGACGAAGTTACATTTTCCTTTAGACTTTTAGTGTAAATAAAAGGTCATTCACCATAATTGCTGTCACACCAGTGAGGCTTTAAGCAGTCCCGATACTAGCATTTTAAGCTTTCTACTTTGAGCTTAAGAATTTTACATTTCCTTGCTTAACCCTACCTGTAGTATCTATATCTCTCTAAGAAGTTACTTGGGAATCACTAGTCTTATAGAAAAGTTATCTAATTGCTAGTCTTTGTGAACAGATCTCAACAGGTAAGCTAGAGACAATAATATGTTAGTGTTGACCTTTGACTCAGCCACACCAACTGTTGCAACACTCAGAATAATAACAAGCAGTCGTCATCATATCGATCTAATTATAATCAGTAGCACATGTGTTTACAATGAATACATGCAATCTTGAATTCTTTTTGTCTTGACCCTTTCCCCTGAGCAACAGAACAGCAAATCTTATATAAGAGGCATAGGTAGGTAAGCGATAAGTTCATCTATTATATCAGGTCATAAGGTTGGAAGGTTATAGTCCTGCTCGGCCAACTAGGCTATGACTGGCTCCTGGTCCAGTTTCCTTCTGTTACAGTATTGTTTATCAGTAAAGACATATATTTTTTACTTTAAGAAGAAGGCAGTTTACTGATGAATCAACTCAACTCAACAGAATCATCTCTAATCTCAACAACTGCATCTTTACAAACATCTCCAAATCTCTCGCCAATACACAATTGCTTCATTGCCAGAAACCTGACAGAACTGTGGCGAACTGATCATAATGGAAGTGATTTGAGACCTGGTGAATACCGTTCTACTTACAGAGGATACGCTTGTGACCTCCATGAAGAATTCAGCTGGTTTCGGATTCACAGGTTTAGCAGGTAGTATGTCACATGATGTGTTCCTCTAGTTTATTTAAGCAATAATTATTATCAAAAAATATAGAAAAATAAATATCGATTAGCTGTTTAATATTATCTATTTAACTATTGAATATTATTTTATTGGCAATTATTTCATTTCAAACTGAAATGTTTTTCAAATTATTCCATAAAACAATCATAAAATAAAAACAAAAATAAAGGAAAAAAGGGTGACAGTTAGTCAATAAATCAAATAAATGGTTTTATTTATAGTGTTTAAAAGACCTTTCTCTGTTAAGAGAACGGATATTAGGTAGAAGGCTGTTAAAGCAGCTAGCAATGTTGTTTTTTAAATATTTTGAAAGAATGAACTTTTGATTTTTACCACTTCAACATCGCAAAGACTTACATGTTTATATGTTAATTTATGTTGACCAAAAGTTTTACAGGTGTACTTTTCTCAAAGGAATTGAAGTTTAGTTTTATGAAATCAATATTCTATTTTCATCAAAAAAAGTTTAATTCTGATGCGCCATATTTTGTGCATCTCAATAGATTATTGAGTGAAACTAGTTTCAATGGAAAAATTAATGAACTATCTAAAATAAATTTGGCTACACTGTAGTAATAACAGAAATAACACAGTAATATAATAACTGGTACCATTAAGAATAACTTGCACAACCGAGTAAGCTTGTCATTGCCTCAAAACCTCCAAGTTATTGCTAATTAATTGATTGTAAATTACAGGTAAAAAAATGCTCAACTTTTGTCCAAAATTTAAAAGCTGTGGAGGACGGTATCCATACTGAACAGATGCTGATATACCAAGCGTAGTAGGCCTTGTGACAACTGGCAACGCTTATGCTGTTTTAAATGACAACTGCAAGCAGGTTATCAGACCTATCTTGATTGAGAGATGCAGCATGGACGACGAGTCAGATATTATTTATAAGTACATTGGGAAAACATATGACCAGTGTCTCTCCACTTTCTGTGGAATGCACTAGATGTAAGGTTTATACATCAGTACCCTCATCAATCTGATAAAATATATTTTTTGAAGCCTTTTACTTTTTGCAATGCAAATATAGAGAAGTATGTTAGTACTCATTTTTCTATATACTATACTATATTTTATATTTTATATATTCTATTTATATTCATTCTATTAATCGATTTATACTCTATTAGACATAAAACATTCTATTTTATAAGATTATGTTTATTTTTATAACAGTTTTTTTATAACACTTTTCAATTTAAATTAATGACTCAATAATGTGAAGACTAAGATGAGATGGGAAAATGCTTTTTGAATGGTACATATGATGAGTCTCACATATACAGCAGACATTTTTAACAAACTTTTATCAGTAATAAACTCTGGTGAAGACTCTCCTACTTCAATACATACAGAATACACATTCATACTTGTTATGTTCATAAAATGATAACTCTATTGTGGCAGCACGTATTTCGCTTCATGTTGTTCTTTACATTCATTCTTATATTAGCAATGAATATTTTTAATTATCCTTACAAATACAAAATATTATAATAAATTAGTTAGGGTTCCAGAAGTTTTAGTGAGGGTCCCAGTAGTCAGAGTGAGGGTTCCAAGAGTCTCAGTAAGAGTCCCAGGAGTTCCCAAAAATGCCCCAAAGCAAAGGTCTCTAGTATTTACAATAATATGCTTATTTGTTTTCGACACCAAGAAAATAACTTCAGCTATTAATCAGGCTTGTTCTGACTGTTAGGAATGGCAGATAGATATTAAGAGAAATGAGGTAGGATTTTTTAAGATGTCAGGTTATTAGACAATTTGAAAAAGAAATACCTGTGTATGATATGATACCTTGGATATGGCCACACTAATCAGTACAACCACAAATAATGTGACAGATGACCAGCAAACAGACAGCAGCATGATTTGTATAATTAGGCCTCTACTCCCGGACAAGGTCATCGAACAACTACACATGTACTACTTCTTCCTCTTTTTATCTCCCTTTCTCTCTCCTCTTACAACCAGTGGATATGACTGAGACTACCTTGGTTTTGGTTATATGCCGGACCTCCATCATATTGTTAGCTGTTGACTGCTATTAACTGAAATAGATGTTCCTTCATTTCATGTTCCATTTAGCTACTTTTATGAATCTCAGTCTATAGTCAATTCTTGGTCATGTTTTCCATCATGGTGATTTGGGCATAGCGACTGTCTGAGAAGTCCTTGTTCCATCTTGTTCTATTAGATTATCAAAAGATCCACTTTTGTCTATTATATTAGGAAATGATCCATCCTGTCCTATTGCATCAACAAAAGGTTAATCTTGTTCTATTGCATCAACAAAAGGTCCATCTTGTTCTATTGCATCAACAAAAGGTCCACCTTGTTGCATCAACAGAAGGTCCACCTTGTCTTATGACGCTAGTAATTTTGTTATACTTGTTGGGAGAATTTAATTTGCTGACCAACAAAATTAACCTTAGCATCGAATGAAACGTAAATAATCAAGGATATGGTAATCAAAGTAGTCATTCATCGTACCAGAGAGCTGGCTGATTGGAAGAGAAGCACTTCTTTTTATCCCTGCGAGAGGCCTTTCATTTGCAATTAGCATTTCAAGGTTCAAAAAATTAATCAAACATGCTTTTGACACCAGCAAGTATCATGATTACAAATGAATAGAGTTTTATATATTATTATCATGGAAAGATTCATCAAGGTTAATTTTCATGTTTGTAAAGTCAATGAACTCAAGTCTATCATTATGAGCAATATTGTATTGCTAATAATGATAATGCATTAGCAATATTGTATTGCTAATAATGATAATGCATTAGCAATATTGTATTGCTAATGCATTGATTTAAGTTGAGCACATTTATCACTAGATTTTGGTTACAATTTCATCAAACTTGTTGAAATATTTTATAAACAGTACATGCAGGAGATTTTGTACTGTATATATATATGTCAGATATTTATGGTAGTAAAAAGGCAGAGTCAGCAGCATGTAGAAGCGTGTAGTGTGAACTGCAACATCAGAATGTGGGAGACAAATCCAGTATTTGTATTGCACTTTGCTTAAATACAAACGAAAAATATTATCACTGTGTGAAGTTTCAAAATTTTCCTTTACATTTACACCTCATTTAAAGCGGATAGTAAATTACTATAAATATGTTTGCACCTAAAATGAAGCCTCTTTAGCCAGTTTGATAAATGTCGTTTTCAATGCAGAGGGACTTGTGGTGGAGAAAGCCAACTTTCACACATTGCGGTAAAAACAATGAAGCCATTGGCATATTATTTATCTAAAATACTATGAAAGAAGGCTTTTTAGCTAAACTAATAAATACAGTTATTGTTTATAGCCGCCTGCTATTTTTTTATTATAAAACCCACAAAGGAGAGATTCGAAGGAGGGACTTTCACACGTGACAATGACGGTCACTAGTACACAAAGTCTGGGATTCAAGGCTGCCTTTCATCAAGCGGTATTTTGTGTAGTAGTCACCTCAAGGAATCATCTAAGCCTGTTCTCCTCTTTTCACGCCTTCAATTCCTAGCGAAATGCCTGTACATAACCTTAATATCCTTAATATCTATGCTCGAGGGAGCAAACCTACAAACTCGCTCTAATTCTATTGTTAATAGACTGTTTGAAAGCATACAATTGAAAGTATACAAAACAGAGAGCACATTTCTATGGTAGTATCAGCTAGTTTTAGTGGTCAATCAATTTGCGGGCCGATTGCTAGTTACTCACACTTGTCAGAGTATCCAGCAGAAGTTTTCATTGAACTCTATGGCACGTTCTCAGCAATCTTCACGCCTCTTCTGATGCTTTCATGTAAGTTCACCAACTGCAGCTCTAAGGATGTTACCAAGTATTCATTATCATTGCTTTAGTAGGGCTGATATTATATATGCCCTTTAGTAGGGTTGGTATTATTTATGCCTGTTTCTCTCATTATTCTAGTTTTGCTAAAATTGTAACCTTGAATATGAATAACATAAAACATTTGGTTTTGAGTTCCTGTAAACAGCTGAACAAACAAGTTGCTAAGACGTTCAAGTGTGATTTCTTACATGAATACCCTAAAGGCGCTTGTATGGAGGCACTGGTTGTAGGAATGTGACATACATTGGCATGCTATCACACTATACGTAGACTGAGGCTGAATGGCTCCGTTCACATGCTACTAACATCTGTACTATGACTCATAACTGTACTGTTACTAACAGTTGTAACTAATAACTGTACTGGAACTAAAAGCTGTAACTAATAATTGTACTGCTACTAACAGCAGTAACTAATAACAGTACTGTTACTAACAGCTGTAACTAATAACTGTACGGTAACTAACAGCTGTAACTAATAACTGTACTGTAACTAACAGCTGTAACTAATAATTGTACGGTAACTAACAGCTGTAACTAATAACTGTACTGTAACTAACAGCTGTAACTAATAACTGTACAGGAACTAACAGCTGTAACTAATAATTGTACTGTAACTAACAGCTGCAACTAATAACTGTACTGTAACTAACAGCTGTAACTAATAACTGTACTGCAACTAACAACTGTAACTAATAACTGTACTGTTACTAACAGCTGTAACTAACAGTTATATAAAACAATCAGCTGTGTTCTAGTTGAAGTATATAAGTCTAGATTGAGCAGTTATGAACTTACGCAATGGAACCAAATACTGGTTCAACATTATAATATAACGGAGGTTCATCCTTGTGTTGAAAGTATAATTTTTTTTAATAAAATGAGTTGAATGAGTTGAATGAGTTGATTTGATGCACTTGTAGTTGATTTTACTACTAATACTTACTACAATATATCTCTAGCCAAGTGGAATGATCCTTATGAAAACAGCATCACTTCTGTTCACCATCCTCCCTTTTTTATTCTTATTGCATATTTGAGTTTTTGAAAGCGTTTTATTATACCTAGGAAATGTTCTGATGAGTCTGTGTATGATGTCAGACTGTTTTCATACCTCAAGTCAAAAAAAAATTTCTCATAACATAAATAATAAATTATATTGCCATGAGTTGGTACAAGTTTAGCAAAAAATCTAAGCTGAACTATTTGAATTTGTATAAAGGGGAGTTGTCTTATCAGCTATTGTGACAAAATTTGTAAAAGATTAAGTTTTGATGTACATTTACAGACATAAGTTTGCTTGGCATCAACAAAATAACAACTATAAATTACATAATTAATGATACTTTAAACTAAGGAACTTTTTGGCTCTCCAAGACCAGATGTTACTATCCTAACTTGGTTTCATAACTCAAGAGAGCTCTAGTGACGCTGACGATTTTGTTTTTGAAACGTATTTATATATAACAAAAAAAGCCACAGCTGTCTTAAATCTGTCTTCTGATAATAGAAACTGTATACAGTGTGTACACACTGTATATATTAATATATACAGTGTGTACACACTGTATATATTAATATATACAGTGTGTACACACTGTATATATTAATATATACAGTGTGTACACACTGTATATATTAACCACTATCTTTACTAAAATATGAGCCATGTCCGTCTGTCCGTTTGTCTGTCCGAAGCAACAGTTGGGTACAACGATTTTGGCTTGGCAGCCGGCACTCTTAACCTCCGGTTAACTGTCAACCTTCTAGCATACAAGAATAGTCGCACCATGGTAGCTCCACGTGACATCCGAAACAGCCAGATTACTAGTCTATATATATATGCATACTTAAATGGTCTCCTTATCTAAGTTCTGATTTTGTACCAGAAACCTGAGAGTTTGAGCCCTCACCTTAAGATCTTAACCTTTCCCAATAACACGATTTCTTAAACATACCTATGTTGACTGTTGTTGGTATTCAGGCAAGCCACATTTGATATGTATGTAAGTGTTATTACACCCAATGCTCCAATGACTACTGAAATTACTGTTGCTCTTACATGCCAGTACTTTTCAATCTCCTCTCCGAGTAGAAGATATTTCTCCACTGTCTCCTTCTCTTTACTGGCTATGTTATAGTCAGTGTGTATTGGGTGCAGCTAATTCTATTATAGTAGCCCTCTCGCTCTCTTTGTCCACCACTATAATATCTGGCTGGTTTGCCAAGATGTGCTCCCAGGGCTGATACTCCCCCCTAAAAGACCCATTAGGTTCGACCCAAAATCACGTTTTAGGTTTTTTTTTCAAACCATGGGGCACTGTCAGTGAATTTGCTACTTTGGGGGGGGGGGGGGGGGTTTCCACAGCCAAGCCAGTAAAAGGGCCCATGCTCATTAAGGTTTTATTCAGCCAAAGTAATACCAAGAAATTGCACCGAAATTCCAGTCTTCATTTTAATGCAGATTGCATTAAAATCTGCATGCTTGCTGACGTGAAAGGAAGGGAAAAGAGACAGTCGACAGTGCATCATCTCAGCAACCCTTTAGCAATATACTCAGAACAAATGATATGATATTTCTTTCATTGATATTCATTATGTTTTCCTTTGTAAATGAAAATAATGATTTGATGGTTGATGTCTGGAATCAGTTTTATTAACCCTTTTGCAGGCATAGCGACATTTTGTCGTTTTGCGATACTGACACTAGTGGGCAGAGCGACTATTCTGTCACCACACGAACCGTTTTTATAAATTGATTTATGGTATGCTAATTGCCATTTTTTGTTTAATTTTTTTTTACGAATAGTAAACTACAATATATTGATCTCTGTTACCAACAAAAAATAAGCCACTTGCAAAAGAAAAAAACGATCATTTTTGCAATACTAAACAAACGAAAAATCCGAAATAAAAACGTATTTAAATACAATTGGGAATTTTGTTTGTAGGTCTTTTCTGCTTTATTAATGCATGAATCATATTGGATGTTTAGCAGGGCTTAGAACCTGGGCCCCCCCCTCTAGAGAACTCCCAGTGTTTAGGGGTGTATTTCAAATTGACCAACCAGGTGATGGGGGTACAATCAGACCTGCCAACCCAAGAGTGGGGCAATGCGTGAGATTTGGTTTTGGGGCAGTTGATGTATCGATGATAGTATATATAAAGTTGTGAAAATTGGGGCAAAAATCTCATGCATTTCTCACGCATTTTCATTTTTTCTTTGGGGTGATTGCGTGAGTCTCACGCCCAATGCGTGAGAGTTGGCAGGTATGGGTACAATATCCAAATTCAAATAGACCAAACAGGTGTATAGGGGTACAATATCCAAGTCTGGGCCTATCTAGGTGGGTGTCTCTTTCAGAGTATCAGCCCTGGGAATGTGCTTGTCTGTCCAGATGTAGACATCCTAAAGCACATAAATTACATAATTTTTTATTGTATATTTCAATACATCAGAGTCTTGGCTTTCGAATGAGCTATTGTTTGCCATGGTGAGACAGACATTGGTTGGTGTTTATAGGAATTCCCCAGAGCTCTACCGCGAAAAAGTTTACGGGCATAGTCTCGAAAATTGCGACGTCACAATTCTCATATTCGGTGTTGTGTGCTCTTACCGCATATTTATCAACTACGATAATGACGCTAGTGGCAGGGGAAGGTAGGACAACTCCAGAGAACAAATAAAGATGACAAAGGAATCAGTGTCATTAGTTCTCCATGTACATATTATTTCTGTGATAAGTACCTCAGACTCCAAGAACCATACTATATTTTTCCGATGATACTATGCACTAGCTCTTTATTTTTATTGTGATGTTGAGGAGCACGACTGAGGTTAATTAATTTCAAGTATTGCGGGATCTCTCGGGAGTGCAATTGACATACAGTCCTAGGGCCACACAACTGCAGGTCACAATTTAATCGATGTGATTTCATAACCTTTGTCAACGACAGTATATTTATTCAAGCATAATCATATTTATATGAAGGTTCTGGTATAATAGTAATATTTTTGTTTTGTTTAACAAAATATAACGTAAGCATCTTTTTCAGGCAAATCTTTAATTACAAAGATGAGATCATTTATCCAAATAACATAACGTATTTACATAGCTGTTTATTGTTTTTTTTCGTGTCAAGAATAAATGGTAACATGCTCACGAAACGGAAAATTTTTCTCCAAAATGCATCATTAATTATTCCGTATTCGTTTATATTTGCAAAAATGGTTTTTATTTGTTGTAATATGTATACACTTTTGTAAAGCAGCATTACATGAAATATTGAATAGTTACGATTATGTTCAGAACAAATAAAATGCACATTAAAACGGTTGTCCACTTTATTACCATCTGAGAGCTTAAAAAGATTCTATTTCATTTCACTGTAAATATTTATGTTAGCGTCTCGTTAGGCATTGATTGTAAAAATGAAGGCAACAGAAGACATGAGTCTCTTATCTTTACTGTATTTACAGGCATTATATACTTGACCTTTATAAATCAACATGGAAATCAATACGCATTCTTCAGATAATAATGCTACTAAAGCAGCAAATACTTCCACAACTTATGGTTCTAAAGGCAGCAGGCGGAGGCAGCCGTGCTGTGCTGCAAATTGTGAAGCTTCAGATCATCTGTTTTCATTTCCTACAGACACGGTGAAATGTAAATGGGTTACCTTTGTAACGGATCGAGTAAGTGCATGTACTACAAATTCAAGCGATTACGTGACGTCACAGGCTTCATATATTTATATAATAGTATGTACTGTAAAACATGTCATACTCCGTATGTATGGATATGTGTTTATGATAACATGTATTATGGTTATATGGTATATGTATTTATATTTGGTATGTACTGTTGTAGGTATCTAACTTCGTTCTTGAAAAGAACTCTGTGTTATGTTATCGACATTTCAAACCAGAGGCTTTCTCAAACTACATTAAATATAAGAATGGATTTTCTTCAAGGTATTAAAAGCAGAAAGTACAATCAATTCTTAAAGACAACTCAAATGGAAATTGTAAACAAACACATCTCACACTTGTTTTGGTTCCAAAGCTCATTGCATTCATCGTATTGTAACAAATTTGCAAGTTGTGAGTAGTTAGATTGCCATAAAAGCAACCACCAGTGATTTAGGTGTGTTTTTGATCAGAGCCTGTATATTTTTACAGGTTAGTTCTTAAAAAGGGTGCTATACCATCAGTGCAGATAGATGCTGAAATGAAACAGCCCACTCCGAAGAAAATGAAAGCAGATCCTCCCTTATCTGAGCGTGAAAGACGTGGTGTAGTCAGGTCTCTTTTGGCTCCGAGGTAATACTCTAGATGTGTTAATTAGGAAACATTCACTACTGAAACATCTGCTCTCATGAAAATGAAACGATGATCCTCAGACTGTCAATGGGGTGGGGTTGATGAAAGTATTTGCTTTCATTTAAAGTAAAGTAAGAGTAAAGTAAAGATTTTGTCGATAATATAATTCCAGCATGTAAGAAACATAGTTGCCTCCCCTCTTTTGTAAAGCAGGGATCACTTTTCCTTGTCATTCTCCATATCTCAAGTCAATCATATTTACAAATCATTTTGTAGCATTTCAGCTGTAGAAGAGACTATATACTTGCCCCCTAAGCCAAGAGAGGATAGAATGCCAAGTAAGAGTGTCATGGTCAACTGTGGACCCAGTGTAGGTTTACAAACAGGAAACCTAATATGGAAGCCACGTCGCAGAAGTAAAGCTATCCAGTGCGAGCTACTGTGAGTTTTCATTTTATTTTGGAGCTCATTCCTTCATTGACTTCAAACAATGCTACATTTGTATAACACTGTCCGATCAGATGCCATTGTCATTATGGTAGACTCAAGATTTACATATTGGTGATATTATTATGTGTTGTGCAGCATCCCTTTCCGTCTTGTATAGATAGCATGTTTTTATATTGTCAAGTGTTGTTATTTAACCATATCAATTCTTTGATAATTAGCAATGCTTCACCTCTGAGCCATGAGTGGTTAACAACCAGGTATGTTGTTGGTAGCCATTTCTGTTTTTGTTTCATTTTGTTGTAGAAGTCAATTGAATTAAATCAATCGCTGGGGTTGACTCACTGCACTCCGAGATTGTTTAAAATGGAGAAGCCAACTGTAAATAACTTAATCTGCCTATAAGCTAGTATCATACACAAAGTGATTAGTTTAACTGTCCAATACACCTGTTTTCTATTTATCATGTAATTTATTGGAATACATAATAATACAAGTATTTTAATTGTTGTATTTTTGATATTTAATTACTAATTAGTTATTAATCAAGTTCACTTACTCTTTGTCTCTCTTCAGCCTCCTCTGGCATCGCAAGCAGCTCGAGGTCGATTTCCTCTGCATTTCTGTATGGGACAAACAATGCCATCATATAAAACGATGTGGTAATAATTACTATAAATGTTTAAAACGAACGAAAGGATGAAAAAACCACTAACAATCACCCGAAATCTATTAGCCCAGAACATGCGTTTGCATTGGTCGAGCATTATCACGATCCCCGTGCATTGTTGATTATCTAAAATGCTAGTTTATTATTAGCGCTCTCTGGGTTTAAAAGCACCGATTGTCACAGAAAAACGCAGCCTCAATGGCAGCGAAAGGGATCGACGACCTAAGGCTAAATGAGAATTATGACGTCGCATTTTGAGTACCTGAACCGAGTGTTTTTTTGCAGGACGTACTGTTGACACCCCGTTTTTCATAGTTCTATTATTCTTTGTGTATTGAATCTAGGCTCATTCGAAAGCCAAGACTCTGATGTATTGAAATATATAATAAAAAAATTATGTAATTTATGTGCTTTAAGGAGAATAGCGTGGTTGTTCTCATTGATCATCTCTGGGGTTTCCCTTCAGAGTTGCAGTTTATTGAGGTCAAACTCTTCCCATAGACTTCTGTACACAACACCTGCAACATAATTATGCTGCTCCGTGTATGCATTTCTAGCTAGCTGCTTGCATCCACTGATGATGTGTTTGATGGTTTCCGGGACACCCTTGCAGTCTACATCTCGAATCATTTTTGGCGTGATAGATCTGTATTTGGAGTTGCATAGCTGGGAGCACTTGCTTCAGCGCTGCCATGATTAACGACTCTGGTTTCGCTGTTAGGTCACTTTCGTTCAGTCACATGTATGTTTGATGGGGTCTCCAACTTCAGATACTCTTCAGTGGTGGGCACCATGGAAAGGTTTGGCGTGCAAATCAGGTTCCATTATTACAACAATTGAGCGAAGTTCAGCTAGCAACTGGTCTATGGTGCTCATGGAGGCTGCATAAGCTTTTATGTTCTGTTGGTATATCTGTTAGCATACAATAAAACAAAGATTAGTTTATGAATTCTTGGCAGCTGTCACTGAGGCAGCTGGTGCTGAGACAGCTGTCACTGAGGCAGCTTTCACTTAGGCAGATGTCACTGAGGTAGCTGTCACTGAGGCAGATGTCACTGAGGTAGCTGTCACTGAGGCAGATGTCACTGAGGTAGCTGTCACTGAGGCAGATGTCACTGAGGCAGCTGTCACTGAGGCAGTTGTCACGGAGTCAGTTGTTACTGAGGCAGCTGTCACTGATTACTTATGAATTCTCTTAGAGCTGACTGTTTTTCACTTGTGATAGGTTTGCTTCTGATGAGAATCAAGATTTAGAGTAACATATTGCGTATTACGCTCTATAAAATCTGTACTCTACATTTTAGCAAAATGGCAGAGGCTTCAATTGAATGTGGCTTCTGTTGCCGTCAGATTATGGACATGGAGAACCCTATTATTTTGCCATGTAGTCATGTGCATTGCATGGACTGTATCAAGAACTTCTATGAAGGCAAAAAGACGATAACATGCCCTGAACAAACTTGTGGGTTAGTTTTTCTAATCAGAACGATTTGCAAAGTTTTATAAGGTAAAGGCTCTTTCAACATCTTTTTGTCTTTATGATGAGCATAGCATCTTCATTCATATTGTTCTTTTTTCTGTTGCGTTTCTGTTGTATTATTATTATCATTAAGGAATTTATTTAAACTCGGATAATATAATAACCATGTCAATACCATGTGTATATTTATAGACAAGCGGTGAAGGAATCCCTCAAAAAGTTGCTGCCATATGCTGAAAGCAGCAAAATTTGTGATATCTGTCAAAAAAAACACAAAATTCGGAAGCTGGCAACGTGCTACTGTGAAAACTGTAGGAACCATTACTGTGAGTCACACAAGCAGGTGAATAGCTCTTTACAAACTTTTAAAGGATACCATGGGTGATATGCTTTCTTTTACATATTTTTAAAAATTTGAGGTTATCCTCCAAGTTAAATCCTACATTTACATATACAGGGGTGTTCAGAAATAATATTTAAATTTTTTGTTTAAAGTAATGTTTGTATAATGTTAATGAGATATGCTATTAAGCATTGCAGTGGATACGCTATTAGGGTATATTAATGCCTTGCGAGTTACAAGTGTTCAATATTAGATGGCACTTCGCTCAAACTACTGACGAGTGTTTCAACAATACACATGCAGGGCCGTATCCTCCTATACTGCGGCTACTGCCATGGCAGTACCACTTTTTGAGGCTCAAAATCCCGGAATTCACGCCATTTTTGCTTGCTTTTAATAAATCTTTCAAAAGCTGAAGAAACACAAAATTTTCACTTATGAGCGCTGCCATATTGAATCAGTATCTGTAGTAACAACACTAAGTCACGAGCTTCACCAGAGGTATACTTGATGTCTAAATTATCCCACTCATCACCATGTGCGTTTTATGCAAATTCAACTGCAACCAAAAGAGATGGTAAGATAATTTTACTTTTTAACGCTACAATATTATTTAATTAAAGTATTTCATAGGAGACTACTCGTCTGTTACACTATTCAGAATTGTACTTGATGATAATTCTATCTCATGCTAGCTGTGGCCAACCCCTGCCGCAGCTTTCATTCACATTATATTTTAATAAGCGTTTTTAGAGACAATCTCAATAAACAGTTATATATTTAGAAAACAGTGGTTTACAATGTCACATTTGCTGTTAGAACATGTGCCCCATCAGGAGCCAAGTGTGCTATATTTGCAACTTTTTGACTAGTTAAACTAAAAAATTCTCCCCCAGACCCGCCTCCCCCCTCACCGAGAGGTGCTCGGCTCCCCTCTCGGACTCTCCCCGCAGTATCATATTCAAACAGGTAGACACAGCCCTGTACACATGTAATTACATTGAACTTAGATTTATATGCCTGTCTCACCTTGCCAATATACAGCGTGACTCAATGTATGCTGTAATCATGATGGGCTTGGTTTCAAATGACCTCGTAACAAAGTTGTGAAGCAGGATTTGTGATGTAACTGATGAACACCAAACTGTTTAAATTGCACTGACAGATTGCAGAGAATTCTGGCCACTTAATTTTATTCAATCATCATATTTTGAATGAAATAACAAATTTGAGAAAATTCCCTTTTTAATTATATAAACGTTGATATAGTTTATAACTGACAAAGGAAAAAAATATTGGTAGTAGCCTGCAAACTTTGGGTGAAAGTCCAGGCGTTTTATTATTTTAGAACATCACTGAATATGCTGTAGTTATCTAAGAATTATATCAGACCATTACATATACCAAAAATATCTGACAGGAGATGTTTACAGCAACCTGTGTTGGTGTGTTACTGATGGACAAAGCTGAAATATAGTCCTAATCAAACATGCTGGCAGATACTGCTGAGAGAGGCACAATCGATAGTCCATGTGTGGTGGAGAAGACATGAAAATCGAGAATAGTTTCATAGCATTATCTAAAAAATTAATTTTGAGATAATGCTATCTGAAAACATTTTTTAAATGCAGCAAATGCCTCGCAATTGTAAAGCATTTATAGGCCAGTAGTTATGATTGCTACGTTTGGCATTCCTCATAGATACCGCCCTAGCAAATTTTTATAATTAAATCAGTTTTGTTTCAACTTTTTAAAAGCCTTGCACTTGACTAGGATTAACTAACAATTTTTGAAACTTTTTTCTGCAAAATATTACATAAAAATAATAACTTATAAGTACACAATAATTTATTTTAATGTATTACTGTAGCTATTAAAATCCCATCTAGTAATCTATTTTATTTTTATGTATCAAAACTCTGTGCCAAGTTTCAAACTAATAAAAAAGTCCATTGTAGCATGATTGAGTTTGTAGTAAGGGTGTGTTTAATATATACTGGTAAATGGGTTTTGTTAAGGAGTGTAACAATAGAGACAGAGCAGAATTAAAGGCCTTCTTTAAAGCAACAATACAACTAATAACTTTATGGTTCACAAAAAGCTGCTTAGAAAACCAAAAGTGTTGAGTTTTTAGCCAATTTTAATAATTTCTCAGTTTCTCAAGTGTGCTACTGGTATGCTCACACCCATCTTATATGAGAGCAAAGCATGAAGTGTTATGGTCAGCAGTTGCAGATGTGAAAGTGTTATTCGCGTAGGTACACGAAGCGGGTACAGTCGATCACAGTGTGCTTCCACTTTGCGAAACTAACACCGAGCCCGTGCAGCAGAGTGAAGATAGATGTAAAAATCACGAAGGACAAATACTTTCTCTCGGCTGTCGGACTTGTCTGGTTCCCTTTTGTGTCAAATGTGTATCATGGCGGTCAACCTGCATACAAGGTTAGAAAGCTGGTTATAATATAACTTTAATATAATAACTGTTATTTATCTAAATACTGTGAGTAGCTGTTTATTGCTCCAAGTATGAACATCAACTAAACTACAAGAAATAAATATATCATAATATATGTTTATATTAACAATAACAACATAATGTAAATGAAAGCAAGAACGAGCACAAAACTACATGTTAAGCTGGCTTGTATTTGTTCGTTTAACGCAAAAAAGTCTGTTTTAGCTAAAATTATTTTCATAGGTTCAATACCAGAGCAACATAATTGTCTATGATAGTTGTTTTTTGTTTTTACTAGCAAATTAGTTTTTGTAGGTGACCCCCACCAGCTCATGTCCCTAGAGGAGTTGGTGAGTGAGCTGGTCAACGAAGAAATTCCAAAAAGCACTGCAGAAATAGAGAAACGACTTGAATTATTATTTAAAAAGACATCAAAGACTGTGGCTCTGCATGATAAGGAGACAGAAGAAGGGTTGGAAAGATTAGAGAAAGCAAGAGTTGAACACGTATGGTATACTGTGAGGATGTTTATTAGCTTTTAGCTTGTAGCATTAAGTTACCTTTAAAAAGTTAGCAGAAATTTGATTCTAAAATATATAGTAATTAAATTAACATAGAATATTTTTATAGCTGAAAGTGGTGAAGGAACAGTTTGATCAACTTGAAGATAAATGGGTAGAAAGGAGGAGAACACAAAAGAATGAGCTGACAATCTTCTTAGACAATGAAGTTGTCATGAAATGGAATCAACTGAGAGACCAAAGCCATCAGATAAAATCTAAAATAAAACAACCCCAACAAGTCAGTATACTATGTATATGTATGTATAAATATAATACGATATGTATGTATGTATGTATGTATAAATCTTTATTGGCATTGGTAGTCATCAACAAAATGATGTTATGTGTTACATACCAAAACAAAAATGACAATACAGAAATCAGGAATTATTGAGTAAGTTGAACAAAAGTGTTTTAAAAGTTGGTAATCTAGTAGTATTGTAATAGGCGCAACAAATAAACCAACACACCACAAGCCTGCTCCAGGAATGTTTTTCCCTGAGGTCACACTTAGAACTGAGTCCAAAGGATCTCGGCCAATGCATAGTGCGAAGCCTGCCTTGAAAACGGCAAAGCTGACTTGCCTTACTCTCCTTCCTCTTCTTTTGGACTCAACAGGCACTTCAGAGGGCTGCCCCAGCAGATTCAAGAGTGTCCGGCCCCAAAAACTTTGCCTTACAAGGCAGATCCTGTCAACACGAATTGATCAGAGCACATCCAGTTCTTGATCGAAACCGGGTGTACCACAAAACTTTTGAGCAAGCAAGTGCTCGACAAACTCCCTCAAAGCGTGAGGACTTGCTCGAGAAGAGGACAGTCATGGTTTCATGGCCGATGGGATCTGACTGTCATTCTACAGAAAGTCATTCTCCCATACAACTCCGCAGCGTAAAAATGGCGGTCAGCTGTGGTGACCGACATCAGCAAGGACGCCATCCTAAGGATGCCTTTCTTGGTGAAACAGCAGTGTGCTATGGAGTTTCAGCAGCCCGTGGTTTCTATTGACAGTCGGCCTCAGACTTTTATTATGAATAAACACAGGCAGCTGTTAACTCAGCGAGGTACAGATAGTGAGAGACATGGTGGTGCCGATCAGAATAAAGATGGCCGTTCCATGTCGAGTCAGTACCTGGAACTACTGCTTTTTGAAGTTGATAGAGGGTTGCCCAGGGGTCCTCAGCAGGCTACGAGATTAAACTGGCCTGGGCTAAAAAAATTGTAGTAACATGACACCTGAACCTCACGGACTAACCTCTACGTCTCTGACTTCAACAGTCGACATGTACCTGAGAGTGGAGGACCACCAGGTGAATGACAAACCATCCCTCTC
This sequence comes from Watersipora subatra, assembly GCF_963576615.1. NCBI lineage: Eukaryota > Metazoa > Bryozoa > Gymnolaemata > Cheilostomatida > Watersiporidae > Watersipora > Watersipora subatra. The sequence continues at coordinate 43,894,558 of NC_088714.1, read as the reverse complement.
TGGCTCACGTCTCGCATCTCAGAGTGCAAAAACACCAAAGGCAGAGGTGCCAGCCCACTTGCAAAACCTGTTTGGGGCAGCCAGAAAAAACTGAACCAAGCCAAGACAAGCTGAGCAACTAACGAGACCGTTGACACGCTATCAGAGCATGTTTAGCACCGGTGACCGAGATATGGTATAGACTTCTATGGTAAAGCCATCCATTCCGCTGAAGGAAGGGACCCAGTCCACTTGGTCTCCTCTGCATTAGCTCAGACCAGAGAAGAGAGCTAAGGAAAAGTGACAAGTCCAGAACCTCCTTAGCAAAGGACTCATCGAGCCCGCTGGAGGTGCTTGGAGCTTCTCAGTGGTATGGGCCCAAAAGAAGGACAAAAAATGGCGTTTTTGTGTGGATTACCTTTGGCTGCATGCAGGCACCAAGCCAGATGCCTACCCCTTTCCTTGGATTGATGACAGTCTTGACACTTTCTCCAGCAGCAGATTCTTTCGCAAATTGAACCTGGCCAGTGGCTACTGGCTGGTGCCCCTGGACATCGATGCACAAGAGAGTCGTAAAAGTGGAAAGTCTTACTATTTGGGCTCACCTCATAGCTGCCGCCTTCAGGATGCTGATGAATTGGGTACTACACATCTTGCGTTGAAAGACACTGCTGCTCTACTTAAATGACATAATCATTATTGTCCGGACTTTGACACACACCTACCCTGACTGGAAGAAGTGTTCCAACAACTGAAGGAAACCGAACTGAAGTTGAAACCAACCAAGTGTAAGCAACTCTAGTCGAAGGTGCGCTACTCGAGTCATGTGGTTAGTGCTGAAAGGGTGGCTACTGACCTATAGCAAACAAGGGTGGTCTGAAAATAGCGGACTCCTAAGGGGCTCAAGAAAGCTGCAAGGCTTCCTGGGCACAGTAAGATACTACCATCAGTATCTTCTGCGCTGTGCTACCACAGCACTGCCTCTGCACCGGCTGAACAGGAAAGGAGAAAAGTAGATGTGAGGCAACGAGGAGCAGACAGCCTTCAAGGAGTTAAAACAAGCACCTATCCTCAGCACCTGTACTGAGTTTTTCCAATCCGAATCAGCCAAAAATTCTGGACACAGATGCAAGCGACTTTGGAGTGGGTGCTGTGCTATCGCAATTACAAGAAGGAACCGAAAAGGTCATCGCACTTTTTAGTAAAACTCTGGCACCAGTGGAGAGAGATTACTGTTTTATCCGATAGAAGCTATGGACCTGATCAAGGCTGTGAAACACTTCCGACACTATCTCTGCAAATGGCAATTTTTTTTCTACATTGACCAAGCCTCTCTCCAATGACTGTGGAGAAGGAAAGAGCCTTTGAACCTTGAACCAGGTGGCTAAAAATTTTTAGCCGAGTTCCAATTCATCCTGGAGCACTGAGTCAAACTAAGTCACAAGAATGTTGGTGAACTCAGCAGACAGACCTGTAATGACTGCTGGCAGCGCAAGCTCATCAAGCTGAGGAATGATGTAATAACTCGGAAGGAGCTCGTCATGGAAAGCTAGGCCTTGTTGGTTAGACTTAAGGGAAGCCCAACAGCAGTGTCAGGGATTGCCAGAACGGCGCACAAGGCGGTTGGCTGCATGGGTCAGCTTGCTGCCATCACAGCAGCCAAGGGGTTGACCCTGGACTGACCAAGGCCACTCTGAGACTTTGTGACAAGGCTCGGGTAAAAACTCGATGTGACACTGATTAGGAGATGGGCCAGATGCAGGCAACTAACCGGTGACCGGTGGACACGATATACCAAACCATCACTCGAGCAGAAGAATTCACTAAAGATCGGCTATAGCTGAGAGACCAGGAGCTCCAGCAGCTACACAGAATATGGCCATTCCTCAGATTGTGATCGAACGGGGTATAGAAGACTCGGACATTTTTCAACGGCCCACCTCAGTGGCGTGCAGTCTGCCCGCCGGCTATCAGGAAAACAACTGTTTGGCAAACCCATGACGTTGCTCACTCTAGGGTAGAAACGACAATCAGCCGACTCCAACTGACCTAGTGCTGGCCAGGAATAACAGCCATGGTGAGAAGGCTGATCAAAAGCTGCGAGGTTTGCCAGCCAGCAAAGCACGAAAGGATGAAAACGACCAGCTGTAAACAAAGACTGTATGCTGGACGCCCCTGACAGAAGGTGGCTGGGACCTTGGTGAAACTAATGCCTTTGATGCCAAGAGAAAACAAGTGGATCTTGGTGCTGGCCAACCACTTTACCAGATGGCAGGAAGCACTGGCCCTCCCAAAAGCCTTGGCTCCAATAGTGGCTAATGTACTGAATGAGCGGATATTCTGCTATATGGGCCTGCTAGAGCAGATCCACATTAACCAAGTGTCACAGTTCGAGAGTCAAGTAATGACTGAGTCAGTTAGTTAATTGAGCTGTGCTAGTTCTGGCCTGTGAAGAAGACACACACCATTCCCTACTACCCTCAAGCCAACGGTATAATAGAGAATAACAGCCGGGAGCTGAGTGACTCTCTCTGAGCCCTGCTGTTGACCTGAAGCTGAGAAGAGCAGGATATGTTGCTCCCTTAACTGATGAGAGCTTACCGAGGTACACCCCAACGGGAGAGACAGGGCAACCGGGCAACAGGAGAGACAGCCAACCTACTGATGCTTGGCTGAGATTCGCACCTGTCAGACCAGCTAGAGTTTTATTCACCACCCACAGAGGCCCAGTCAGTGCATGAGTATGTGATGGACATGCTCAAGCGGCTTGAGGATGTACACGCACCTTTCCTAAAAGAACAGTTGGTTATCTGGCAAAAAGATAGAAAGTAACTCCAATCTACGCCTCAGGAAACTGAATTTATCTGATAAACAAAAGGAGGAAAAGAGGAGACAATCCTAAGCTTCAGGCAAAGTTTGTGGGACTGTACCAGGTCATAAAAGGTCCAACTGTACTTGCCTATTTGAGCGCCAAGGATGGTCTCCTTTGCAAAATGAGAGCCGGCCCAAACCTTTTCATGCTTACCCAGAGGAGCCAGGGCAAGCCCCCAGCCACTATTAAGCCTCGCAGAAACCTTTAATATAAAAAAGGCCTGGGCCAGAAAAAAAGAAGTCACAGGTGTGCTGGAAGCCGAGCTGAAGTTGGCCAAGCCAAAACTACGAATGACACGGAGTTTAGCAAAAAACTTGAAGCTCAGCTGGAAGAATTCTAGAAGCAGCTAAAGGAGTAACAGGCAGATATTTCAGAGCAACCAGCCAGGCCCCGAAGCCTAGAGCCAATGGCACCAGGTGCTGTTCAGCAAAACTCTCAGCCAGCCCAAATTACTTGGCAGCCGGATCGGTGTGAAGAATGGGCATGGATACGAGCTGTAACAACCAATTCCAAGCAACCCTTGCAAAGGATACAGAGGCTGAGAAAAGATACCAAGCTTGAGAGCTAAGTAGAACAAGGCCATTTGCTCACCACGAAAAGCAAGTACTCTTTTGGAGACATATTGATACTTTCCTACACCACGAAAAGCAAGTACTCTTTTGGAGACATATTGATACTTTCCTACCAAGCACTATTTTACATTCTTAAGAACTTCCTGACATAGCTCAACCAGGTAAAACTGTAAATTCTCTAGCAGATATGTTGAGCCTATTAAGGCTATTCAAGGCAGAAACAGAAGAATGCTTGGAATGCCTCTTAGACTCAGACAAGGAGACCGTGTTCGTGTGTAAGAGCAAGGGCACACCAGACTCGGATGAGGCAGTAGGGCCCTCTTCCATGAAGGAAGAAGAGCTTCCTGCCTCCATGAGCAACTCTATCAAACAGAGGGACTCATGTCGAGTCACACCTGGTTGGTGCTCTGCTTTCAGCCAAACTAGCTCAGATAATCCTTTTAAGAAGATGCTGAGCAACCACACGAGTGAAGAACCTCTCGATATCCACAAAAAATTGATTGGGTGGAGGAGCTCAAACGAGTTGAGTCTGCTAAACTGGCTTTGATCTGGCTTTGCCTCATTGAGGCCAAGCCGACTGCAGAACTGACCATGACTCGGAGTGCTACCGGGCTCCGGCAGCCAAATGTGAAGTTGAAAAAGCTGCCTGCCGAGGGCCAGCCAAGAAGGACGTTATCCAGACGAAGCATTTTTTCAGTGATGCTAGACAAAGGTGACCAAAGCGTTGTAAAACTAACCCGACATTTTCGGACTGTGTGGTGTCCCTACCAGAATCTGGTCAAATAGGCAGCACCTGTTACAGCACTTCGCCATCTACATGTGTCACTCCGGATGACAACACATTTTTCAATGATCAGGTGATGTCACACATCGGGGCACACGGAGGTGGCGAGTGCGGGAGTGTTGTATACCTAGTTGATGAGGCAAAATAGGCTAATTTTCTGCAGAAGACAGAATGGCTTGCCAACGTCCCCATGAAACTGTGCAACCCTACACTGACTGCGGCACTGTAACTCCCCAAGGAACCAAAAGCAAGTCAGTCAGTGTGGACAGGCACGAGCTTAACGGAAGTTGACCCAAGAAACAGATCGAGTTGCCGGAGCTTAAACCTACTCAGTGATCCATGGTCTTTTCTCCACAGCTGAGTCACCCTAGATTGACTGAGCAGCAAGCTGACAGCCCACCTGTCAGAATGAGATGAGTCCAAGAGCCTGCCAGCAGCCCGCCACTCCCGCCCAGGAGACACTTCAAAAAGTTTTCAGCCCGGACTGATTCGCACTCGAGGCAACAAGCTCGTGTTTTGGGAGGCCCCACAGCAGACAAACCCCTCTACTACCGGGCAGAAAAAGAGAGCGCGCCAGTTGTTAGAAGATAATTGCCGCTGGCAGGAGCTAGCTCTTAAAATAGCTAGTTTGATACGAGACAGAAAGCTGACTGGGAAGGACTGCACGTTTGCAGAGACTGAGGTCTGACGCCTGGAGTATGGCGCCTGACAGCAGCAGCTCTGGTTACAAGTGATCTCGCTAGCGGACAGTTCCCAGGGCCTCCACTGGGAGAAGAGTGTGGTGAACGATCGCTGAGGCCAGCGCCAAATACCAGAGAGAAGCCGATCCCGATGCGGTCGATGCCACAACCGGGCTGAGCTCTGGCTCGGCAGACGATATGACCCCCAGTACTACTTTTGGTCGGTTGAAGGTTAGCTGCTGAGTCGACCATGCTACCAAGAGGCGGAGCCAAGCAAGGACAAAATATATAAAAGCAGCCGCAAAAGCGATGAAGATCAGAGCACCTGGAGGTCTCATTCTATGGAGTTGATTGTATGCACGCTTTTGACTATACACATATATATTTGTAAAATATAATTGTATTTATTGCCTTGCACTTGCGTGGTTTGTTTCTTTGTGGAGCAAGTAGAGAAACTCAGTTGGTTCTTTTATATCAAATCAAATACTTTGTTTTTTAATACTCCACTCTGAAACTTGGTGATTGTAGACACTAATGGGAAAAATATATTATGCAGGCATTGGTCAAAATATGTATGGGATTGTCTTTTCTCTAGTTAAGCTATATTGGTTGTTCAATTTACCAAAAAAGTGTGAAAGGGTCATTTTACAAGCTGTTCAGAGTTACCTTCCACATAGTTTTAAGGCATTTTAAGAATTACATGGTAAAACACTGCTTAAGAAAATTTAAGCATGTTATTTGAACATATGCTATCAATTGATAATAAAATGCAATTTTGTAAATAAATTACAGTACATAGAATTACATACATGCCATGGAAAATGCAAACTATGCATGTCTAATATAGAAATAGCTTGATTTATTCAACGCTTTGGGCAGATTTCTCTGAATCTGGAGTGAAAGGAATGCACAGAGCTTCTAAACACATTACAGAGTTTTAACACAATTGAAGTTATAGTTGTATCTCATAGCAACAGTGGTAAAGGAGATTTCAGAAAATAGTCATGTACAAGGCAATTCTGAATCAAACTTGAGTTCATAGGCAAGTTATTTAAAAAAGCACTGGGATTACCAAACTTTAAAGCTTTGTAGTCAATTTGAAATGAATTGAAAAATATCAGAAAAGTTTTTGAGTAACAAATGGTTTTCAGTTTTATAAAAATAGCTGCAAATATAAATGATCGAACATCATAGCGACTGAGTTGCAGTTTTTGCAGAAGTTGATGATAACTTTCATGTTCATCTTCCATAGATAAATGTGCTGAGAAGCTTAAAGGAGTTTGTGACGGCACAGAAAAAGGCTTTTTCTGAAGGCTTCCCTTATCTGGTGGCAAAGGACTCTGTCTGTCTGGTCGCAAAAGGTACTGTACTCAGACAGTTTGGTTCCTGCTTATGATCTAGATGAATGTCAATTAATATGAAGCACATTATAGACAAGAGTAATTGTTGTTAAGTAATATTTACATGTGAATGTTTGTATTGCTGTGTCATATAGACATATATGACTTGAAATAAGTGGACAATATCTACATGTGAATGTCTGTATTGCCGTGTCATATAGACATATATGACTTGAAATAAGCAAATATGTGTATGTGGTGTGATCATATCTGTACTGATTGTTATCTTCAAACATTAAAAAGATGAAATGTTCATAATTTAGCCTCTATAATCATTCAGAAACATAATTTTACAACCATTTGGTTTAAATATTTGGAATTAGGACAAAATGAGGATTCTTTAAATATATAATTTATGATTATTGACTAAATTCACAAAGAGTAATAATTTTGTAAAGGAGAATTTTAGTTTTCTAGCAACGAGGTTCAGTTTGTTTGTCAAACCCCATTATATCCATCGATAGTATCCATGTTTCACAATAGCATTAGAATATAATAAATTTACTTGTCTGAGACTAGATACTGAATTTTACACCTGCTCAGCAATAATAGTTAAAAGCAGAATACTGGCTACTATATTTAATTACAGCTAGTTTTAACCAGTTATTACTGATCATAACCAGTTAGAACCGATCATAACCAGTTAGAACTGGTTATAATTGATGACATGGCGTTGAAATGCTTTAGACAATTCTTAAAAGGAGTAAAAGTGTTTAAATATTTAATGTTTATCACTGCTGCCAACCGCATTAAGCAGGTTTTTATTGCTTTGATAGCTTGAATTCTTGGCACATTCACACCCAAAGCTGCTGCCTAAAGACAAGTCTGACTATTCAGCAAAATACAGTCTAAATTTTTCTGCTTATTTTCGCTGTAGCATCACAATAATTTGAAACCCAATTATCTCAAAAAATATTATAATGCGGTGTCTATGACAATCATCATAAATCTATGGTGTGATATTAAAGAGCCAATACCATAACTGCTCATCTGTACAGATAAAGGGCTAGAGATAGAGCTTGAGATCAAACCTGCGGCTGATGTCATAATCGCTGATGGAGATCTAAAGTCCTTGCCTTCTAAAGAGATGGTTCATCTAGAGACTCTCAAGCTCCCTGCTTGCCCTCTCAGCCTCTATGGCCATGATAGATATTTATTTGTTGGGATGGACAACAATAACATAGCTAGAATAGATAGTTCTTATAATATTAACAAGTCCTTTATTAGCTGTTCGGCGCCAGCAGAGTCTATTATTGTCTATAGGAACCGAGTCTATACTCTCTCGGAGCATGATGAAGACTACGCTATCTCTGTGTTCAATATGCTTGGTGACAGGTTGAACAGGTGGTCAGTCTCAGTTGCTAGTGGCTATTTCTCTGACATACTAGCCATAGTGTCAGATGAGCTGGTAGTAGCTGAACAAGCACACAGGAGGCTCGCTGTATTCTCTCTTTCTGGCCAGCTAGTTAGATATGTTCCATGCAGTGTGCTGGGTAATGGTAGTACATTCATGAGCGCTTTAGACGATAGCTCTGTGCTTATATCCGATGTCAACACCTTTCAAATCTCGAAGTTTAATATCTATACAGGCGCAGTTGAGTGGTCAGAGAATGTAAGTAGGCACTGTGGTATATGCTTCTACAAGTCTAAGTATGTACTTGTAGGTAGGGCTGAGAGTAGACAATTTCAAATTCTAGACCTTTTATCAGGTGAGTTCCTTACAGTTGAAGAACGATCGCACGATTGCTTAAAAAACATTAAAGTAGGCTATTACAAAAGTTTAAATATTTTACAATAAACATCGATTGTTTTTGCTCTCTATTTCTCTCATGCATACAATAATATTGGTGGTACACGTATACTCGTGTATGCCACATAGACACATCAACCTGTATATGCCATATAGACACATAACTGTGCATATTATATATACACACATATGTCTGTACATATTATATATACACATATACCTGCATACACAATCTATACTTGTATATACCATATACATGTATACACATATACCTGCCTATACCATCTATACCTGTATATACCATATATACACATATACCTGCATATACCATCTATACTTGTATATACCATATATACACATATACCTGCATATACTATCGATACTTGTATATACCATATATACACATATACCTGCATATACAATCTATACTTGTATATACCATATATACACATATACCTGCATATACTATCTATACTTGTATATACCATATATACACATATACCTGCATATACCATCTATACCTGTATATACCATATATGCACATATACCGGTACATACTATATGTGTATGTATAGCTGAATATGCAATATATATCTATATATGTATACATTGTACTTGTATATGTGCATATTTCTTTATGGAATGCATTATATGATAAAGAGAATTGCTGTTTTAACTTTTAAATTTACCAAATACAAAAATTGGTCAAAATTAACTGTTTAATTTTGGTTTTGATGTATATTTTTAATAATGCAGTGACTTAAAATGTTACACTTCTTAGTAAACTTTGCCCTGTTACACAAAACTTTAAGCAAATTAAAGCAATTTAAAATTATTTTTATGTCTCTGAATATAATTTACTTTTAAGATATCAACAGATAGTTATAATTTTTTTTGCAGGTAGTTTGGTGTCTGAGTTAACAAGTGATGTGATACCAGGAGACGGTATTTATCGTTTGCAGATGTTTGGCTCTTACCTAGCTGTTGCCAATAGCTGGTATGAAAAGATTAGCTTGTTTGCGATATCCTCCCACTTACCTTAATCAAACACTCTAGAATCTCTAGATAGTTCCTTATTTGTCAGCAATGCTGTACAACCAGTATTCTATTTCCTATTGTTGAATGCCTCAGGAGCTAGTTACTAGTTAACTCCCGATCGCTCAACTATAACATTATGAAAATATAATATTATAATATACAATGTGATAATATAAAAACATATTTTAATTGAAGAGTTGGTCTTGTGAACATCTGAGAAATTTCTTAGCATTGGAAAGAAATTGCCCTGAGATGCAACCTAACAACACCAATTTGAAGCAAGCTCTATGCTGGTGACCCAATCTATGCCAATAATTTTCCACAAAATTTAGCCAAAACCAAACTTTTATTTGAAGTGAAACTAAAGAAGTTAATATCCATAAATGTCTGACAATGTCACCCTAACCTTGACTGATGATACATAAAAAGCTCAAAGAAATCTAAAGGAGTAAGAAATACAGACACACCAGTGTTATGTTCTAAATCCATAATAGGCATATTTTTCTTCTCTGTTAACATTGTTAATATTGTCAACATTGTTAACATGATGAGTTAAAATTTTTAACATTGCTTTAATTAGTAAGATAAATTTCAGCATCATCAATTAAATAGGTGAATTCTTACCAGTTAAATCTCTGACTGGTTGTCTGATGAACTAACTGACCACAGAGCATAAAACTACCAAAATAGCAAATACATGTACTGTACTTTTTCGGACTATAAGCAGCACCCCTATATAAGCCGCATCTGCTTTAATTTCCAAAAAATGATAATAAAACAATACATAAGCCGCACCTTTGTATAGGTCGCAGAACCCAGGACGGTGCTTTTTAAGGCGGCAGCAACTTTCCTGTTTAAAATGAACAGTGCCTAACAGCACTGTTTCGTATTAACCGACGCTTTTCAACCTAGTGTTTAACGGAACAGTACTGTTAGGCATTGTTTTGTTTTTTCTTTCACCGTTAGAGGCACACTTAACCGAAGATTCTGGTTAACGCGCCCTATTGGTGAAAGAAAAAGCCACAGAATAGCCGCACCCTTATATAAGCCGCATGGCTCAAATCATCAATAAAAAGTAGCGGCTATTAGTCCGAAAAGTACGGTACTAATTGAATTGTCTAAAAATCATGCAAACAATTTTATTAGAAAACAACTGAAATTAATGGTCTACTCAAATCACACAATCAGAGCAAAGAAGAGTACACAAATTATATTTTTCAAAAGTTATAACTTAGTGTTAACTTCAACAGAATGATTCGCAATGAAGATGGAAAACATATTGTCTGATTCTACCCTAGTTTACTGTTGGGGTCAGTTTAGACCAAAATCAGATCGAGATGATGCAACTTAAACTGAAAGTTATCTGACTATTTAAAGTATTTCAAAAGGTTTAAAGACAATAAAGATCATCATCTATAAGTTCTTTAGCTTTCATCTGACCAATTTCTTAACAGTAGCAAACTCTAAGCTCGCAGTTACTTGTTCTTTGATCAGACCTGGCAGGGCCTAACAGGTAATATTAATGATGGCAAAGCCTAACAGGTAATATTAGTGATGGCAGAGCCTAACAGGTAATATTAGTGATGGCAGAGCCTAACAGGTAATATTAGTGATGGCGGGGCCTAACAGGTAATATTAGTGTAAAACAATATGAGGCAAACAAGGCGAGTTTTCTCCTGCTAGTCCAGCAGGTTGTATCACAGGAAGCGTTGGGTTACGTGCAGTTTGCTGTCTATAGCAGAGCAGGCAAACTTTATAAAATTACTAAGCTTGAAGTTGCCCCCTCACACATATATACATCTCTTAACTACCATTGGGAGTTAATCTGGTTGCCGTAAAGGACTCAGCCAACTTCCTTTGCGCATATAGCTGGGCGTATTGGTTCACAGCTTTTTTGTTCTGCAGTATTTAAACTGACTATCATAGGCTGACATTGTACTGTCTGCCAAACTTTTTTTCCCACCAATCAATACAAGTTCAATCTCGTTCTTATCAGATTCTTCTGTTTATTTAAATTTATTTCTAGTTTTATGAGGGGTTGTCAGTTCATGTCTTTTGTATTAAAAGCTCATAATATTGAAGGAACTAATATAAGCATGTTGCTACTGTATGTATGGAACTAATATAAGCATGTTGCTACTGTATGTAAGGAACTAATATAAGCATGTTGCTACTGTATGTATGGAACTACTACTGTATGGCTGGTCCAAAAACGACGAAAGATTTCATATGTGATGTAGCCATTCAGTAAATCGTCTGGCTCTAGCGAAATAACTTACACGTGCCCTTAGTAGCAGACGGTGCATAAAATAATTATTATTTACATTTATAGTTATTATTAAATATTTAAAATAATGCCTTAGTGATTGCGCATGCATAGGTGAAAATTAGCATTTTATGTTTATTATGATAAAATAATTTTATTTCTCCTTGAATGTATTACAGAATTTTTTCTGTAATATTAGAAGAGCTCAGCATTCATTTATGTTTGCGATTAGCCAATATATGTTCATATATGTACATATGTATGCATATATTACATTTTCGTATGTATATACATATATGTGTATGTACATAAGTACTTTATGTATGTACATATGTATGCATGTATTTATATATGTACGTATGGATGTGTATAAAGGCTTGTACATATGTACGTATCTATGTACGTTGACATTTATGTATGCTTACATGTATGTACATATGCATGTATTTATGCATGAATGCACATATGCATGTACATATGTATGTATATACACTTGTAAGCATGTTTTTTACACACTTAAGTATGTATGTACATTTGTCTGTGCGTACATAAGTATGTATATACCATATACATACTTACATACGTAACTAGTCATACGCAGGTGCATACATATAAATGTATGTACATACATGTATGTAGGTATATACATCTGTACATATATATATATCTCAAAATTTGTTGTCTGTCATTTGGTCCATTTAGCTATAGCGATTGGTATTTGGCAATGACAAATCTGTATCGCAGAAGATTTGATCTCAGAACTTTCTGCTCGCCAGGCGATAACCTGACTAATGATATGAGTCGTTATCTGGATTAAAATACGCATAGCACTCTGTGTTACACAACGTCACTAAAGCTTGCTCTCACAGCTCTTATTAGTAAGTTTAGCAATATGGATACTATATAATGAATATAGATAAGTGTTAATCTTACGTCACTGATTTTATTTTCATTTTAATTTTTTTGCTTTTTTTCTCCCCGCTTGGATTTTTTTACTTCATGCTTTCTAATTTGCTTTCGCCTTCACTTTTAGTTGACCCTTTTGAAAGGAAACTCATCTAGGGATGTTTGCTTTTGCCTCCCCTTCAAAATGTTATGAAAGCACTGTTATGACCGCATGACATACACGAGTGTCACCACAAAAGGCTAACGCATGACCATTAGCCAACTTGTCCAAGTGCTTCGACGAGAAAAACTGAGCAACGGTGTTCTTGTAAGCAGCCTATTACATACTTGGCTACCTAAAGACCGCATTGGGAACAAGTTCGTACTGCAAGTTTACCTCATATCTCAGGAAAAATATTGCTGGAATATAATTTTCTCATACCTTAAAATTTCTCAGATGTTGGGACACTCGTATGTCGAGGTATGACTGTACTTACAGAAGGCCAATTCGAGCTCCTAAGTACTGTAACTAATCACAATCTATTTCCTGTGTAAAAATCTGTACTACTGTATAAGGGAGGTTCCGCTGACTTTAAGCTGGTGACTTAACAACCTAGTAACACTCTACTTACCATAAAGTAGCATTGGATTACTTTTTTCACCCACTCAAGGTGACTCTTGCCTATCATACTGATACCAAATGCAGCAATAGTAAGTAAAATATCCAAGTGTAGTTATTAGTATAGTTGGTTGTACAGAGAATAGAATCAATGCAGCCAACACTTTAAGGTAGAACAAATTATTTGAATCAGTTTTCATGGCGTAATGATCTTGATTGTTGAAGTAAAGTCAGTGAATATTGTTAGCTGACAGTCAGTTTCATAGACTTTTAGAATATTTTACTGTTCATCTCAATTTAGACAAATCCTCATGGCTTTGGGTATCGTCTAAACCAGCTGTGCCCAACCTATGCTCTGCAGGCCACATCCAGCCCATGAAGCTGCCTCTTGTGGTCCACACTTATACAGTTCATTGGAACGACAAGTTGTAGTTATAATATTAAAATAACTTTTAGAAGCGAGATGAGTTACCGTAATGTCACCACAGAGTCTCTCACTCCTTAATATTTTTTTAGAAGCCAGACACAAATTTTTTAATCCCTTCCTATCTTTCACACTAATGGGACCTTTATGGGCTTACCCGCTGCGCTGTATCTCTGAGGCTTGACAATTATTAGCTGAGAGCTATTTACAGCATACTGTTGCATGCCTAAATTGAAAATACTGAATAACTTTGTTATACGCTCATTACACCTTTACAACTTCATCAAACTTGGAGAAAACGTAAGCAGATAGCGATATATACAAATAGCAGCAATCTTTACTATAATAAGAGCCATTTCCGTCCATCTGTCTAAAACAGCCGTTCAGGGTTGGAAAAAATATCAGATAGCGCTAGATTAAAACTCATGACATTCAGCTTGCTGGACCAACAATTACCTTGAGGGCGGCTAAAGATTTATAGTGCTTTTTACACACATAGTCTACACGCAGTCAATTAAGAAAATAGTAATAATGCTGAAACCTTTGTACACAACACGTAAATAAAAACATTCTTTATCTTCTTTCGGTCCACTCTCTAATACGTTTTACTGACAGAACAAAAGTCTAGTTCATATTGAAGGATGTAAACTTGTCATGTCAAGTGTACATTAGAATGCTCAACCTAGACCATAGATATAATAAAGGGTCTATTATATCTATGGTCTAAAGTCCACATGTGTCAAACTCACGGCCCGCGGGCCAAATCTGGCCCACCTTGTAATCATATCTGGCCCGCAAGATCATTTTACATTATCATTATTCATGGCCCATCGGTATGAAGCATACGGGTTTGGGTTACAGATCCCTTTATAAAACTCTTCAGCTGCCTCGCCATGTACTTTTCTTGTTAATAAAGTCTAGCTGTTAAAAGATATTACAAAGTTAGAAAAGTTGATTCTGAAAACAGAGCTTTTAATAACCAATAGAAAACTAAGTATATGTTTACTGACAATACTATATAATTTTAACAGGAAATATTATTAAGTCAGCTTACAGACAACTATGTGGCTGTCAATAGGTTGCGGGTGACTTAAAGTAATTCAAGATTGCACCAAGCGCAGAGTTACAATTCTAGGCACTGCACAACTCTAAAGAGCCCTTTGCAAATCAGTAAACCAGTAGTTGTTAGAGATCCAGGTAAACGACCCATTGATAGACCAGTAATAGCAATGCATTGGGGTGAAGTGGTGGTGCATGGAGACTCTCAAAGGCTGTTGTGTTGCAACCAATTACATGTTAGAGGGTATCCATTACAAACATTTGAATCCAAGACATCGCACCTCATGGGTCAGCAGCGGGTGTGCTTGCACCAGACTCAAAGAGAGATGGTGTGCTTGCGCCTTCTTCTAAAATGCTGGTGTGCAAAAGCCAGGTGTACCGGCATTTGATGCTGATGAGTCTGCGCAAAATAACTCAGTTGTGCCGATGTTTTCTCTAGATGTTTCGGAGCACACTAGTCTACTTGTAACTGTACCATCAGAGCATGAGTATATGGGTGTGCTTGCACCTGATAATTGATCTTAAGGAGCAACGTCTTCAACCTGGTGTATTTGGTATGCAACAAAAACGATACCACCGAAGTAAGCTTCCTCTTAATTTCTAAGAATGAGGCTAAAAACAAGGTAAAAATTCTTAACTTGTGAAAGGATTCAATTTATAAAACTCTCTTGGATGAAGACATATTTGGCTGAAAACTCGATTGTGTCGGGTGTATAATATCCGTAATGGACAACTATCGTCCAACCGTCATTTGGGTAGGGTGATTGCATGCATTTCATTTTATTTAACACTCACAGATTCAAGGGCACCCTTATTTATGTACCTATTAGACTGGCCTGGTCCACTAGATTCCATAAAACAAACCTAAAAAGAGAGTGTGTGTTGCTAAGTCGTAACATCACAACGTCAAGCGAGATGTTTGTCCATTTTGATGACAAACTTAGCTTGAATGGTATCTCAGTAGTCCTATGCACCATTGATGTAATGGGTTTTAGATACATAGTAAAATCACTTGGCCTTTTTATTTCCACATCACACCATTTTTAAAAGGAGGAGGTGGAGGACTTCGTACTTAATGAGGGATTTTCAACTGATAAATTAAATCTAGAGTATTTGATCGTACAGCAGTGGGCTCGGAAAATTCATCAAGTAAACAGATACAATAAAACCTGGGCTAAATATAACATTCTAAGCAGAAGATAGAGTGTGCTTGCACTCTTAACATATGAACTGTTACTTACTGCTGCCCAAAGTGTGCTGACTCTTACTATAAGCACTGTTCTTTAACGTTAATATTTTCTACATCAATGAAGGAGTGATATTAAGAGTCTATTCTATGTTCTACTAATAAAGACTAACATGAGTTTAAAGCTCAGCTAATGATTTTGGTGTGTGGGCCATGTTACCAGGGTGGACATTGCAATGTGTTAGTGTAATTGCATTTAATGATCAAAATACTATCGATGAGCTTTGGCTCATAGACAGAGGTCTGCTCTGTTTGTTGATGAATTGCAGTGCTGAAGCTTAGAAGAGAGATGTAGGGACTGGCGACAACCAAAAGTAGAGGTCAGGAATGTAAAGGCAAAGACCAGGGCTCTTACACTCTGGTTCTGGTGATAGCTCGATGGGTCTTGACGAAGCCCAAACCTGATCTAATCTATACCTGCTCATCAGGTAACACTGTTATGTGTTCAGGGAGAACCTATATTATGCATAACAAACTTAAATCCACACACAACATCAGTGTTGAAATTGCTTTGCCAACTTATTTTATTCTGAACATGTTTAGTTGTGAACTTTTGCTTATATTGTGTGAACTATTTTGATTATTACTGGTTCAGCCACTAATAAAAGCGTTAAGCTATGGTAAGCGATACTGATATTCACCGTTAAAAAATACTTCTTTGTTATATAAGTCAAACAATTACAATACACAACTAACCAATTCTAAAACAATAATATTAATGACAAAGTGTTAAAACAGCCAATGAATGTTACACATTTACTCGAATGGTCGTCCAATTTCATTTACTCGGCCCCGTATGGCTGTGAGCCTTGACAGTCAAGTGATAGTCATAGCAGTTTTTAGATACAGAAGCTCAACTGATGGTGGAAGCAGAGGCTCTAAAGGCCGTGAAAAGATCCTCAGCCGGCAGATTGGAAGAGAACCCCCACAGGCCCTTTGGAAAGAGACTGAATCATTGGAGCTCTTTTCTATTATACATGTAGATATCTAGCATGTGGGGAAGCAGGCCTGTAAAGAGTAGGTTGAGTGTCAAGGTCAATCAGCTGATTTGTCTCCAGTGTCTCTTTGGTGGTTCTCTGGCAGGGCGATTGCCTCATCTTATGAGATGGATGCCTTTCACTTTGGAGTTTCTAATTTGGCTGTGGTTGCGTTTCTAATTACAAGATATTTTGTTGTTTGTGCATATTGTAAGTATATCTTGTGGTCTGCTTTTACTCCCTGTTTGATTATATCAGCTTGGCTATCTTGTTTTGGAGATATTTCATACAACAACACTTGTTAATACATTAACTAATACGACGCACTTTCCACTTTATGGGATCGCATACGTATCCACATCTCGTCTATATATAATATACTGCACAACTTAGCTTCAGTGAAGTACGATCAATGTACAAGCTCGATATATAGGCAACTAGAAAAAGCCATCAGAAAAGGTTTTGATGGCATTCGCAACAATAAATGTTAATAGATTCGACAATGTTGCTGCGCATGCCAACACATTGGTCGTTTGGGTAATCACACGCCACGCAAAGAACAACTCTGCGTCCTCGGTAGTTCCTTTGCTGAATGCATAGACTGCGTAGCCGATCGCTAGCTGGGGTAGGTGTATACACCGCGCTCTACCACTGACCCAAAAACATTTACTAGCTCGACCTTAACCTAAGATGCCTCCAAATCAACCCATTCAGTTTGTCTCCTCATTTTGAAGGTTGTGTTGATCGGCCAACGTCTTACGTGTTCAGTTAACCATCGATTACATTGTCAATTACTTACACCAATGATATACAGCCCCCCATTGGGGGCTGTATATCATTGCTTACACTAAAATACGTATATCAGCAGTTTGTTATTGCAACTATAAAATGTAGCACGGACTAATGGTGAACTTAGTAGACAATTAACAGCAAAGTTTGGGGCAAGATCCAATTTGCTGAAATTGTTTTGAAACCTTGCTGTGGCTATCCAGAGCGTTGCCCTGCATGAGAATTTTATTTTGACGACATATTAACAGCGTACATTAAAAGAGCAAATTATGAAATGCATAATAAATACTATTAGGCAGACATAGTCCTGAATTGCATGCAAGATGCTCATTCATATTGCCTAAGAAGCCTAACAAATGATCCCTCAAGAACCAAAAAGCATCACACGAAGTAGCTAAGTGCATCTTTCAAATGTTGCCGAATATAATTTATAGATGTTTATATTAGGCAAAGGGCTTCACTCGATCTCTGCATTTGTCTCTGAAACTATTTATATGCAGTGCCACATGAGAACCTAATAGAAAATTTATCAATAATGATACACAGTTTTATTTTCTAAATAATTCTACTTGTTGTCAATTGTACAGTTGTTGATGTCTTCTCACATCACAAAGTTAGGTAATGTCTGTGCACGCAATTTTAGCTTTGGTTTGGCGCCGCACAGATATGTATAGGCATATAGATATATCTATATAAATCTTTAAGTTGGTCATTGTCTATTATCACCTGTTCAGATGTTTGCCTGTCTAGTGATAGCTACGAAAATATTGGAATGAAAAGCTTGCTTCATGATAGATTTGAACTCACAGTGGTTGTAACTGCAAGTTTCAAACCACACATTTAACCACTGAGCCAATCAGTCCTTAGCATTCCATCACTCTTATTATATACTGTATACCGTGTGCACATGCTAAATGTGCACTTTTGATTATTAACTAATATTACCTTTTGCATTCGTTATGTTTTGAAACTGTTTAAAAACTAATTTTTTGCTACTAATAATTATTTTTTAATTTGTAATTTTTAAATGTGCCATTTCAATTTTAAATGTGCCATTACACTTCTAATTTTTGTTTTTCGTAAGGTTCGATTGCTAAATCAGTAAATGCTAATTTTTTTCACGCGGACAATGGTATTATCTCGAGTAGGAATAGCCTGTACATTCTCTCTCTATTTGGTCAGACAAATTACTAAACAGACATTCCGATATGTCATTTTTACATTTGTGCCAGTATCGAGAGGTACCAGTGTCGTCGTATTAAAAGTTTTAGTGGATAGCTTCTGCTGGAACAGTAACCTTTTTTATACACACACACACTTTTATGCACGAGTTGTTACTATTAATCTAACATATTCAGGATTTTTATTTTGTTTTCTCAGTTCGCATTAATTGTATCATTATTAAATCATCTTTTATTGTAATCGTAGCAAAACAGACTTAATTTAGTTAATACTTGCTAATTATTTAACATTTACATCTAAACACTTTTATAGTTGTTCTTGCTCAGCAGTTTTTGCTCGGCAAAAAGTCTATCATGTTGGCGTTATGTTTTATTGTTGTAAGGTGCGAATGCTGTATCTGCCTTGACCATCATACTGTCTGTGCTGTTATACATGTAAATTTTACTGATAATAAATTTTATTAACACAACCACATTATTGCTAAGCTGTTTGTATATACCATGTCTAAACACAGGTTATAGGCGAAGAACTGGTGAGCCATGATTAGTGTTTTAAGTATGTAGAAGTCTCCATTCAATAAATGCTGGCGATAACTCAGCAGTGCAATAGCAAAATATCTCGTTAAAATTTCTTGAAAGATGCAAAATCTTTTGATACTGCCAGTTTGAAGAATTTCAGTTTGTCTTGCAATGTCAATTTGATTATCAGTTCTCTGTACAAAAATAGGACAACTCCAATTTGAGTGGTTTGAGACTGATGCATTGTAGACTAGCTGTAAAACACATTGCAGATTTCCGTTGTTCTCCCCAACATTTTTGACATGTATGACTGCATATGTGCATACATAGTCTGATCAGCGCAACAGTTTCAGTAGACTGCATCTTTGAAGTTGTTTTACAGTATGAAAGACCACTCTCAATAAACCTCTTGCTGTACGTGATACTGTTCCCGTGGACGGGTAATACTGTCAGTTTGAAGAACTTTAGTTTGCCTAGCAATTTCAATTTCATTATCAGTTCTCTGTACAAAATCAGGACAACTCCAATTTGAGTGGTTTGAGACTGATGCATGTAGACTAGCTGTAAAACACATTGCAGATTTCCATAGTTCTTTCCAACATTGTTGACATGTATGACTGTATATGTGTATGCATAGTCTGATCAGCGCAACAATTTCTGTAGACAGCATATTTGGAGTTGTTTGACAGTATGAAAGACAACTCTCAATAAACCTCTTTCTGTATACGAATCTGTTCCCGTGAACGGGTTATGCAGGTAGTGTATATATATTCGCAGACATATGTATTACCTTTTCACGCGGACATTTGTACTTTCTCTGTAGGAAGAGCCTCAACATTCTCTCTCCGTTCGGTCAGATGGAGACAGTACGATATCTCATTTTAGAAACCCATGTATATATACTATCCGAATGCCATATGCCGGGCATATACAACCTGAATACAAACCAAATGCCCGTGCAACATCAGGCATTTGGCTAGTATATATATATATATACTAACCGAATTCCTGACATTGCGGGGGTATCAAAAATAGCTTATAAACAGTGGCAGGTAATGTAGTTGCCATTGGCTAATTTGAGTAAGCTAATATACATATTGCTAAACGTACTAATAAAAGCCATGAGAGCAAGCTGTCGTAACGTTGCCGTTGCGTGTAACCCAGACTCACTATGCGTATTTTAACCCATATAATGATTATCTGCCCAATGAATTCATTGTATCCTGTGTAGCTTAATACGTTAGCTTGTCGCTCTGGGACCGGTAGGTTATGAGATCAAATCCTCTGCAATGCGGATTATTCATTGTTAGATTTTAATTGCTATAACTGAACACAGCGTTTCATTGAAGACAAAAAGTTGAACACTGAAATATACATATACACATGTTCATGTATGATATAGTCATTTGAAAATTACAACAGAATAGAGATGTTTATTTTGTTTTCAGGTGACTTGAAATATAGTTACAAGTTTAAAATAGTCTTAGCCCAAATCATGAATACCATTATTGTAGATACTTTGGACTTGATGTAGATGATGACTCGGCAGATAGTAGCATCTTGAGGATAATGAATGTCATTTCTGGTGAACTTTGTGGTATGAATTAGCAATTCATTTTAGTAAATTGTCATCAGACTTTCCACAGAAAGGTTGGCTGGTTACAACAGTAATCACCCAACCTTTTTACAAAAATTCAGATTTAGGACAAGTTCACGAGCACTGGCCAACAGAAGCATTCTATTTACTACTCTAATTTTTTTACTACTGAACTAAACATAGGGATAACGTCAGTTTTTAGCTTACTGAAAATAGTTTATCAAAAAAAGTAAGAATAGGCTCACATGGTACACGCTTACAATGTCCTGCTCTCATACTTGACAAATAACATAAGGAAAAACGTTGATGTGATTTGTTACATACCCTTTCAAGATCTCCTTCATGTTAGCTTTGGCATTGTTACATTCAACTCTGAGAATGACTGCTGTGAAATTTTTAAGGCACCATAATCAGCCTGCTACTGTAAATTCTCTTAGTGCCATACATTTTTGTTGTTGTGTCAAACAATAGGAAGCAACTTTTTCATTTGGTATTGATCGTCTTTTAATTTTTTTGTCGCATTTGTTCACCATGTCATGCTTTTGTTTCCCAGAAAAAGTGACCATAAAGAAGGAAGTGAACGTTAATGACGATGCTCCTATGAGCACCAACTCTACAAGTAAGCGTTCATACACTTACAAACATTCTTACAAACACTTGCAAACATTCCCACACACATATATATATCATTATATATATTTCTCAAAATATGTCTGTCTGTTATTCCTGCTATAATGCACGCTGATTATTTTACTGATGTAGCCATGCGTTACGATGACCCTGTTAAAAATATTTTTCGTAAGGTTCAATTGCTATATCCGCGGTCAAGGCCAATTCTTTTCACGCGGACAATTGTGTTATCTCCGTAAGAAGAGCCTCGACATTTTCTCACCGTTCGGTCAGACAAATACAGTACGATATCTCATTTTTACATTTGTACTAGTATCGAGAGGTATCACTATCGTCGTATTCAAAGTTTTGATGGATAGCTTCTGCTGGAACAGTAACCTTTTTTATACACACACTTCTATGCAAGAAGTGCTATTATTAATTCAACATATTCAAGATCTTTATTTTGCTTTCTCAGTTCGTATTAATTGTATCATTACCGAATCATCTTTTATTGTAATCGTAGTGAAACAGACTTAATTTAGCTATTACTCGCTAATTATTTCACATTAACATTTAAACTTTTTATAGTTGTTTTACTTTTATTTAATTTCTTTGACTTGCACAAGACATTTTTTCCATGACAGGAAGTTTGAATGTTACAGTTGTTTGACGAAGTTTAAAAACCTTTACAGTTGTTGTTATTTTTTCTCTTAATTTATTTAAACTACACAAAACACTTTTCTCATGATATGAAGTTTGAAAGCTAGAATAGCAAATGTTGGTATATGTTAAATACAATTAAATTTTCTGTCCAACGACTTTTTTATTACCCTGGCAACGTCGGGCATTCAACTAGTATATATAAGTGTATACATATGCAGTATACATATATATACTAGCTGAATGCCCAGCGTTATATATATACATATATATATATGTGCATATATATATACGTATATATATATATATACACACATATATATGTTTGTGTATATATATATGTATATATATACACATATGTGTGTGTGTGTATATATATATATATATGTGTATATATATATGTATATATATATGTATATATATGCATATGTATATATATACATATATATACACATATATATGTGCATATATATATGCATATGTACATATATATATACATATAATAATATATATAATATACACTAAATTAATGCCTGGCGTTGCTTAGGTAATAAAAAGGTCGTAACGCAAAAATTTAATTTTATTTAACAAATAACAGCAGTTACTATTTTAACTTGTAAGCTTCATATCATGAACAAAGTGTTTTGTGTAGTTGAAATGAGTTAACAGAAAAATAAAACAACTGTAAAGGTGTTTAAATATAAAAGTGAAATAATTAGCCAGTAATGGCTAAATAAAGTCTGTTTTGCTATGGTTACAAAAAAAGATTTAGTAATAATTAATACAAACTGAGAAAACAAACATAATACAAATAATGACTTTGTTAAATTAATAATAACAATCAGTGCATAGAAGTGTGTCTATATAAAAAAGGTTACTATGCAGTAACAGTGTATTTAGTGGTTGTGATCTGCAATAAAATGTAACATTACAATGCAGATGTACACTATATGCAGTGCATACCGTGGGGAGTTCTTACCTTCGAGGCAGACGTATAACATAGACTTTGAATTTAACTTAAATGAATTTAGCTTACTAAACACACACTTGAAGCTAAGTTTTAGTCTGTATTTTACTAAACTTCAACTTTGTCATCGGCTAAAATTTCATCAACTATGTTTTTCAATTTCATTTTCACTATAACGAGAATAATGCTGAACTGAGATAAAGAGCGAGCATCATATTTTTTTAGGTATTGTGAGATGGATTTTGGCGAATAGCATATCGGTATATTTGTTATTTCGACGTAATCAGCACACAAACTGCCAAATTTTAATTTCGATGGAATTTTTTGTTGATATCGTATTGCGGAAAAAGTCGAAACAATTTTCGTCTTCGTATGGCGAGGACGAAAAACACCATGTTTACTTTGTAAGGTGGAAAAATCGTTGTACAGTGGCATCGGTACTCCGAGGGCACACTGCATTAATTAATAATAATAAATGCACATTTAGCGTGTGCAATCGCGAAAAGGCTATACAGTATATGGTAAGAGCGATGGGATGGACAAGACCAGCTTAGCCTTGTGATTACATGCGCTTGACAGTAGACTTGCGATTTGAAGGTCACGGGTGCAAATCCAAGATGAAGGTGATTTTTTGTTGCTTATACTTTATCATTTTAACACACAAGCACCGAGATTTATATATATAACTAACATCATTACAGTATTAAAAAATATATATCAACAAAGGGCAGAAATATTAGTTGTAAAGAATTTAGATTTGATAATGCAGAAATAACTTGTGTACTTTTGGCGTGCTTTCTGGTACCTGTTCTATTAGTGGACCTTACAAACGTAGTCCTTGGCAATGAAACATAATATTTTTGCTTGGTTCTGATGGCTGTATTCATTCTGTCATCTTTGCAGTTTTATCTATTTTTAGCAGCAGTAATAACTGAACTAGAGTCTGATGATGTTTCTTTGGATCCTCACCGGAGAGGTTCGCATTCTCCCTCCCTGTCTGATACAAACTATGGAAAGATTTATGGTTACTCAAGGAAGCATGTGCAATATAGTCACTATCTTTTCATCTCATTGTTCGCATTGCAAATAACCCTGATCCATCAGCTGCCTTGACCTGTAGGTTTAGCTAGTGTAGTTGTCTATTTGTAGTTATCTAACGATAGGGGACAGGGTGAGCTAAATGAAGTTTTAAAGTTAATTCAGCAATACAACTATGAGTCTTGATCATTTTTCCTAAAAGTTCATAACTGTTAGAGTTTTACTGGTGACTGTATTGTCATACAGGGGCTCAAACGACAACCACAGCAAGTGCTTCTCATCATGGAAAGACATGCTCTCCTGTAGAGAAGCCATATGAGTGTGAGATATGCAGTCGTCGTTTCTCATACAGCACTTATCTGAGCAAGCATTTGAAAACTCACTCTGGGGAGAAACCATTTAGATGTGAGATATGTACTCAGCGCTTTGCACACAACTTCTCCCTGAACAACCATATGAGAACTCACACCGGAGAGAAACCGTACGAGTGTGAAATATGTAATCGATGTTTTTCTCACAGCTCTTCTTTGAATAAACATTTGAGAACTCATACCGGCGAAAAACCGTTTCGATGTGAAGTATGTGATCTGTGCTTTTCGCAAAACTTTTCGTTGAGCAACCATATGAGAACACATACCGGAGAGAAACCGTATGAGTGTGAGATATGTAACCGTAGCTTTTCACAGAGAACTGCTTTGAACAGTCATTTACGAACTCATACCGGAGACAAACCATATCGTTGTGGGATATGCAACAAAGGTTTTGCTCAAAGTAGTGGATTGAATTATCATTTGAGAACTCACACTGGAAAAAAACCATATCAATGCGAGACATGCAGCCAAAGCTTTTCACAGAGAACTTCTTTGAAAATTCATATAAGAACTCATACCGGGGTGAAGCCATACCAGTGTGAGATGTGTAGTAAATGTTTTGCTCAAAGCAGTGGTTTGAACTACCATTTAAAAACTCATAATAAAAAGCTATGATGAAATTAAAACACTTCAGAGAGGTCATGCTGCCACCAAACCATTACAGCAGTACAAGTTTTACGCAACGACCGACACCAAATAAGTCAGCAGAAGAGATGAAGTGCATGATGGGTAGTTTGAGGTGGTTGATGTCTAACTAGCAGTTAGTATCGTAGTTGTTTACTAAGTTTTACAGCATGACTAAATATTTTCATCTTTGTAAAATATAGAATAGCAGAGACGTTTAATTCTGGTGTTGAATAATAAGTTCATGTTAAGTTTTACTACTGTATTAGTGTCCTCAATTCTTATCTGGCACTTTTGTACCAAATATTTGGATTGTAAAGAATGTTTTGTTTGTGTACATGATATTGCTTACAATTTAAGAAAACAGCTTTTTGTCAATGATAAAATATTTCTTGATAGAACACCAGTAGCCATATAATCACTTACACTTGGTAAGTGCTTTGAACCATGTAGATATTCATTTCAGTAAGTTTCCATGAAGTGTTGATGCATCAAAGATTGGAGATCTGGTTCGCTGGCGTATGGAAATGGGTTTGTTTGTCAGAAAACGATTAATTGATGAACTGAAGGCATTTCAGTGAGGCGTTTAGTGAACTGGGTCCATCAATATATTATTCGTCTGATCAGGAGTACTCGCCTCTTAGTACGACAGCAACATTAATTCTGTTTACTGTGAGTTCTTTGACCATACATTCATCACGATATCTGTATGTGGGGTTTATTGTGTTTATGACTCTCCCATTCGAGTCTTTAATGTATCACCACTCAACAGAAACCAATTGATTATTATTACTCTATTGCATTGTATTGGAGAGGGGTGAGTCTAGTTTTACATGATTATATATTAGTCGTACTTATCAGCACTATATAATAAAATATAGATCTAGCCATCGCATAAAATTATGTCTTATGGTTATCTTTTCATTAAACTGTTGTTTTACCCGAAGCGGTACTGCACGTTTTTATTTAATGGAGTGGCAGTGGGTTACTTCATACGTTTTTACCTATTATTCAGGCTCCACAGGCAGTAGTGGTAGCAACACTAGTAGTAGCAAACCTAGTTGTTAGCAGAATTGGTTTTACAGAGAATAAAATTGATTCAACCAATTTAATTGGTATGAAAATTTGTTTGAATTAGTCTTCACAGTGACCCCATGTTATTCTAGTGAAGAAGATGTGCGTTTGGAAGTGTAGGCACGTTGAGTTGTGCAATAAGAATTTCAATGGAAGTTCGCATGTTGTGTGTTAACAGTCCGGTTTGTTAAAAAGATGGAATTCTACATCGGAAGTCATAGCAGCACTTTTGTCTCGCTTAGCAGCGTGCTTTCGAAATAAGGACGACTGAAGTGTGGAAAATGCTTAAATGGAACAGCTTGCGCGGCATTTTATTGCACATCACAATTGTTGTTTCCATCTTTTGCGATCATGGGATATTCGATAAAACTTTTTATGCTCAATCAAAACTCACTCGAATTGCGGGTTTGAGCCGTTTCTATTTTGCGGGTGGTGCAAACTTGTGGACTAACCGCATTATAAAAACACAGTGATAGGGAGTCAGATTGATCAACTTGTTGACTGGTTAACAGCCATAAATTGTACTGTGAAACAGAAAACTCATCACCATATGGCTTGGCAGTTGCCAACTCCTTCCGTATTCGCATAAAAATAGTCTGCGATGTCATGTTAAAAGCTTCCCATTGTTAACAAACGAATCACAAATGCATGGATTGATTCCTCTGTGGCTAGCTTTAGTTAGAATATAATATGCGAGTGAGCCAGTAATTGTTATATAACCTGTGTATTTCACCACTGGTCTACTTTATAAGTTAACTAGCTGTGCTACGCTAGCTAAAGTTACTGATAAAAGTAGAAGGGTGGGGGTAGCTGTACTACTCTGCGTTGCTCGGGTAATAAAAAAGTCTAGACAGAAAATTGATTTGTATTTAACATATAACAACATTTACCATTTTAACTTTCAAACTACATATCATGAGAGAAGTGTTTTGTGTAGTTGAAATAAATTAAGAGAAAAATGAAAACAACTGTAAAGATTTTAAAACTTTGGCAAACAATTGTAATTTTCAAGCTATTAGCCTGGCACATTGCCAATGGAAAATTACAGTAAGCTGCTAGGCTTCTAAGGACGGTACTCCATGACATTATGTCTGCATTGTTGTCCAGCTGCGTTATTCTAATAATAGCTATAGCCGGTATGCAGACAGACATGACACACGGACATACTTTGAGAAATATATATATAGATGTGCCTTCCATTTTGGAGCCATCACATCATTCGCTGTTATTAAGTTTTTTGGACTCGCTACTTTTGCACATCAATAGTTGAACTTCAATAAATTTTATTGCGGCAGCATTGCCGTTTCCTCTGTAAAAGGTTTTGACCCTAATATTGTGGCATTAACCATCGAGGAGATGTATCACTCCGATTCGGATTGGATATAAAAATGGAAGCTACTAGCATTGCACTAATCAGCAGACCCATACCAATAAATCATTTTATAATGTCTAAACAAAGTCGTTCATTAGTTAAAATACATGTACACATTTGAACTAGAGTTGTCATATCTTGGCCAAATAAGTTTTAGAAAGTGCAGACTATTGCCAAAAATCTTGTTGTTGATACTAGGAAAGATGTCACTAATTTAGAAATAGTTACGATTAGATTGATCTACAAGTTTTTTATACAAACTGGTGCTGAGAGGTCCTACCAAAGATCTTATGCTTACAAAACTTGATACTTCATGTACTCAATACGAAAAACTTTGAAATTTTTCAAATCCTACTTCCGCAATTGAATCAAAATTACATGCTAAAATAAGTTTGGAAGCTTCTGTTTTTACCCAAAATGCTTCTTCTCAATAGCATTTCTTGCTGAAATTTGACGCGCTGAAATAGGCAACTATTATTTTTATAATCACGAGCGTGCATATAGAAATTAGAGCGATAGAGGCAAAACTTGTTGGAGTGGAATAGAGTTATACTTAGTTTAGGAAGGAGGTTAAAAGGAGCAAAAACAGGCCTGCAGGAGCTGCAAGGCCGAGTCACAAAAAGTCGGTATCGTCTAAGTAGTCTAGGTCAAATTGTTCGTCGTATGATTAGAAGTCTGGGCATAGCTAGATGTAGTTTAGTCAGTTTGAGTCGATTCGCTGCAAATATTAAGTTGGTCCTTGTGTTTGTCATTGTCATTAGTCGGTACTTCGGTAAATGCAAAGTAGGTCGAAGTGAGCAATGGTCAAGGTTTGGCTGTACACTGTCAATATTGTACATGTGATATGTTGTTGCATGTACATCTTCAAAGTGAACATGTTCTGCACTATTTTCTGCCTTGAGATATAAGAAATTGCTGCAACTGAACTCCAGTTCAGTCAGCGTATTTAAAGGTTGATTGGCACCAAAATTCACATCACAGTTATTTGGTATTACTCTGCTGTGTTGTAGGTTCAAAATATGTGGAAATGTTTTTTAGGAATGAAATTTTATAACCTTAGCTGGAGGGGGTGCATATTTTTCTCTGATTCACATGAGGAGCCTGTTGGTTTTCTGTGATGGTTGAAAAATTCTGCAGAAATAGTTTGCGCCATTTGGCTGGAAATATGGGTCACATGATTAGATTACGACTAGATGATTAGACCAAGGTGAAACGAAACTGTAAAGTAGCGAGCATCTATATTTGATAAGGGCTTTCTGGTAGAACCCGAAGTGGTTGTCATAAACTAGTGCTACGAGACATTTTATATGGAGCCTATTATTGGCTTTTCATTTCACGTGAGAACATCACTTGTCAAAACAATAACCATGTCAATTTGAGAACGTCCTCAAAATGAAGGGATTCCAACCTACATCGTTTTCGTGATGGCTGCGATAAACTGTTCGTTTTTGAACTTTTAAGAGCTTGTAATCACATTTCCACATATTTTGAACCTACAACACAACAGAGTAAGACATGGTGAGCCTTTTGATACCCAATAACTAAAATATAAATTTTGTTGCAAGTCTACCTTCAAGGCTATTCTGTAGGTCAAGGTCTACAGGGCAACAGCTAAACTTCCTTTAACCAAGTGATACACGGCTACAGTAGCTCATCAGCAAACAAGCATCAGCTATTGTAGCCTTTCTGAATGTCAAGCAGATTGGCAGTTAGTCATGTGTACCTGAGAAGCTCTCAACAGGCAATGAGTAGCATTTGGGAGATGTATTGCTGCCACCCGCTGCGTGTTAATTGTACTGTTACAGAAACTTAGCCTGCTCACATACAACCTTGATTGTCAACTATAACAAAATCTAAACACCGGCTTTATCTGCTTTTATTACGTGATGAGATAAAATATTTACCGTCGGGGCTATGACAAGAAATTGAAATATTTAGACAACATTTCTGCAAGATAATTTTCTGTGTCACGATTTGATACTTTGCTCTGCTATATAGAAACATGTGTCACTGCGTTGGTTGGTCTAGAAGTCGCTGTTTCCTGTATTCCCATATAAAGAGAGCTCCTCCAACATGCACATTGAGAGACCTGATAACACCTTGTTGTGGAATTTCTACACAGACATCCATGAGTTGCATCAGCTCAACTGGAAGGCCTTGTTTCTCATTGCTGAAATTATACACACATAAAAACCTTTTAGACCAGAATCCATGCATAACTGCATGAACAGTGAGAAAAGTAGTGAGAAACAAAACTATTCTAATTTTGAATATTTCTCGTGAGAATATTACACCAACTGCAGTAACATGACCTTGCCTGACAAACTCACTAATATGCTTGTTATAGGATATGGAACATACCCAAGGAGAATAAGTGTTTTAACAGGCATCTTGTAGTCAGTCAAGCAACGACTCTGTGTTGCTTGCTCGACTCCTACTAGAGTGTACCCTTGCTGCTTCATCGTGGTGAGGTATTCAGGGAGACAATGCCGGCCAACCTGTAATGGTCATAAAGCTCGCAGAATATGTTTATGTCAAAATTAATTATAGTTTTTTCTTGATGGATAGATTTTAAAATGCTGCAAACTTGTCATTTTAATCGATGAGTGCGCAGAGCAATTCATTATATATGTGTGTAAGATGGCAAATTGTCAAATCAGGTGTTTTTATATCTGTAATGCTACAAAAATGTGATATTTATTTTTTAATATTCACATGAGTTTTATAAGAACAAAGCAGTAGTTAAGTTTCGAGATATTGCAACAGCGATATATACTGTATGTGTGGTGAGAGAGCAAAACTCTAGACAATTGAGAGATTAGCCTCTGCTAAGCCTCAGCTTAGCTTACTGCAAGCAGAGGGTGGGTACGTGTTTTTTAAAAGCAAAGTCTATGTGCATGTTTTTAAGAGCGTTGTTATACAAACAATGTCTCTGTGATCTTGGCTGGACACGTCTGAGTTAAATGGCAAGAGAACATCAACGACTAGAGACAAGCCCAGTTGCATAGAACAATTTGAGGTTGAAGGTCTTCCTGTCACCATCAGTGGCCTTTTTAGAAGGTTTACTCCAACCTGCTGTCTGCAGGTCAGGCATTCTAAACCACAACTGCTCTCTCCTCTCTTTTTCTCCCTCTCTCTCTTTATGTTTGTCCACATATTTGTTCAGTAACAAATATTAATCTATCTTATTCTTAGTTCTTCATAAACTTCGAATAACAGAAAACAATGTAGTGAATGTGTTGGCCAAAGCATTAAATGTTTTAGTTATTTGAGTAGATAGATGGCTACACAGCTGTAGCAGGACTTTTTCTCATTTGCCATTGTCAGGTTTATAGCTCATATACAACTGTGTAGAAATATTCCAAATTTTTCGATTGGCTACGATTTCTGTGATTTTCCGAACCATTTTTTAAATCATTAACTTTGCCATTGCCACACCTCAAGCAGGTGTTTGTATAGAAACCTTTAGCAAATTTGCTTGCGCTAAGACAATTTTGTGCTACTAGAAAAGTCTCTTTACGTGTATAGTAAAAGGGATTGATAGCATTGACCTTGAGCACGCAACTTTATCAGCGCAAACACAATTGGCGGGTAATATTTGTCATCTTGAATAAAGCGTCGTGATGAGAACACCAGCAAGATTGAGCAGTTCGTGTAGCAATTCTTCTAGACTCTAGAGGCAGCAGCA
Source organism: Watersipora subatra (assembly GCF_963576615.1). Lineage (NCBI taxonomy): Eukaryota > Metazoa > Bryozoa > Gymnolaemata > Cheilostomatida > Watersiporidae > Watersipora > Watersipora subatra. Next base: position 43,863,515 of record NC_088714.1, on the reverse strand, counting down.
CAATAATAGCACAAATTAAAATAAGTTCTTACCTGCCTCATAGGCAGCCATTGATGAGCTGTCACTGAAGTCGAGAGGAAATCAGGGGCTTCTAGTAGTTTCAAGCTGCTGACTACCATCTCACAGGCTCCAAATATTTCTGCAGTTCGGCATAAACCTGGATAATGGACAGACGCAGGATACTTTTACATATAATTCAGAAATACACCAATACCTATATAAGAAATACACTAGGACCTACCCTACAGGATGAACTTATTCGCAGAGTTATATTTTGCGAAAAATGCCATTTCATGCATATTCGCGGATTAATTTATTCGCGGCTAAAAACTGTCACTCTCTATGAAAAGCTAACTCTATTGCAAGACGCAATAGAGTTAACCCTACGCATGCGCACATTGCGTGTTTCGGTGTGCGCATACACCGAAATTCAGTATACACCACAGCTTGCAACTACGAGTCGATCATGCTAAGATATAAATTTTTTTATTTGTTTTAGTGTGAGAGAGATTTTTCATCATACACGGAGGCACCATGACTACAAGGGTGGTAGATGTCATTCTTAGAAGATCGCCAATCATTCAGGGAGGTCTTGAAATTAGGTAGAAGTGGCTGCAGCTGCTAACGAGAAGAATATATCTGTTTTAAAAAAGGAACAAAAACGCCTTTACGAGCACAAGTTTTTGGCCAACCGGCAGAACTTTGCAATAGTAAGCCACGAGGAGAGTTCTGATGATAACTTCCTTACCAGTCATGCAGTAGCGATAGAATCGCCTTTAACATCTACCCAAGACAGTGACAGCGATATAGAGCTGCTATCACCAAAATAATGAGTCAGAGAGCACCATTACACGCTAGTATTCACTTATCAAGAGTACCAGTTTAATTGTATTGCTAGACAACCACCATAGGACTAAACTGTTTATATTTACTACATTCATCGTTTGTAAAATTTTATTTGTATTTGAAATATTTTATTTGTACACTCAAGTTTGTAATAAATAATAATATATATACACGAAATAAAATATATAATATAATCATGTTTGTTGCAGCGATATCAAGGAGTTGTTGTCGATGAATGGGTCTAGGTTGACTGGTCGCTTCTCTGCCAATATTCTTGCCTTGATGAATATTACTACTTGTCTCTAGTTTTCGTAATCGGAGTAGGCTGTTTCATTCTCAATCTGCAGTAAACACAAAAAAGAAAACATATTAATAAGTGCAAAAATGTGCTGTGGTGCGGAAGTGCAAAAACAATAGCTGAAGTATTTAATGAAAGCGATCAGTTTTTAAACAAAAGAATTAACTAATGCAGTTAATTATGGAAAAACGTATCTGCACTGCAAATCAAATACATTATACATACCATAATGTCCAGATCAGAATCATGATCGTCCTCAACTTCGGTATTAGAGATTGATGGAGTTGATTTCAATGTAAAAAGACTAAGAGAGATTTTTTGCGATAACGAAGCCATGCCGAATAACTTGTGAAAACCTTGAATAATTTTGTAAAGTTTGATGCAATGGCAATAAAACTCGAAGCACCGGCGATGATTTTAAAGAAGTTTTGGAACTCGGCTACGTTTAGTACTTCTGCCTAGCGGCTATTTTTGTGATGACGCCATTCTGCATATCTCGTGACAACCTTGAATAATTTTGTAAAGAAATGTGATGCATTGGTAATGGTATTAGCTCAAAGCCCAGGCAATGATTTTAAAAATGTTTTAGAACTCAACTACGTTTAGTATTTATATTAAAAACTAGCCTAGCAGCTAATTTTTAATTTGATGCAGTAGTTATTCTCCCTTGTGATTAAAAATAGAACTAATTATTCATGGAATTTAATAATTCGCGGAATTGACTGTTCGCGAAATCGCGAATTTTTATAACCAACGAATATTTTCATCCTGTAGGGTATATAATAAATACTCTAATACCTATATAAGAAATACACTAGTACCTATATAAGAAAGCAAGTTTTTTGAGGAAGACCAAGTGCTTTTGAAAATGCTAGGGTGGTAAGCTAAAAGCAAATTATAACAAATATAAAACCGAGATAACAATTGCGAAAGAAAACAAGCCGCCATCTCTAATTCTATGTTACGAACCTTATAATAATGAGATGAGATAAGAGCATCTATGCTAGTTTTAGACACGACCTAAAATGTCCAACTTTTACCATAGTAAGACCCGTATCTGTCTGAAGCCATGGGTGGATGTTGGGAAAAATATTGCATCGTTGCAATATCGTTACATCAGTGTGATATCGTTACATTGGTGCGATATCGTTACATTGGTGCAATATCGTTATATGGGTGCGATATCGTTAAATCGATGTGATATCGTTACATTGGTGCGATGTTGTTACATCGGTGCAATATCGTTACATTGGTGCGATACCGTTACATCGGTGCGATATCGTTACATCGTCGGTGCGATATCGTTACATCGTCGGTGCGATATCGTTACATCGGTGCGATATCCTTACACCGGTGCGATATCGTTACATCGGTGCAGTATCGTTACATCGGTGCGATATCGTTACATCGGTGCGATATCGTTACATCGTCGGTGCAATATCGTTACATCGGTGCGATATCGTTACATCATAGCGACATCGTTACATCGGTGCGATATCGTTACATCGGTGCGATATCGTTACATCGTCGGTGCGATATCGTTACATCGGTGCGATATCGTTACATCATAGCGACATCGTTACATCGGTGCGATATCGTTACATCGGTGCGATATCGTTACATCGGTGCGATATCGTTACATCAGTGCAATATTGTTACATACTCACAACATTGAGCTTGTTAAACCAACACTCTAACACCTGTGCCAATCGACAGCCTTACCTTTGTTCGTAATAATCATGCAAATAGCTATTACACCTGATGATCTCTCCTGGCACACTGGGCTACCAATGACTAGTAATTACAATTAATAAACTTTTTCACATTAATACACAATTATTAATAAGGTAGAAGGGTGAAATGCCAGTAAGAAATGACAAAAATCTGCAGATGGGTTGGAATGACAGAATCGCTCATGACATCCAGTCAGTGATTGCAGTGATTGAATTAACTATCCTTCATAACATATGGCAACATTCTTTATATACACCAGATATATTAGTTGTCTATCAGATGTTGCAATAGATCTCACAGGTATTTGTTTTACTGAAAGCAAATACTATATGGAATTTCTAGTCCGAAGTAGTCAATAACGTGGAAGTTTCTCAACTGAACACCGACTGACCGATGACCTCATGCTTTAGCGCAACGAGTGACATCTAAATAAGCAAAGCTCTATTTCTATTGCAAATGTACCTTCAAAGGTGACACATTTATACATGTACTTACATATTCTATTAAGAAGTACCATAGCCCAACACCAATTGAATAGCAAACCTATGATCATTTCCAAGCAATTTTTTTGAATTAAAGTAAAACTGAATTTCCAAATTGTTGTTCACTGATGAATTGGTGAACTGAAAATGAACTGTGAAGATGAACTCTGAAGATGAACTGTGAAGATGAACTGCGAAGATGAAATGTGAAGATGAACTGGGAAGATGAAATGTGAAGATGACATGTGAAGATGAAATGCGAAGATGAAATGCGAAGATGAAATGCAAAGATGAACTGTGAAGGCAAACTGTGAAGATAAACTGTGAAGATGAAATGCGAAGATGAAATGAGAACATGAACTGGCAAGATGAAATGCGAAGATGAAATGCGAAGATGAAATGTGAAGATGAACTGTGAAGATGAACTGTGAAGATAAACTGTGAAGACAAACTGTGAAGATAAACTGTGAAGATGAAATGCGAAGATGAACTGTGAAGATGAACTGTGAAGATAAACTGTGAAGACAAACTGTGAAGATAAACTGTGAAGATGAAATGCGAAGATGAAATGTGAAGATGAACTGGGAAAATGAAATGTGAAGATGAACTGTGAAGATGAACTGTGAAGATGAAATGTGAAGATGAAATGTGAAGATGAACTGTGAAGATGAACTGTGAAGATGAACCGTATCCATTATTCATTTTTTTATTTGTAACTTTCAACTGTGCCGTTTCAATTTCGAATGTTCCGTTACAGTGCAACTACAAAATTTCAATCTTCAATTTCCGGTTATTGCAAAGGGCAATCGTGAGAAATAGTAAAACTAAAAAGCGTTAACATAGGCATTCTCGAGTAGGAATTACCTCTACATTCTCTCATGCTTCGGGCAGACAAAGTACACTCCAGCGCTTCACTTATGTATTAAATTTTAATATCTAATTTTTACATTTGTGCCAGTTTTAACTATTGAGAGGTACCAATATCGTTGTATTCAAAATTTCGATGGATAGCTTCTGCAGCCACAATAACCTCTTTTATACACACACTTCTATGTACTCCTAATTCTTATTAATTCAACATATTCGTGATTTTTATTTCGTTTTATCAGTTCATTTTTATTTGTACCAGTATCAAATGACTTTTCATTGTAACCACAGTAACAAATCATTCTTTATTTAGCCATTATACTTGCTAATTATTTTACATTTAAACACTTTCACAGTTGCTTTAGTTTTCTCTTAATTTATTTGAACTGCAAAAAGCATTGTTTTTATGATATGAAGTTTAAAGGTTTACGATGGTCAATGTTGTACATATGTTAAATACATTTTCTGTGCAAAGACATTTAGTACCTGGGCAACACCAAGCATTCACCTAGTATATACATATGTATATCCATTATATATATATACTAGCTGTGCTTCCCGGCGTTGCCTGGGTATCAAAAATCAGCTTATAAATACTGAGAAGTAATGAGAGTTGCTTGCGACTTGCTATTAGCCTGGCAGATTGCTAAGGGAAAATTTTAGTAAGCTAACTAATAACAATCACATACTTGCGCAATCACCCTGCTTAGTACGCAAAGCCGTTCGGTATTAGCTCTCATATAACGACTTATATCCCCTAAGTAACAACTTGATCTCTTTGGCCTAATGGGTACGGGGTCGGACTAGTGAACAGTAGGGTCCGATATCAAATTTTCCTCGGTAGGGATTCTTTATTCCAAGATTTTTATAACTATAGCTGGAGGGACACACATACTTTGAGAAAAATAGATATATGCATATCCTACAGGATGAAAATATTCGTTGGTTATAAAAATTCGCGATTTCGCGAACAGTCAATTCCGTGAATTATAAAATTCCGTGAATAATTTGTTTTATTTTTAATCACAAGGGAGAATAACTACTGCATCAAATTAAAAATTAGCTGCTAGGCTAGTTTTTAATATAAATACTAAACGTAGTTGAGTTCTAAAACATTTTTAAAATCATTGCCTGGGCTTTGAGCTAATACCATTACCAATGCATCACATTTCTTTACAAAATTATTCAAGGTTGTCACGAGATATGCAGAATGGCGTCATCACAAAAATAGCCGCTAGGCAGAAGTACTAAACGTAGCTGAGTTCCAAAACTTCTTTAAAATCATCGCCGGTGCTTCGAGTTTTATTGCCATTGCATCAAACTTTACAAAATAATTCAAGGTTTTCACAAGTTATTCGGCATGGCTTCGTTATCGCAAAAAATCTCTCCTAGTCTTTTTACATTGAAATCAACTCCATCAATCTCTAATACCGAAGTTGAGAACGATAATGATTCTGATCTGGACATTATGGTATGTATTTGATTTGCAGTGCAGATACGTTTTTCCATAATTAACTGCATTAGTTAATTCTTTTGTTTAAAAACTGATCGCTTTCATTAAATACTTCAGCTATTGTTTTTGCACTTCCGCACCACAGCACGTTTTTGCACTTATTAATATGCTTTCTTTTTTGTGTTTACTGCAGATTGAGAATGAAACAACCTACTCTGATTACAAAAACTAGAGACAAGTAGTAATATTCATCAAGGCAAGAATATTGGCAGAGAAGCGACCAGTCAACCTAGACCCATTCATCGACAGCAACTCCTTGATATCGCTGCAACAAACATGATTATATTATATATTTTATTTCGTGAATAGATATTTAAATAATTTATTACAAACTTGAGTGTACAAATAAAATATTTCAAATACAAATAAAATTTTACAAACGATGAATGGAGTAAATATAAACAGTTTAGTCCATATGGCGGTTGTCTAGCAATAAAATTAAACTGGTACTCTTGATAAGTGAATACTAGCGTGTAATGGTGCTCTCTGACTCGTTATTTTGGTAATAGCAGCTCTACATCGCTGTCACCGTCTTGGGTAGATATTAAAGGCGATTCTATCGCTACTGCATGACTGGTAAGGAAGTTATCATCAGAACTCTCCTCGTGGCTTACTATTGCAAAGTTCTGCCGGTTGGCCAAAAACTTGTGCTCGTAAAGGCGTTTTTGTTCCTTTTTTAAACAGATATATTCTTCTCGTTAGCAGCTGCAGTCACTTCTACCTAATTTCAAGACCTCCCTAAATGATTGGTGATCTTCTAAGAATGACATCTACCACCCTTGTAGTCATGGTGCCTCCATGTATGATGAAAAATCTCTCTCACACTAAAACAATAACGAAGCGGTAAGGATGGAAAAAATAAATATTGCGTTTTACCTAAGAACCAAAGTAAAATTCAACTTAATTTAGTAAATAGTTTTGAAAAACTCATTACTTACCACAAATCGTTGGTTCATCAAAGGCCTCCAAATCGATGAATATTCGTGAAAACCTTTAAGCGCAGCAAAAAATTTATAGCTTAGCATGATCGACTCGTAGTTGCAAGCTGTGGTGTATACCGCGTTTCGGTGTATGCGCACACCGAAACACGCAATGTGCGCATGTGTAGGGTTAACTCTATTGCAAGACGCAATAGAGTTAGCTCTTCATAGAGAGTGACAGTTTTTAGCCGCGAATAAATTAATCCGCGAATATGCATGAAATGGCAATTTTCGCGAAATGTAACTCCGCGAATAAAATCATCCTGTAGGGTATATAATGGATATATATAATATTAATACAACATATATATAATGGATATATACATAATATTATTGAAACATATAAATAATGTTGTGTTTATATACACAATGTGTTTATACGTACGCAATGTGTTTATGTATATATATACACAATATATATACATACATTGTATATATATTGATCATAGCTATATATATATATACAATATCGTAGCCGAACGTAGCCGAGTTCCAAAACTTCTTTAAAATCATCGCCGGTGCTTCGAGTTTTATTTTGATTTGAGAATTAAAATTTCGCAGTCTGTTTGATTTCAACTCATGGAGATTGCAACCACAAGTTTAAAATCCACACGCTCTACCACTGAGCTATACAAGGTGTATTGATCATGAACATCATCATATACCATATAGCATATGGACATGCTAAATGACGTATTACTTGACACTCGAGGAATTCTATTAACTCTATGAAATACAATGCTTTTTCATGGTTTCTTGAACTTCTATTTTCGGTTTGTCGTAAGGTTCAATTGCTAAAAATCGGGGTCAATGCCAATTCTTTTCGCGTGGATAATTGTATTATCTCAGTAGGAAGAGCCTCGACATTCTCGCTTAGTTTGGTCAGACAAAGACAGTACGATATCTCATTTTTACATTTGTACCAGTATCGAAAGGTACAAGTATAATTTGTCGTATTCAAAGTTTTGATTGTTAGCTTCTGGTGAAACAGTAACCTTTTTTATACACAAACACGCACGCACGCACGCACACACACACACTTCTATGCAGGAATTGTTATTATTAATTCAAAATATTCTGGATTTTTATTTTGTTTTCTCAGTTCGTATTAATTGTATCATTACCTAATCATCTTTTATCATAACCGTAGCAAAACTGACTTAATTTAGCTATTTCTTGCTGATTATTTCACATTTAAACCCTTTTTGTTTTTAATTTGACCTGCACAAAACATTTTTCTCATGATATGAATTTAAAAGCTACAGTTGTTTGACAAAGTTTGAAAATCTTTACAGCTGTTTTTATTTTCTCTCTTAATTAATTTCAACTAAACAGAACACTTTTCTCCTGATATGTAGTTTGAAAGTTAAAATGGCAAATGTTGTTATATGTTAAATACAAATAAATTTTCTGTCCGAAGACTTTTTATTACCCGGGCAACGCCAGGTATTACAGCTAGTATATATAACATAAAATCTCTAATTGAACGTCATGGCGCTCTATTTTTCAACCCTCCTTTATAGTAGTGGCTAATTGGAGGTGGCATTCAATTAGAGGCTGGTGGTGTATTTCCAAATGGATCGTCAGAATTTTAGGAAGATAAATTTAGCCCTTTTACAGGCGAAGAGAATGTCACCTATATGCTCCCCTCTTTTTCTGGTGGAGCGATATTAAATATTTTTGATGCAATAAATCTGCTAATTCACCTCTAACTTGTCAAAGATCACCTAATAAATATGCATTGAAAAACCGAAAAATATCTTTACCAGCTGATATATATTGCTTGTAATTTACCTGTGATGATATTATATAGCCTGTGCCCTGCTTTGCAATTTGTTGGAGCTTTCAATTTTCATTTCATTCTAAATTTGAAGACATATTTTCATTTTATATCTACATTTAACAATGTTGCATAAAAACTCATTGCACTCTTGATATGTTTGCTACGTTTGCAGCCAAAATTAGCTTTTTATGTGCAATAAAAGAGGAGTTACGAGCATCCATTCATTGTAAGATCAGATTACCGCGATGATGCTATCAAATAATATGCTATAAATCTGCAAATTTATAAATTATATAATGATAATCTATTAAATGCTACAAATATATATTCATGATCAAGTAGTATAAACGAACCATAGTTATATAACATGAAGAAGCAAAAATTAACATTTTCAAAACAAAAATATTTGCATCGTTTGCTCGGATAGCTAGGTTCTGATTGTTGCTTTCGATGGAATGAACATCTACTGGTTGTCCAATACCTTCCACAATGTCTTCTGACCTCAACTCTTCTTCTGCCTGGCTGAACTAGTCGATATTAGCGTCCAAACAACTTTTTGGCAGAGCAAAACTTTTACGCATTGCATTTAGCACAAATGCGCCGGGTAAAAGTGTTGCTCGCTAAACGTAACCTTTGGCTTAAAACTAGTTGTTCATCTACCATCGTAAATGTAAACTGTTTTTAATTGCATGTATTTCAAAGTATCAATACCGCATTAAACAAGGAACTACTATTAGCCTGAGACAATTATTAATTATTTTTATGGTGCTGCTTTCAAAGTTTTAACGAAAAAAGCGAAAAGCTTTGGAGTTGGACAACAAAAGAATTGGTTGTTATTGATGTAAACGATTCATTATTAATACGATTTTGTGGACACTTTCCTACTGATCACTTGATATTATGGGTTCATAAAGATCAAAGATTGTCAAAGTGGCGGTCAAATGGAGGTGGAATTCATATGGTGGGTGATGCTCTATTTTTCAACCCTTCTCTCATAGTGGCGGTCAGATACAGGCGGCGCTCAAATAGAGGCTGTATTCAAATAGAGGTGGCGTTCAAATAGAGGTGGCGGTCAAATAGAGGTGGAAGTCAATTAGAGGTTAAACTGTAATTCTAGTTTGGTTTCTATTTTCAGTTTTCTACATTTATTTTTTCTGACTTGGTTCTTCTTACGTCACTTTTCCACTCCGCTTTCAGTTTTAATTTTAGCCGGTCTTAAAAGTGACATGTTTATATTTGACCTTATTATAAAAATATCTGCAAGTAATCTGCTTTCCACCAGTTCTAAACCAACACTGATTGCTAACAACACACATTGACTGGTAGAAGGTTTTCACTAAAACAGTCTGATAGTGATGAATACCTCCGAGGTTTGGAAGTTTATCGATCAGGGATGTGACAACAATCAGGCCATCCTCTTTTTGTCTGAATGAACCTTCAGGTGGGCTAAGAGATCTCCATGTTGTGATCTTTCTTTGAAGGTTAGAGCAAACCATCTCCGTCTCATTGTCTACAACAAGGCATCACAGGCACTCAAAGAGTTTAAGCCGACATAAAAAGGATTTCTACAATGCTCAATTTACATCCTTTTCACACTAACAAGTTATACATTAAAATCCACTATGTAAAATAATAAAAAAACTCATTCCAGTAAATAAAATGTCACAAAAACAAAAACTTATTAATTTCTGCTGATCGGTTGTTAAGTTTATTGATTATTTAAAAGAGCAAAATGTGTTTTTCTCTATGCACGGTGTTCATGTAAATGTCATTAATTCAGATCAGTTAAACATCAATATATCAATATCCAGTTTACAGTACATGTATGTATGTCCTGCTCTAGCCATGTAGAAAACATACAAACTAGTCAAGTGTCTCATAAATTACAGTAGATTGTACAACTAGTCATCATTTCTAACCTCCTTCCTTGACCTTAATATGCCATGTTCCAGGCTTACACGACCTCAGACTATCATTCTGACATGAGTCCCCAATAAGCTCTCTTGTAAGTTCATCAAACACAGAGCAGGGAATACTTTCTTCTTCTGCCATTGTCAGCAAGCGGGGCCAAAGAGAAAATATCATCTGCGCTTCAAAAAATCAGTGAAATCTGTCATAGTACATGTACTAACACAAGATCTGATTAAACTATTGTAGATATGTTAACTCGTGTTATCAGCAAATTACTGTAGACATATTAGTTCAAGTTATCAGTAAATTACTGTAGACATATTAACTGAAGTTATCAGTAAATTACTGTAGACATATTAACTCATGTTATCAGTAAATTACTGTATATATATATTAATTCAAGTTATCAGTAAATTACTGTAGATATGTTAACTCAAGTTATCAGTAGATTAATCTAGTGTTATTGTAGCATTACTCACCTCTAGACTATAATCTTGGACAGGATCAAACTTGAAGTAAAAAAAGTTTTCAAGCAACTTTCTGGAATTCTTCTCTGTTGCAGTTCTATATAAGAATACAAGATTAAAGAGTTCTTATAGAACTTAACATTACCTTTATGACAGAATAAGGAACAAACAGGCAAAACATATTTCTCATATCTAGAAACATCTTTTGTAAGTCAAAGCAAAATTTTCACCAAAAGACATTTCGTTACCTGAAATTTTTCTATGTAGAAGTTCCACTGTAATGAAATTAATTTTAATCCGCTCAAGTTAAAATAAGCTTTTCAAGCATTTCTAATTATATTTCACCGTAGACTGTATAAGAATTGATCAGGTAATGTATAAAGGACACCGAACTTCTCCCATCAAATACTCCATAAATACATGGAAATGTGGCTGAAGAATATATGGTCATGTCTGTGTCAGTTTGCACTCTAGCCTCAATTTCTCAGATTTTATGTTAAATATGGTGAAAAAAAGCCTAAGTGTTTCATGCTATAGGAATAATACAAGACACTAAACAAAACATAGCCAGTATTTTGGCTCAGCTAAGAGTGTTTGTTTTTTAAATATTTTTACGGCCTGAGAAACAAGAAGTCTCATGTTACTCCTTAAATGGCTGGTTGTTTGAGATCTGAAGCCTTCAAATTCAAGATTGCACTGTATCTACACTGCACTGTATCTACACATTTCTAATGAGTTGTTGCAAGTTGAACTGCAGTTAAAACTATAAAGATTTGTTCTGCAGTCCTATGATATGGCAAAACTTAACACTATTTAGCATTTGCAATATCAGGGTGAAATAATTTCCACTTTTGAATTTCCGGCATTGTAGAAGTCCTGGCTTTGAGCTTTGCTATGGATGATGATTTTGTATTTCTAGCAAACATTGAAGACACACAGACATACACTCAGTAATGATCAGAAAAATGTACTAAATAGAACAATATTGCCAGTTTATTTGACATGCTAAGTTTTTACAAGGAAAACAAGGACAATTTCTAGAAGGTAATAAAAATAGATTGAAACAGATAGCGTTATAGAAACCTACCCGCTCTGCAAGGCGAAGTCCATATTGGCTTTAAGGAGAGGAAAGCAAGCGGATATGTCTTCCTTTAACCCTGCATCATGAGCGTGTTGCCAGATCTTGAGGAGAGCTGCTTGGGCATGAATTCTCATGTGGAACTTGCTAGACATGCCCCAAGGAGTGATGAGTGGCACGAGTGTCTTCATTGTCTCCAACTACCACATAGAAGAGAATGTACAAAGTTGAACAATGCTCGACATAATGAATAAGGTGTAGCGGTATATAGCCTGTAAAACAACCTGTGTGGGTAAAGTTGAGGATGTCTGTGAGTGTCCACAGGTGTGCGCCGCTATGCAGAACATTGAACAGACATAAGATGACTTCTCCGTTACCATCTACAAAACAGACATACGTCCATACCTTTCCTTCTACTAGTAAATACAGCAAGATTCAAACAAAGAAAGATCAAAAAAACAAAAAGACTGAAGCCATTGCTAAGATCCCAAAATTTATAAAGAAACCTTCAACGACAAACATGCAAAGCAGGGCACAAAACGTAAATATACCATTTTTACACATTAATAGCAGCAGCATCTAGCCGCATGCCTTCTAGTTCAACCATTGGCATCATCTGAGTTATACTTCAGCAACAGGAACATTCAGCGCTTATAACAACTAATGTACAAAGAGTAACTCCACTCCGCTGTTACCTGCCATTCTACTCTGCTGTTACTTGCTATTCTACAAATGATCTCGGCATATGTTAGCAAGCGGATCTATCTTAAATAAATCTTCTCAAAACATTGTAGATCCTCAGCTCCAAAAAAGAGGACATCCAACCCAGAGGCCTTGTACACTCTATGATAGGTGTATGTTTTATCAAACTCATTTCTGAGTCTTCCAAAAGATGAGGAGGCTAACCTGACATGAGTATTCAGGTCTGAGGATTTTAATCTTCTAACGTACTCAATTTTAAATTAGCCATTCTTTGATTAGTGAGAGATACTAAAGACTTTCTTACCATCAATTGCTGAATCTAAAGCCTTTGGAAGCTGGTAAGTGGCCAAAAAGATTTTGGAGGTCTTGTTTGGATGATGCACTGTCAGTGTAAAGAAATTCTCAAACAACTTAGTTGCTGAATTTTTGATTTTGCTTTCTACCTTTATACAGTAACACAATTTCCATAAAGAATAAAAATATCCGTATGCAATAACGCTTGTCTAAAAGTGGAGGAAAACTCCACACCAAATAGGGTTGGTGCAAGATCATAGCCTTGCGCGGCTCCACTTTTGAGTAGACAGCTATCAGAGAAGTCATTTTCATATTCTCATGGAAAGAACCCCGTAGTACCCAATGGGGTACAATGGAATTAATGGGTGATAGCGGATAAGACGGAAAGCTATGAATAGGACTTCTCTATTAATAATGTCCAAAGCTTTGGTCAGATCAACAAAAGCCATAAATGTGAAGACTCAAAATTCTCTCTAGCAATGCGAACCAACAATAGTTCCTGGATTTGTCTGACGCAAACTATCATATTAGTGATGAAACGACCAGGTCTGAAATTATATTATGATTCAGGAGGAAAGGTTGGAGACGTGAGAGACATGACTGAGCCACCATTATACCAGTTACTCTGAGTGGTGAGATGACTATAATTATTAAAGCCTCTCTAACTACGCCTGTTTTTAACAGTATTGTAATTTCGGAATTTCTGAAGTCTCGGGTTACAGGTTTTTGTGTGCAGTAGTCCAACAACAGTTGGTAGATATGCTTGCTACATTCATGAAAACATGCTTTTAAAAGTTCTCCAGAAAAATCCATTTTCACCTGCAGCTTTGTCATTACGAAGAGCAAACATTACTTTCAACCTCCTTTTAAGATGGTTCATCATCAAACGGGCTAAAAGTTGCACAAAGGACACATTGCTGTCCTTATTACACAAGTTAGTATAGTATTCGATCCATCAGTCTAATATATCAGCTTTGCCAGAGATGCTTGCACTATTCTTTCTTTTGAGAATGTCAATCGGTTGGCTAGACGGTACAAGAGCCATCCTTATACCGTGTGATACCTTATTCTTATGTGGGATGCATGTCATGTGACACAAGACATGTGAAACAAAAACATTTTACACACAAAATTTCAAACACAACATGTCATGTGATACAAGACATATGTCAGAGTGGGAGCTGTAATTTGTAAACAAGCTAAGGTAAAGGCAAATTTGTAACGGTAAAGAATATAAGCCACCATAACATGGCATCTGTGTTAACTATTATAATAAGTGAACACTGGAGCGAAAAGGGTAAAAAAAGGATCAAATTATACAACTTACCTCTTCAGGCTGCATGCATTGCAAGAGTTGAGAATACATAGACTCTGGGTCTGCTCTTAGAAGATAGATAAAAATCCATTCGAGCTGATGTCTGCAGGATGGCTGCAACTCATTTTTCAAAGCAAACATGAGAAACTTTTGCAGGTGCTTGCACAGTTGCGTGTTCTACAATCAAAGAGCCAATTGAGATCAGCAGAGTGATCTGTCATATCTGCCAAACTCTAGCAGGGGCTTGCACAGTTGCCTGTTCTACAATCAAAGAACCAATTGAGATGAGCAGAGAGGTCTGTCAAATCTGCCAAACTCTAGCAGGTGCTTGCACAATTCGCTGTTCTACAACCAAAGAGCTAATTGCTAGAGCTATGGTTCAGCAGAAGGATTTATCATATTGCAGCTCATTACTTAGTTGACTAGATGAAAGGCAACATCAAATTCCACCAGAAGCAATCTTTTAAATTGTTTTTGTTCTGCCGAGCAGTTATCAGCAAACAGTCTTCTGACAGTAACAATCTAAACGCAGTCCCATATACGGAGCACATGGCAAACCATAATATACCCACAACTTGTCTTATGACTTCCAGTAATAAGAAAGATTAAATGCCAGCCAGATATTTAATACTAACACGAAGGTCAGAATCTCCTCTTTTCAATGAGCTAACCTAGTTATATTCGAGCAAAATATGCTTCAAGTTATTTACAACATTGTAAACCTGACTTAGTTGACAACTCGCTTTCAATAATTATTGAGATGGCATATTTTACTAACATTTTGTACCAACAAAAATTAGACAACTATATGTCTAAATAATATATATAATGATATATATATATTATTGATATAATATATATATATCATACTATGTCATATCATATGTCAACTATATGATAAATTCAAACTTTACTTTTCAGTTTACAGTCATACCTTGACATACGAGTGTCCCAACATACGAAAAACTTAAAAGGAAAATTGAGAGGAATTTTTTGCTTTGAAATATGAGACAAATTTGAGATACAAGCCAGTTCCTGATGCAGCTGCTAGGTGGCCGAGTATGTGAGAGGCCGCTTGTGAGAACAGCAGTGCTCAGTCTTTCTTATCGATTAGTTTGAGAAAGTTTTAAAAACACCGGCTAAAAATGAAAGTGGAAACCAGTGAAAAACTGAGGCAAAAGAGAGCCAAGTTGGAAAAAGAAGGTAAAAATATGAAAATTAAAACAAAATTAGAATTAAGTTTAGTGTAACTTAAGATTAAAAGATCAACGCTAGCAGTACCTGCAATACTGGCAGTACTAGCAGTACCAGCAGTACTAGCAGTACCAGCAGTACTAGCAGTACTAGCAGTACCAGCAGTACTAGCAGTACCAGCAGTACTAGCAGTACCAGAAGTACCGGCAGTCCGACTGCAACAGGAACTTCTGTCATTCTACTTCTTTGATTAAACTAGTATCTTGGTAGTCTGGAGCGCTGTGAGAGATTATCAGGTGTAATAACTAACTGCATAATTACGGTTTTCCAAGATGTGGTAAGGCTGTCAATTGAGCAGGTGATAGAGCATTGGTCTACAAGCTAAAGGTCGGGGAGTTCAAATCCTGTTAAAAGCAATCTTTTTCCTAACCTCTAAGCATGGCTTCACACAGACGGATGGGCAGACACTGGTCTTATTATAGTAAAGATTTCACCCTGGTGCCCACAGTTAAAGGTTGACTTGCAACAAAATTCACATTACAGCTATTTGATATGAAAAGATTCACCATGTCTTACTCTGTTGTGTTGTAGGTGACCAATATGTGGAAAGGTGATTACAAGCTCTTAAAAGCTAAAAAACGAACAGAAAATCGCAGCCACACAAGACCACCGTAGTTTGGATTCTCTTTCCAAAATGGCTCAAATGTGACGTAAATGTGTTAGATGGTTTCTGTTTACACTCTCATGCAACCTTATTCGTGGAAATATTTTCACAAATATACTTCACGCATTCAATAAAACCATGTCTATTGTTCTTACGCGTCTATTTTATCGTCACCGTAATGCTATCACTTTCAGCACGGATATCCTATAACTCACCGTAAAAATTCGTTTAATTTTTTAACCTTAGCTTGAAGGAGTACATATCATTGTCTGATAATCATGACGAGCCTGTTGGTCACCTGTGATAATCAAAAAATGCTGCAGAAATTATTTGCGAAGTGTTGGGTCACATGATCAGATTACGTACGACTTGACAATTAGATCAAGTCGAAACAAAGCTGTAAAGTAGCGAGCATCTATATTTGATACGGGGTCTTCGGTAAAAACCGGAGTGTTTGTCATAAACTAGTGCTACGATAAGTTTTATATTGAGCTTGTTATTGGCCTTTCAATTCATGTGAGAACATCACGTGACAAGACAATAACCAAATTTCATGGCTACGTCATCGAAATAAAGAGATTCCAATCTTCGGCGGCTTTCGTTTTTGAGCTTTTAAGAGCTTGTAATCACATTTCCACATATTTGGCACCTACAACACAACAGAGTAAAACATGGTGAATCTTTTGGTACCAAATAACTGTAATGTGAATTTTATTGCAAGTCAACCTTTAAGTATAGCACCCAAAATTTATAGGAAAATTTTATTTGAAATAGTTTTAGAAAGGCAATTCCCAGGCTTTAGTAATTAATACCACATGCAAAATATCAAAGTGCAACATCAAACACTGTTGTAGTACCTTGCTAACCTTAGCTTTACAATTTCCTAACCTGGTTGTTAAAGTAAAAATAAATGAGCAGTTACAATAATCTTTACTAGTAATAATAAGAGCCATGTTTCACCCGTTTGTCCGAAACCACAGTTGGATGTGAGCAACTAACATTGCGCCATACAGTATTAAAACTTGAACATTCAGTTTAGCAGCCACGCACGCTACCATCCGAGCCACTAGACCACCTTGTTGCATTGTGGAATAATTGTGCACATAGTTATTATGCCTGATGATCTCTCATGGCTCACCGGACTGTCAGAGTACTAGTGGTAATAATATAAGTAATAATATAAATAATAATATAAAAGTTATGAAATTCGGTTGTCAGAGAATTTAGTGTCTAATTTCACTCACAGTTGGAGCGCCTACTGAAAACAGTTCAGCTGTCATCTACATACAAAGTCTGTAGCAGTTTTAGTGGATTTATAATTGACTTTAGAGAATGAAAGTTTCGTTAAAGCGAGTAGTAAAATTTCATTAGCAACTTATTGTGGAAGTTATTTAGTTTTTCAATTTTCTTCTTAACCAATATAATTATTTTAAGATATAACTCACACAAGTTTAATTGTATTTATAGATGTCACGGTGTGTCATCAATATCAATGTTCTTTGCAGAGAAAAAGTCATGTGCAACATACCCAGTTATGGCCTTAACAATCTAGTATTCTACTGAATATTACATGTAAACCTTGTAAACCTGAATGTAGTATACCTTGCTACAGAAAGGCATCAATGTAAGTAAAAGGCACAATAGACGATGTCGCTGACGATGAGACAGGGCATTCGGAAAATTGCTGTAACACTTGACAGCGAGGAGCTCTTTGTATAGTTTGCTGATTGCTGATATTGTAGAGCGACAGCAGGTGGTGTCTGCGTCATTCTCATATATGAGAAGGATGAGTGTATCTATGGCCAGCACCCTCACTTCTATTGCTGATATACCATAGCCAACCCTGTCATAGACAAAAATTGTTGACAATAATTCATTGCAAAACTACCAGGGTTGTTGTTTTAGATCAACAGATATTTGACGAACTTTGTACCCAAAGACTTGATAGGCATTGCATGGCCAAGCAAGAAATATATCACTAGCAATTATATATTACAAACAAAACTTACCAATAGTTTGTTGTTTATTCCGCAGTTACCGTAAAACTTCTATTTGAATGCCATGGCGCTTTATTTTTAGAGGTTGCATTAGAGGTGACATTCAAGAAAATGGTGGTGCTTCATTTTTCGACTAGCTTGTCAGAATTTTGGGAAGATTAATTTAATGCTTTTATGAACAAAGCGATGCTAATGTCGCCTGTATTATGCACTCTCCTTCAGCCTCAGCGTTTATACCACACGGTTTTTCATATACGTTGAAGTATGAGACCAAGTCAAGCCAAGGAACTACTTTGATTTGAGTAAACCATTAGACGGATACAGTTATTACATATTGCAATGGTGACGCTTTCAACGTTTTAAAAAGAAAAGCGTTAAACTTTAGAATAAGAAAACAGACTTTGATATACGCCAATCTAGCAATGGCTGCTATTATTCTCCTGAAGGGGTGTTTAATACGCCACAACAGAAGAAGGGTTGAAATGAAGGAGGCATTCAAATGAAGATGGGGTTCAAATAAGGGCTTTACGGTAAGTTTGATGAAGAGAAAACAACTCTTTACATAAAAAATTATTTTTTCATTGCTGGCAAAGTGCTTGCCTATAATACTAAAACCCTAAAAATGATTTGGTTAAAACGTTAGACAAACCGGTCAAAAAATATTCCATTTCAAGGAAGTTAGGCATAGTAATGCACAATACAGAGTAAATCTTGACAGCAATGCGAACATTCGTGTGCTCGATATACATGCAATCTACAGCGTTAGTACGACATGTAAAGCTTCCCTACTTAATCTTCAAGCTTTACTGTAAGCTTTGGCTGCGTCTATCAGAGCAATGTGAAAAAAATTTTGACATCGAATCCAGCTACAACTGATATATCATTCAATGCAATGAAACAATTCTCGTCCAACATCATGAGAGAGAATACAACTCCAATGGTATCACTGAACACATATGATGCTACAGACCAGTTGGAAAGAAAAACTTCAGTGTAATTTATCATATAAGCATCCGGGCCATGTTGGCATGAAACACTTCCCTGCGCAGCTAGGCATCAGAATATTTTATTTCGTTATCACCTGCTCACCGATGTCTTTACTGTATCTAGTGAGGAGGTATACTCACCTTTTCTCTTCACCAAGTAGTCCAGCATCTCTAAGGGTGTTATATTCTTCAAGGAAAGAGAAAGCATCTTCAACCACCCTACAACATAGTGTGCTAATCAAAAACATGCAAGCATCTGTTGGCACCAGTCAATGTAACTCTACAAAACTGATGCTATAATTTCATATCTGTGTGCTGCTATACACAATAGTGAACTGATTATTCTTAAGCCTGGTTCCCATATACGTCGCAATGCACCGGCGACAGCACGCAGGCTATTAGCGATGAAATGGGAGCGTATGCGCCGGGTACCACCGAGGACCGCCGGTAGTTGCCAGCGGCATCGCAATAGTTTAACGCTGTTCAAATTTCGCAAACGGCCGCAGGCAAAACCTTCCCGAAATGCACTGTACGGGTAAAGGTCACCATTATAGAAACAGCATGGCGAGTGAACATTTTATTTGATTACGCAATTATGTTTACGATATTATTAACGATGTGGCTTTTATGTGAACAGATGCCGCTGAGCCTAGCGTCACAGTGCATGTTACTGCCGGAGTCTCGCAATTGATATGGGAACCAGGCTTTACTCATCTGTATTTAACTGCTAAAAGTCTAAATGCATTGAAATGCATGGAATTCTGGGAAGAAATAATAATTTCATATCACTGAATTTAATATCCCTGAAAGGGAGATTGGCCATATCACAACTGTATATAATGTTACACGGCAGTTTGATTTGCTATTAGCGGAATGCTTGGCGTTGCACGGGTATTAACAATGGCCTATAAACAGTGGCAAATAATGTAGTTGCTTTCCACTTGCCAACTCCAAAAATGACATATAGACTTGAGCATATATATATATTTACCTATGAGCTTTATTGTGAATTGGACCGAAGATAGCCAGTAAGACGAGAGGTTCGTGAATGGCTGGGTATTTTACAGCAGAGGATGAAGAATGATGCGTTAATACAAACAGTTGACGTGAGATGATATTAGCCACGCCAGGTCTCTCCTCAGCTAGCGCATACACTTGATCAAAAGCCTACAAATGAGACCGTTGGTTTAAGGGAAGCGTAACGAAATGCAACGAGCAGCGGGTGTCATTGCAATGAACTCTGAAAGCATAGTAACTGTATGTACAGGTAGATGAAGAATAAATAAAAGAACCAATGAGGAACCAGATAAGGTAGCAACAACCAGAGGATGCTACAGTAAGACAATAGCAAAAGGAAATGAAAACAAAACTGAGCAGATAATTGTATACGAAACATGAAAAAGTGGCAATGAGAGAGGCGCTGGCCTTGCGAGATATAGCATGTAAAATAGAATATAACAGAGTATAACACAGAATATAACATAGAATACAACATAGAATATAACAGAGAGTATAACATAGAGTATAACATATAATATAACATAGAATATAACACAGAATATAACATAGGATATAACATAGTGTGTAACATAGACTATAACATAGAAATGCAATTATAGCAAAGAACAATTTATATGTAAATAGAAGCATAGATAGGTTGGTCATATGCTCGGTGAATACTGGGTACAGGAATGGACTCACTCAGCAGGAAGGAGTGAACTACACAAACCTTTGCAAGAACCTCACAGTGATCTGAACTGGCAAGCAGGCTCTCTGAAAAGACAGCCTTGACCAAACTAGACATCAAGGGAATGTAGTGTGAGTTCTTACTCTCCTCCTCAACCTTTAATAGCATTTGGGCTATGACTAAATCAGCCAAACCAGCGGATACCTGCAAGGGTCACATTAAGGCTGATCAGACAATATCTCATAGAGCTTTAATCTACAGAACAAAAGAGAAACCAGCAGTTGTATGACTCAAACAGAACAGAGCTGAGCAAGGACTATGGTAACCTTGGTAGAATTAATTGAAAATGAGACCAAGAGTAAATGAGACGATGACCTGGTGATACCATATACAGAATGCCTTGCAAGGACTATATAGCAGATACAAGGTTCTAAAAACAAACACTTTTTACAGCAGTTCAGAAAGAAAGTGAACAACTTTGAAAATATTTCTTAACATTGATAAATAAAAATTAATTTTTCATGAAATTATCTTTTATTCAACATAAATATAAGCAAGATAAAAAAACAAGTTTAACACTGAGGTTGTGCATTACATGACGAGAGCCAATCAAACAAGAGTATTGGGTGTAAATGTAAAAAGGTAGACAAGGCTGTGTTCTCTAATTTATAAGTTAGTTTGGAGCTCAGCCTATAATATATTTGTTGAATAGATTCTATAATGTAATATTCAACTGTGGTTAATTTGTGTTTGAGGTAGGATTTTTATTGATCAATTCATCACATATCCATATACAATTTAAATAAATATATATATCTAATTATATATATATATTTATTATTTATCACAATTCTAGATTTCGAATCAGATGGTAACCAATACATGAACATACAGCTTTAGCCTATGGTCCATTGTTTGATGCCAACAGTCTTGCATCAAGAATAGCAGCTAGATATCTGGTGATATTTACAAATAGAAATTTCTATCATATTTTAAGCACACAACTTTCCTTTGTAAGAGTAAATCACTTGATCTGAGCATTTTAACCGCGATCAAGTGTTATCAATGTTAATCTTAAAACATCCTGGCAGGCAGATCACCTAAAACAGCATATATGAATAGCAAGTGATAAAAATACCAATAATTTCTGAGCAAACCTACTAAAATTCTGTGCAAGTTCCTCTCTAAGCTTACACAAAGACATGTTCACACTGATAATTTATAAGTCTTCAGTTCTGGGCTAAAATACAAAATTATCATCTCATTGACACACCTCTACCTTTGAACAGACTTGTTGGGCATTTTGGAAAATCCAGAATTTATATATTTTCGGTAAATGAAATGCACCCACTTAGTGCTATGGGCGGATATAGCTGCAACTCTTGGGAAAGAAGTGTAAACATAAATAATCTTTTTGCATGTTTATAAAAGTGTATAAACATGCAAAATATGTTTCGATATTATATGAGCTGTGCACCGATTGGCTGTTGAGTCAGAGCACCATTCTTGCCAATTCTGAATGGTGGTGGTTTACTTATTTATAAAACTTAAACGAGATGACAATTTCAGTGGTTTGCGGGTGAGCGTTTTTTTAAAAAACCATTAAAAGTGTAACCATTAGTATGTGAGCAGTATTTTGAGCAATCCCAGTTGATGCTTGCATAGTGGAACCTCTACTTGCAATAATAATTCTTTGCGGAAGCAGAAAATTTCTTAAGTAGAAACCGATTTTACCATATAAATGCCCTAATCTGTTTCAAGCCTCCACAAAACTCAGATATAACACTTGTATAAATTATACATACATGCAACAGTTAAAACCTGTAGCAAACATGTGTTAGAATTATATTATGACATAACAAATATAAACAGTACACAGCAAATGAAAAAAAACAATAAAATAATGATTAAAACCTATAAATGGTACATGTATGCGCGTTGGCCGTCTAGACAAGAATAACAAAAGACCATAAAAAGTTGGAGGATGGAGATCAGAAAAGATGGATGTTGTAATGTTGTCTTGGTTTTGCTCAAAAAATGCCTTTAAAAATTTAAGTCGAAAGATTTATTTACATCGGCAATAACTGAAAAACTGTATGTCATACAGAAAACACAGAACTGAAAGTGCCAAAAACGAAAGTCGTTCTAACAAGCTACTATGTATGCGATGTTGACTCCAAATTATACAACGAGCACAAACAAAATACATCATTTACTGACTTTCTCCAAAAAAGAAGTTGAGTGAGACGCGTTTCAACTCAGACCTAAGAGAAGCAAACAAGCCAAGGCATGGAACTAACTCCAAAGTACGAATGGCCTTTCAGTTTTTGGTAACGACAAATACCTTTTAAAAGTCGAAGCAAAATTTCTACCACAAGACATTTTTATAACTAGAAAATTTCAGATGTAGTTTTAGTTTTTTAGTTTTTTATAGTATTCGTAAGTCGGGTTCCAATGTAGATGGAAACCCATACGCACACAGTAACAAACAATTGAGGGCACAAATGAGATGTCATACGTGGGGTAGAATGAGTTCCAGACAATTGAACACAATGCAGCTATCTTCTCTGTAAAACAAAGAGATGCCTTCTTGGGCTTCCTCACACCAGTGCTGCCAATCCACGTCAGCAGGAGCAGTTCGCTGTAGGTACTTGCAGCGAGCGAGCCACCTCGTATGAGCTTCTGCCAGACCATGATACCTGCAACAAGGATGGCTGAGTAAATGAATGGAAAAAGCTACTCTGTAAGGATTGCTTACCATGTTCTTCTGCTAGAAGACCACCCCCTAAGCTGACACTTAAATGTCACCATGTCATCAATGATGCAATTTGTAGGCTATACCTGGAACTCTTAGCGTTAAAAACTGCAGCCAAGAGGTCATCTAAGGAACGCTCACTCCAGTTGATGTCCTTCATGGAGAGGATTATGTTGAGCAGCTTCCATTCCAGGGTGGTCTAAAGATACAACTTCTGATATAGTCTGAGATACAACTACTGATATAGTCTGAGATACAACTACTGATATAGTCGAAGATACAACTACTAATATAGTCTAAGATACAATTACTATACAACTAAGATACAACTACTGATATAGCCACGTGCTAACATCTAGTTTCTGTTACCTCAACAGTGACGTGCTCAGTAAACCTCCTAGATAACTTGAGGATTAACTTGTCACATCTCAAATGATTTGAAACTCTCAAGTACGTCTCCAGAACATTCAATTCATCAGCGTGTAGATCAGTATTCTGAAAGTGAAAAAAAGGGTAGGTAGCGTTAATAAACAATACGCTAAATCTAAAGATACTACATAAGCAGAATAATGTATACACTAGAAATTCCATTGTCATACAGCCCACGACCAAAGTGATATTGGAAAAAAAGAAAGGGTACTGATGGTTGAGAAATGCAATATTAGCAGTCAAATGGCACTGCAGCGCAACAGGATAACTGCAATGGTAGCTGTAATGTACTGGGTGTGGGTGCTATTATATACAACAAACAGCAATAATGAAAGGAAAAGATGTTTATATGTTCCTCCTGCAATAGGAGAAATGCAATATTGGCCAATATTAGAAGTAAAATGCACTGATATTATTAGAATAAACAATATTATTAATATAGTAATAATAGAAAACCAATGCACAATTTTGTTTACATTTCAAAATGTCATAGCTAACAATATCGAGAAGTTGTGGTATTTATATAGTTTTTAGAAAATTTATTTAAAAAGTGTTTGGTCATGACAAACAGCAATAATGAAGGGAAAATATTATATGTTTATATCTCTCCCCTGCAATAGGAGAAATGCAATATTGGCCAATATTAGAAGTAAAATGCACTGATATTATTAGAATAACCAATATTGTTAATATAGTAATACAGCAATAATAGAAAACCTATGAGCGTTCCCGCGTCTGGAAGATTTCTGCAAACTGCAGCAAAATAAAAGCTGTTATAAAAGTGTTATAAAGCTGTAGACCTAATGTACTGTAATGTATGTAATTCAACAACAATAAAGAAATATGTTTATTATAACTCTGAAATGCAAAATTAGAAGTAAAATGGCAAGCTACTGTGTACTATACACAGTTTGAAAGTTGGTTGCGTTGAATGTAGAATGGTTTTGATAAGCGATCTTTAACAGAAAGCGAGTATGAGCGTTCACGCGTCTGAAAGTTTCATGCAAACTGCAGCAAAATAAAAAATGTTCTCGTCATAAAGGGGCGTTGTAGTTCGGCCCTAGCTTGTACATAAGTTGTAAAGAATTTCAGCTAACGTTTTAAATACTGAAACCTTCGGTGATTGGACAAAAAAACACAGGCTGATAAACTGTGTACCACAATTTCGTACCTATAATTCGATCTACGCTTCAAACGGTCTACGTTTATTACAGAAACTTTCGAATAAATTCGATCACAAGTAAAAAATGCCATAGACTGATAAAATGAGCACGGTTTTCTCGTGAAATGCGCACTGCTAAATAGTTCTACTATCTGTCGCACAGCTTTATTGGCATATCGTAGGCCGGTCTTAACTTTTATTAAACCAAGCTTTTCAAGCGTTTTGTGGCGATTTTCGTTCAAAATAATCTGTCTATTTGTGTATAATCTGATCAGATGGGTAAGTTTTAAGATAATGCTGACGGTATACAAAGACTTGGTAACATATTTAAATAGGCTTAAATGTGTTTTGTATCGTTATTATACTTTAACGACTCTACAAAACGATGGTTAAATTTGTTGATGAGATTTCAAAACAAGGGTTCGTCTCATTGTTGATGATTAATTTTCGTAAGTTGTGTGCACATGCATTTATCATAAAAACTCTCAAACTTCGCATCCGCTCGTTTGGTCGTGGGAAAAGTTATCTAAGATTCTGATGCATACGAAAAAGCATTAACCAAATCAAATAAAAAAGCTAGCATCATTTCTGTTCCTCATGATTTTGAATACAAGACATTAGGAGACATAATTAGTTACAATTTGTAATTGATAAGATCGATTATGGAGACTCATCTAATAGAGTCATATGACTGTAGTACAAACTCATCTGATAGAGTCATATGACTGTAGTATAAACTCATCTAATAGAGTCATATGACTGTAGTATAAACTCATCTAATAGAGTCATGTGACTGTAGTACAGACTCATCTAATAGAGTCATATGACTGTAGTATAGAGTCATCTAATAGAGTCATATGACTGTAGTATAGACTCATTTAATATAGTCATGTGACTGTAGTATAGAGTCATATGACTAGTATTAATTCATCTAATCATGATGTTGTACCTGAGCAATCAATTGTAAGATATAATCCGAGATGCTCTCCCCGTACTTCTTCACCATCTCTCCAACACAGCCTTTCGCCTTCTCTTCGATTAGCAATTCAAAGACTGATAAAAGACTACGAAGAGCTCCGAATACTCTCTCCCTGTTGACATATGGTCTCATATGACAGCTATTGAGTTTATCATCAGAAACCTCTGCCAGCCACTGATGTAGCTCTCCCAAGTCTTCACCAAAAGCTGTCAGGAACATGACAGCAAGCTCCTCTTTGCAACCTGACAAAATAATTACCACTTTTCAAAACCGATAAATATCAAAATATTTAAGTCACGAAGATAGATGGAACAACATAGAGAGCAAACAGATAATTAAAATACCTGATTTTAGGGCAAAACTCCTGTCAACGTGTCCAGCATCAATCGCAGCGCAAAGCACTGAATGCAATGCAGTCCAAAGTTTGCTTCCTGGCACTAGAACTCTGTCATTCCTTAGTAATCGAACCATTGAATAAAGAGATGGTGCAGCCGTATCGGTCATCTAGAAAATTACTTGCATGGCATTACGGTCACCTAACGCTCACCACAAAGAAAAGACTATGGGAGCAAGCAATACCTCAGTGAGATGGATGACTGCGGTGAGCAGGTAGCAGCAGGTAGCTTGGCGAAGTCTTTTGTCACCAAGTATAAAACCCTCACTCATGATCTTTAGCACATGTTTGAGAGATCGCTCAGTCCAGCAGCCCTTGAGGCTCGAGTGGTTTAAAGATGCCAAGGCAGCAGTCCAATACATGCATGAAACAGGACACCAAGGTGCAAGTGTCAATGTCTCTAAAACTCCATGCAAAAAAGTACCTGTAAACCAACGCCAAGGCATATATGCAATTTAATGAATGAATTACATTTTTTGTCATCATGGATAATGGAACAAGAGAATTAGGTTTCTAGCAAGGCAATAGTAAGATGAGGACATAATGCCATACCATGTCACACAATTTGCCCTCTAAACTCAACATTCCTTGTCAAGACAAACTACTGTATGATAACCTCTGAGATGCTGCTCCTTTGTGGCATCAGTAACATTGTGTAGATAATTTTGCATCGCTCTGAACACTGCTAGCCAGTCCTCGTCTTCAGAGCTCTTCATGAAGAAAGAACTTTGGTTAGATAGGAGGATGAACTCTTTCGAAAGCACCTGTTACACATGCAGAGAAGCTCCATCAAATACCTAGACAATCTCTATGTAGGTAACCCACAACAGATCTGAAGGTTAAACATGCTTTATAGCACAATTGTTTGTTCTAACAGGCATTTAATTTATTAGAAAGACTATAACAGATGAGAAGAGCAAATAAAATCTGAACTCAAAACTTTACCGCCATCCGCCTCAAAAGGCTGTTTGAGGAATGAACCATTTGACTTTCGAAACAATTATTTCCATTACAAATTATGTAAACGATGCTAAAAAGCAAGAAAACAACTGTTTCAAGCATTTCTTGTTGTTTTACACAATGAAATGTATATTAACTCTTCCGCTATCGTAAGCCAATATATCGGCTATCGCGGTAATATAAGTACAGACCGTAAGCCAATGAATCAACTAATCAATAGGGTGTCACTTTTCTTTTTATTACGAAGTCTACGCATTGGCTAGACTAAGCAAATTTCGTCTCCAGAGAAATGACCTTGATGCCAATCACGTGCAACCAATCGAAAGTCTTTTTGCTAAACAATTCCATTTTTATTATTTTTTAAAACAGGAAACTCAGATTGCTATCAGCCTGACCAAAAAATTCACTCGCAAAAATTCAATTTTGCGACAGTGGGAGTTACCAAATAATTTTGTACTTATCTTGTAGAGAATTTTGTTCTGAATAAGATTCATTTTACAGTAATACAATATCTGCATTGATTCTCGAGATATTGCATAAATACTAGCAGTATATTGAATTTTCAAAAATCTGTTCGAATTAATTTGGTCACAATAGCGAATTTAGGTCAGTAGGGAAAGAATTAAGAGAGCAGGTAATATATAAAATGCACTGAATTGTTTATGACTACTCGACTAATAGGGTATGCTAGGCTGGTTAGTGTGTTGTTGCTGTATCCGCAGCAACTCATATCCCAACATTGTTTTCTCAGATTTTTGTGCCAAGTTCGAAATTACATCTTTGCATTGCTATATTATTATTGTATTATTATCTCTGTTCAAAATTATAAAAAAATAAGATAATATATAATATGCTACTCGAAGCAAAAAATAAAGTGATTTATTTTGAAAATGACAGCATACCCACCTGCGTACAATAGAGGGAGAGAGAGGGAATGAGAAAGATGGGAGAAAGGGATGGGGGAGAGAGGGAAGGGGGAGAGAGGGTGAAATTAGAAAAATTGGGAAAGAGAGATGGGGAAAATGAGGAAGATAGAGAGGGAAGAGGAGAGAGTAAGGGGGGAGGGAAGAAGAGAGAAAGAGAGAGGGAAAGAGAGAGGGAACGAGGGAGGGAACGAGGGAGGGAACGAGGGAGGGAAAGAGGGAGGGAACAAGGGAGGGAAAGAGGGAGGGGAAGGAAGGTGGGCTGAAGAGGGAGGGGAGAGAGAGTGGGAGATAGAGCGAGTGAGTTTGTTCTGATCAGGTATTAATTTATAAGGACTACTATGACAATAATGTAACTGTGAACTTCAGGTTCCCTTTATGGGTAATTTTAGCAGAAGATGGATGCAGTGCCTACATTGGCAATGCAGGGTCTGGTCATATCTCCTATACAAACAAACACGCTACTTAGGAGTTAAGAAAAAAGTGAGTACTGCTTACCGACAGGGAGCTACTGCTGGTCAACTCTGGGTAGAGCTTATAGTCAAGTCTAAATATGAACAGCAGTCCAAATCGTTTCACTTGCATACTGTCATGGTTGAGAGTCCTTATCAGCATGGCCAATACCCAATCTATGCCAATGATTCCTGAAATACAAAACATGTCATGTCAAATGGCAATATGCATGTATAATGGATAATGCGCATGAAAGAATGCGCTGAAAAAACTGTAAAGCTGTCTTATATTCCATTTGCTACAATCAGTAACATAAAAGCATGTCGAAAAAATTATGCTGCTCAGGACAAGTTAATAAGTCAAGAGAGTAGAGGGTACAAACTAACTTGAGATCAATGCGAATGTGCCCATAATTAGCATATTTAATAGCATCTGGTTGGTTGAAAGTGTGGTGTTGCCCATAACGTGTCACCTGATTGGTTAAACGAGACTTACAGGTTTGTTAAAAAAATGTGGTTGTGTCAAAAATGTCGATTTAATGAAATTAAGACCAATAAAAGGCTAAAACATCGGCTACAATTTGATCTCATTTTTGTCTTTGTAGACCAATCCTGTCCAGAGAGATATGCGTTTGAATGAGGCCATCTTTTAAAAAGCTCACATTCCAGCAGGTGCTTCATTCGTGACGTAACTAGTGACACATCTAAAAAGAGTCCACGAACGATAAATACAAGGTCACTTCATTAGCCAATCATTAGCACAAAATTTTTATATAGGTCGTAATGTTATAACTCGTAAACTGTATAACTTTTGTCTGTGATCACAAATTTAGGGATTTTACTCTATTATTAAATCGCATGGATATCGAGATTTACTAAATTAATTAACATCATTACTTTAATAAATTACTCGATTGACACATTTTATTGACGAACAACAAAATTGTAAAAATTACTGTAAAGTTACTGCGACGGTGATTCCGAGTTTTCTGGGCATCAGGTGGCTAAAGTGCTACAGAGGAAGATAGGAGAATGGAGGTAAATTTATCTTTTACTTTGAGTCTCCTATAGTTATACTGTTGAGTTTACATTCAGATTATATTCTCTGTTTGAGGTTATAATGTAATTTCCTGCGCGTGCAAGATACGTATGTACAGTGAGTTCTTGACGGCTTCTTTTTAATCCATAGCATCTAGCAACACTAAGGCTTAGATTGATGAATATACTAAAGGTAATAATTTTATTACTCAATAATACATGTGCTAATCAATAAAACTATAACTTTTTGCTATCACCAATCATCGTTTTATAATTTTTTATCGTTTCACCTAGCTATATTTGCTTCAAATTTTCTTTGGCAGTTTTATCTAGTAAATTAGATTTATGATTTGACTTTAGATGTTCACTTCTCACCTGTAGAAAGTCAAGAAAATCGATTGATCGATGCACATATTTAACTTCTAGAACCAAAGCTTCAAATCGTTGGCTTGGCGTACTTATGCTTTTGTTAAACATTTATTCATTTTTAAAATTACACGCGCAATCTATCTAACTCCCGATTTGAAAGCTTTCAGTACATACGCGTTAGAATGACATATCTATGAATGACATACATTTATTGCATTTGTTTTATTGATTACAGGATGTTTATGTGGTTTTACCAGCCGAAGCAGCTTTGGCCGTGTGGAAACTGCCATAAATGGGAAAGAGAGACTTGTATGTGTGCTGCATAAACCATGATGTTTTGTTTGAGTTTGTTGCAGTAGATGAATTTGTCTTATTGTATTAGCTGAAACTATGTGAGTGGCCACGACTTGATGGATATTTTTAATAACAGCTTTATGCCAAGATGAAAATTTTTTGCTTGTAAAAATTATATAATAAAATAATATTGTTGAAGATAATGCAAAATCTGATTTGCAGAACATTGAATATATCATAGCCCTATGACACCTGTGCTGAAATCTTTTCTGATAGATGGATTTATGAAGTGCAATCAGAGCTGCATGGACAGGCACTTTTGCATAGCTCGACCCTTTCTTTAGCACTTGAATCAACTAATCAAATGAGACCAGTGAATTTTTTTCTACAAATTGATACCAATAATGACTCGATAACGTTGACAGTCGACTATACAATGTACATGACTTTTAGGGATGTAGTTGGTTTCACCACATATTCTTTTCAAAGACGCAGCTTACTTACTTTACTTACGGTAGTAAGAAATTAGTTCTCGGTGTGGGCAATGATATACAGCCCCACCCCCCAGGATAGGGGACGGGCATAATGTGGGCGGGGCTTTTGGGAGGCTGTATATCATTAGTGTGGGTAGCAACGGAACTGTGCCAATACAAAGGCCTTAATCTACATAGTTTGCTTGACAGAATTACCGTAGACCGGTAGATTTGGTAGTCGGTACTAAGATGTTTACACAGCATTCAGAAGGAGCTAATATGACAAGTTTTTAATTTTCCTTGTTTGAGGCGTTTGAGAATTTGGTAATAATGTATCTGTAGCTGGATTTAAAATTTTATTCTAGCCAACGCGAGCAAAAACAAGATAAAATATATGCCAATACAGCCGCGTAGGACTACACTTTTATCGCAATAGCTGATGTGAATACGAGAGATAGAGACAGGTTGTATCACGCGTTAGATCATTTTGGGCAAATCTGGGCATGTTTTTTGGCCTGAGCATTTCTACCGCAATCGAATTTTTTCGATTTTAACCTTCAAATATCTTGACAATGAGATCGCCTAGCACAACAAACAACATATCAACTGATATACAAAGAAAAATACAGTCAAACATGGATAACTCGCCCACGGATAGCTCGAACACATGGTTAACTCAAACGGTTTCTTTGGTCCGTTCCCACGTAATGATAAATTGATTTAGATAACTCGACCTCAACTCTGTTAACTCGAACAGTTTTTTGCCCAACGGCTACCGAGACGGTTGTTATCGCTTTAGAAAATCACTTTATTCCAAGTCATAGAGGTAAACCTCAACTTTTCGTAAATCATAGGCGTCGTTATTACCACCGTCGGCAAAATATTTTTGTTAACGACTTTTCTAAAGGTTTGGCGACTTTTGATTTTTACCAAACATCTGCTTAGCAATCGCCTTTCGGAAGCATGGAAAAGTGAGGTGACCTTCGCATAAACTTCAAGAAAAATCGGCAAAATTGATCTCGGTTAAAACGCTCAAAAGAAAAAGATGTCTTTTCTTCTAAGCATTTCAACAACGACCAAGTTTTGCCAATTTTAATCTAAAAAACGTTCTGGCAATAGCATCACCTCAAACAGCAAAACAATCTCAAGTGATAGAAAAATCTCCTATACTTTTTGATAAAAAAGTTTTCAACTTTACATTAGAAGCATTTAATTTGAAACAAGCCAATTATGCTTTGATTTCTATTATAGTTTGTATATGTGCATGTATCTACTAATAAATAAATAAATACATGGACTTGTGACAGTGCTCTGATAACTTGAACGCTCTGATAACTCGAACACTTTCGCTCGGTCCCGTGAAGTTCGAGTTATCCATGTTTGACTGTACTTTCTATTAAAATCAACTCAAATTTGACGCAACCACATCTGGTGCAATGAATTTCTTACAACAAAAAGTAGTAGATCAGATTCAACTAACTTTGATGATAGATGAAAACCTTCTAGTGCAATTCCTAGAGTAAAACGTGTATTAAAACGTGTAAAATCTGTATAAATATCACAACTTCTTGATATTGTTAGCTATGACGTTTTGAAATGTAAACAAAATTGTGCATTGGTTTTATATTATTACTATATTAATAATATTGGTTATTCTAATATCAGTGCATTTTACTTCTAATATTGGCCAATATTGCCTTTCTCATATTGCATGGGGAGAGATATAAACATATAATCTTTTCCTTTCATTATTGCTGCTTATTGTATATAATAACACCCACACCCAGTACATTACAGCTACCATTGCAGTTATCCTATTGCACTGCAGTGCCATTTGACTGCTAATATTGCATTTCTCAGCCATCAGTACCCTTTCTTTTTTCCAATATCACTTTGGTCGTGGGCTGTATGACAGTGGAATTTCTAGTTATTATACTGTTGTTTTAATCGTTATGCTATCACTTATCGTTGTTGTCTTATTTTCTGTATGTGTTGTCCGTTTATTATATCGTTGTTTCACTCGTTATGCTATTGTTATATCTGATATACCGTCATAACACTATCACTTATCGTCACTTATATTGTTGTCATACCAACGCGCTAGCAGTCGTATTTATTCACCTTGTTAGCCGGTGTTCTTACCATTTGCCGTTAGCCGGAACGGTTGATATTATTGTATATAAAGGAGTGCGTTCATTTAGTTGAGCAGAGCAGATAGCCGTACGCTCCTCGGCTAGTGAAATTTCCTTCGCTAATTAAAAGCTGAATGAAACTACACGCACTCTCTTCTCTTTATTTATTAGTCTAGATCATGCCAAGTAAAGGCCGGCAAATCCCTTTACAATACGTACAGTAAAAATAAAAGTTCTTTGCGCACTGGAGATACGTTCACGCACCTATGCACTGCAACGAACTGGGCAGAGAAAGGTGGATGCTGGGTGGTGCTTCTGAGTAGTGCCTACGCGCAGACCTGTTCGTATGTACCGTTGTTCGTAACTCGAATGTTCGTAAGTAGGGAACCGTTTGCACAGGTAATAATACCACATTGTCAGTACAGTTAGTAATACCGCATTAGGAGTACAGGTAGTAATACCACATACATTATCAGTACAGGTAGTAATAACATATTATCAGTAAAGGTATTAATACTACATTATCAGTACAGGTAGTAATACCACATTATCAGTACAGGTAGTAATACCAGATTATCAGTACAGGTAGTAATACCAAATTATCAGTACAGGTAGTAATACCATATTATCAGTACAGGTAGTAATACCATATTATCAATACAGGTAGTAATACCAGATTATCAGTACAGGTAGTAATACCACATTATCAGTACAGGTAGTAATACCATATTATCAGTACAGGTAGTAATACCATATTATCAATACAGGTAGTAATACCAGATTATCAGTACAGGTAGTAATACCAGATTATCAGTACAGGTAGTAATACCACATTATCATTAGATGTCATAATACAGCAGAGTCGGTACAAAACGAAGATAAAATGAGACACAACCTTGCTGATGAGAGTTGAATATGTCTTCTATCTTTGCAAGGTTCGGCTGCACGATGTGAAACTGAAAGCAATCATAGAGCATTAAAAAAGACCATGTGACTTATTTTAGGAAAGTAGATTGTAGAAAAATTAAGGCACTTGTAAATGGGGAAAAAGCTGGCCAAGAAGCGTGGCCACAGCCTCCAATATGGATGTGACTGCAGCAACTCTAACTACATGAGACGATACTGCGAGAAGAACTAAGATGGTAGTCACCTGCTTCTCGTTGAGGCTCTCGAGCAGAAGAATGTAGTTTGTCCATGACGCAATGCTCATGTCCTTTTTCGTGGGATCTAGTCGCAAACCACATAGGTCTGATCCAAAATCGAGTCTTGTTTCAGCGGTCCTCAACAGAGTCTTTATTACGTAAATACTCTGCTTTCGCACCAAAGGCTCTATGGATTTAACACCCTGGACACAAGATAATTTGATAAACGTACCCATTGTCTTGAAAGTCATAACGATATTTGACATACTAACAACAATAATATAATCAGCCCCGAAAAATTGCTAAGAGAGTAAAAGATACACAGAATGAATGGAACTATACAAAACAACAGAAAGGCATGGAGACAAATAAATCTGGCATGAAAATGTCCAAGAGAGACAATCACCATAAAACAGTAGCAATAGCATTAACAACACATAAAGATTCTGAGTAGATAAAAAAGACACAGGACTGCAACTACATACACCTGGAGTAAAATATGAAGGACAATTCAGAGTCTAGGAGAAGTTACAATCTTTAAAAAGGAGCCCGAACTGACTAGGTGAGACACTGCACAGCTTTACACTATAGATTTGTAATCCAAATGTTATGAAGAATGGGTTATG
Source organism: Watersipora subatra (assembly GCF_963576615.1). Lineage (NCBI taxonomy): Eukaryota > Metazoa > Bryozoa > Gymnolaemata > Cheilostomatida > Watersiporidae > Watersipora > Watersipora subatra. The sequence continues at coordinate 43,828,589 of NC_088714.1, read as the reverse complement.
GTACACCTCCACAGTTATTGTATATGACAACAGACAAAACGGTGTCCATATTAAAGACCTCATGGAAAAACAACAACATATCATAAAATTATGATGTCCTTATAGCATGCTTCCTGATTCATGAATGAAAAAAGTATTGGAGGACCTCAGCAAGCAAATTTGAATGTGTATATATATAAACCAATATCATGACACTATGGGATCAGGAGAGAAGAATTAGAGCAGAAGAACAAAAGACCAACTTACATAAATCAGGCGCATAATGGGAGAGCAAGTCTCACTTACCGCTAGAAGTAGACCTGAACAGTCATGGAGGTTAGCAGAATCAAGCAATTGATGAATTATAGCACAAAATATGGTGAATGATGATGGAAGAGATTGGGGGTCCATAGTGAGTATTTCCTTCATGTCATGTAAATGGCGCCTATCTAAAAATTGCACTACCTGCCCTAACAGGACGCCAGCTTTCCTTGCTAAGTCTATATTGTTGCTGGCAATGATTCCCTTCACTAAATGAGATAAACTCTGCCAGACATAATCTGAATGCTCATCATCCACTGTTATGTTTCTGTGAGGCGTAGTTACAGCAATTAATAGCTCAAGTCGTAGTGAAAGTTGAACATCAGATCTCAAGGTAAGGTCTATAACAGACCAGACAGTTTTGGTCGAGTAGAGTTGCACACATGCAATCATTCCCATAAAACTGGGTGATTCTGATAATCTTGCAAATGATGCCAGCTGTGACAGACTGGTGTTTGAGTCAAATTGGCCATCTCCCATGTCATCTGAGTATAAACACTTCTTAGCATGCGACAAGAGAAGCGTTTGCAACATTTCTTGGAACTCTTCATCAACATGGTCAAGATCTTGAATAAGTTTAATAGTTGCAGACAACACATTCAGATCGAAGTGTTTGCTCGTCATCTGCAGTTGATGCTCTAGTATGTGAATGAGAGACGTGCACAGCTCCATTATAACCAGTAGGCCTAACAACTCTGTGAAAGTACTCTTTACTTTCAATACCTACCAATATAAAACGACAAATTATTATCCCAAAATGATTGCCATAGATAACTAGTTTATTTTTACTATGTCACAATTAATACATGTGCCAGGTACGCCGCTAATGACAGTGATGCTAATATCGTTATGACTTGGCTATGACAACTTTGTTACATTCATTCTTATAATACAAGCTCCAGCTGAATATTTACTAATTCATTCTAAGAGTAATTCCTTTCACCCTAAGTAAAAGTTTGATAGCTAAAATTCTTAAGTAGCAATCGCATCTTTTTAAATCGCACAAATTTAACTCAAATAGTGTTCATTAAAATAGCAATGACTTTTGTACATTGATCTGAACCAAATTCAGCTCAGTTTAAAATTTTCTGCAAAAGACTTTCCATGGGGTAAAAATTACAGCGTAACTTATTTTATTCTAAATATTTACCAGATCTCGGTACAGAGTCCTTGTCCAGAACGAGGCCAGAAAGAGTATTGAAGCTGGTCAGTTCTAGTAAAAGGTAGGTAGTAGTGACTAAATAAAAGGTAGGTAATAGTAGCCGAAATGAGTGAAGAGTGAAGCAGGCTTAGCCTCTTTTAGCAAGCTACCATCTCTAACCCTGACTCCTACAGCTACTGTATGTCAATATCACCGTATATCCCCGCGTATAAGCCAATTCTAGAATGCAAAAAACTTTACCAAACTAAGTTCAGCTTATAAGCGCGTAACTCTGATTGAAAGCAAGCTCTGATTGATCGAAATGGCAACTTAATGCTAACTTAATTTCAACAACTACAGCTCAAATCTTTATTAACTCAAATTTATTAATAAGAGTGAACGTTAAAGATAATGATTACCACTACCATTAACTCTTCAACAAAATGAATTTTTCTACAAAAATAATTAAATATTCAGTACACCAAATATTTGAAATTGGTGCATATATGTTGTCATAACATTGACATACACATTGTCATACATTGTCATATACATTGTCATAGCTGTAATACGTCTGATCATCGCAAAAAAGAAATAGTTATAATAATGTGTTTTTACAAAGCGAAATTCAAGGTTAGTGTGAGATGCAAACATGTTTTCCATTGGTTCAACGCAAACATGATTGTGTGCAAACAAAACTATTCACCAGTCAGAAACATTTTGTAATAGCCTGCAAAAACTCCTCCATTTCCACAACCTTTTTCTTTAATAGGTACGTACAGGGTGTTACAATTTATGGGGTCGGCTTATATGCGAATTCCTATAAATTCCTTGCTTTCAGTGCTGTTTTTCTCGAGTCAGCTTAAATGCCTGATAGGCTTATATGCAGGGACATCGGTACCACCCAAAATTTCATTAAAAACATTATGACAACGTTTAACTCATTTCTCTTCCAAGCACTCAGAAGAATTAATTTTTTTCAGCTCAGTAAAACTAATTCTGCCTTTTTGCCCATATATATACTGTAAATCTCAGTGCAACGTTTTGAGTTCACTCTAGTAAAACAATACCCTTTTAGGTAAGGGTCTCAAACCATGCAGCTAAACTCAATACCATGTCAAACCAGTAAAGTATAAGCAAAATTTCTTGTTTTCTGATCTGCATCTCTATAAACCCTCCTTTCCGTTACATTCAATTTTAATGTTTATTAAATTTCAGATAATTCTGCAAGTCTACCCCAAGATAAAGATTGGAAATCACACTTTGAAGACGTTGACCAGATAACTTGAAAAAATTACTTGTATCAGTCAAGAGAGATGACTTACCAACAGAGAGATGGTAATACTTTTGTGGAGTAAACTTCATCTGCCAAAGCTTGGCCTATGATTCAAAAGAGTAAAAATCTCATTGCAGCATGGTGGTTTTATCTTGTGCAGCATAGACCAATGGTTCCAACCTTTCTCTAACTGCAACTTGGTCAATGTTTGACCATTTTACTGCGAACTGGGGGGTTGAATTATTCATAAAAAATATTATTTATCATTATTAAAATGATTAATTTTGGTAATAATAAAAAATAATACACCTGTTTCTTACTCATTTTGCTAGAAGCATTAAATTTTGAGGTGCAAGTGAGAATAGGTCATTTCAAAATAAAAGAGCGCTCGAATTAGACTGGGACTATAATAGAGGGGGACTAACTACTCTATCTACAGTTGGTAGGAGAAAAACTATAAAGTATAAATGCAAATAACAAAAGAGCATGAAGACCATGTAGCAGGCATTGTAGCTTGTTGCCCATAAAATCCAAAGAGTCAATTAAGAATTATCTACTCAAAAATAATTAATAATTACCCTGCACGATTATCTTTTGTAATTTGCATTCATACTTAATATTTTCTTGTCCTATAGTCCGTAGATGAAGTAGCAAGTCCCCCTTTCTTATCATCGAAGACTTAGATAATAAATAAAACAAAAATAATTAAATAATTCTTGTACTTGAACCGTACTTGAACTTGGAATTCTTGGACCGATACTGGTCTGTGGCCCAGGGGTTGGGACCTCTGCACTAGAGCATCATCAAATGTCTACACTGAGAATTAATGATATTTGGTAAGTCATTAATAAAAAGTAAAAACAACAGATCAAGTTACCAAGAACAGTGCCCTGCAGAACTCTAGAAGTGGCCGACCCAGCTTCTGAAAGCGCGCTTCCAATTTCAACTACTTGTGTTCTATCAGCCATAAAATATATTATTCAATATATTATTTCTTGTTGTATACCTTAATTTTTATTTGTATAAATCATTTTCGATCGTCCACACAATCAAAGGCCTTTGAAAAGTCTAATTCACAATACAATCCACACATCTATTGTGCAGATGAGCTGTATCTCACAAGATCTTCTAGCACAAAAACTATGTTGAACATTCATAGGTATGGTAGCTATCAAGATGCGTGCATATGTGACATCTTACTTACTCTGACATCTTACAACAAACGCTAGTCAAGAAAACAGGTCTATAGCTAACTGGATTATTCTTAGATCCATTTTATATCTTGGTACAACCTTAGCATGTTTCCATACCAATGGGAGTTTTACAGTTTTGATGAAACATTGAAAAATATCTGTTCCTAGTTGAGCAAGGCGTGGAAAAATCTTGATAGTAACCCCATTAATGTTGTTAGGACCTCCAGCCTTACCAATTTTTTGCATTTCAAAAGTTTCTGTACTCAATTTTCTGTAATTTCTATAGAGCTGGTGTCTGAAAATTGTGGTATTGCTATTTCAGGCAGAGAGCCACCTGTATCTATGGTACAAACAGATAAAAATGATCCATTTTGTTTTAATTTTGTTTCAGCTGGAACAGTTTTCTCGTAAGTTTGGCAATGGCATAACCAACTTGTGTCAAAAACTATTGAACTTTTATTGTTCTTAAAATTTTCTTATACTGCTTTTGGAGCTCATTTCATTGATAGGTGTTTCCAGATCAGTCTGTTTTAGTTAAACATATATGTTGCACTGATTTTTCACCAATTTTTGGTCCGTCTATCCCTCGAGGCTGGTGATAAGGCCTGACTTGTCATCAGCATGAATGGATAGGCAGATACTATAGTATCAGATTTTGCATGGTCAGCGTGTTTGTACACGTCTATGGTTTTTAATTTCATTGTAGCCTTATCTACACATAGGTCTGTCTCTATACCTATGATGGAGTGAACACCTAGGCTTAACTGTGGTTTATGAATATAGATGGAATTTATTAGTAAGTATCATGTCAATAATACTTACAAATGTTAAATAATGATTAAAAACAATTGTAAGTACCACCTTACAACATATAGAAAGAATCAATAACTGGTGTGGCCTGGTGTGAAGTTTCTTAACACACTACACTGATCACAGAAGAGCCATGCCCTCAGTGACTACAACAGAATAAACAGCGAAAATGGAAATGAACGTTCAAAGGTCACGGCCTTTTTCAATCCACTACGTATTATGTTCATGGCGTCGGGCTAGTTAGGAGACCACAATAAAATATTTGGTGAATACCAAACAGTAGTAACAAAGTATTTTAGGTTATAGCGTTGGTTCTTTCTCTAGTTGCGTATCTGCCAAATGTTGTGTGTTATTTACCTATTAACAGTTATTCATGAAATGGCAGCAGACTGAATTATAGCGACTCAAACAAATATATGCTTAAATAGGGTACATCCGTCGCTTCTTCGCCTTGCCTAGCGTTCTCTGTCTACATAGTTTATCCAAACTTTGTTGTGCGTATTAGTTCTTTGGTTTTTCAAGAAAGAAACTTGTTATCTGAAGTTTTTATTTGTGAAATATTTTCAAACAGTTACTCACGACTTGCTGTTTGTGATTTTCTGTTTGTTGCAACTTTGTCTTGGATCGAATGTATTTTTGTTGCGTTATATCCACCCGTGTTTAAAATTGAAGTTGGCTTTACCAGGAATTTTTATTTCAATTTGTTGAATTTGTATTACATTTGGGTTATATTTGATGGCAAATGTCGTTTTTTACTTTCATTATAACAAACAAAAATGCTATAACTATAATTGTGCGCTGTTTCAGATGACTAGTTATCTAGGCTGTGATACCTGTCTGAGTTTTTTCATCATGAAGTTTTTTCTGTATCACAAGTTTGTTACGAATTTTTAAATTTTACATTTTCAGTATGCCATAAAAATATATATACGTATGTGGGGTTATTTCACACAACTAAAACAGCTTTAAAATTGAAGTCAAGAGTTCCCTAAATGCTATATGCGTGATACATTTATTTTACTAATAGTTTGACACATTAAACACTATAAAGTGCATATGAGATACTATAATCTTGATTATGTTTAAAAAGTGTACAAACTAACATTAATTATTGCTTCGTCTGTTCAAATGAGCTCTAAAGATTTTCAGAGTTGTTGTCTGAGTCGGAACCAATTAGGCTGTTACTACTAAAATGTTGAATTGACCTTTTTAGCAAGGCTACCTGTGACAGACGAATTGAACAAACAATCATCCTAGAAGGTTGAAAGTAATTTTAGCAGCCTACCCTCTAACCATATCTGTAGGTTTTAGTGATGGTTTCAAACATCTTAAAAGTAGAAGCCTCTGTTATATTGATTCCTAAATTCCTAAAATTGTTTATTGTTGGTAATATAAAACAAATTCCTCTCTGCAACATCTTTTATAGTTAATACTCGAGACATAATCGGGATATGTATTTGTTGTGCCTGCACCATTATTTGGAGGTTCAATCAGATTGAGTAGGTTATTAAATACTGATATAATTAGTATTCCATAGGATAAAAATAGTATTTTTATTTGTTGTTAATACTGTGAAAGCACCTACAGCATTAGCTATTTGAGAACTGGTAATTTATTTATAAAATCACCCTTGTAGTATTTTAATTGTACACTCAACAAAAAATATTGTTTTTGCTCAGTATTGTTGTTCAGATAAGGAAATACAATGACTGCATGAGCCATTTTATGAACCTCCTCACGTTTTTTAATAAATCCACAAAAGTTGTGTAAGGGCAGTGATAAGCGGAACTAGATAACTATGTCAAGAGCATGGATACAGTTGAGCCTCAACTTGTGATCAATCACCTTTACACACAAATCTTATGATGCAAACATTCGAATTCATATCCAAAGCAATGTCTATCATGCAATGTCTGAAATTTTTTGAAACATGGTTTTGAAAATCTGTACATTCATGTATGTATGTCATCTCCTTCACATAGTCAAGTTCTGCAGTTTTCAAATAATGCTAAACATTGTTTTATAAAATTTAAGTTTTATAAACATAAAAACTACAAAAGGAATGTATAAATACATTCCTTTTGTAGTTTTTAAATTTTTGATCCTAGGACGTCTATCATAAGATGTAGTAGTGCTGAAAAAAATAGGGAATAACAGTCAAACCAAAAGCTAAAAAGGTCTGAAACCAATGAAAGTGGAGAGGCTGGGGGAGATAGTTCAAAGTAAAAATGTTACAACTTAAATTTTAATCAAAAGATATAAATAATTAATGATTTGGTCTCTCTCACCACCTCTATATATGTAGCATCTTTATTTCATAATCTCGAGTCTACAACTCTGTTCACCTTTTTGTGGCATGAAGGCAACATGATCATAAACATTTTTATTGAATATTACTTTTGTTCCTTCTGTTTGTTACATAATTTTTTTTTTGTAATTAGCTTTTACAGTGTTTTATATTTTTTTGATTGTTCTAAATGTTCCAAACATTTTTATATGAGTATTCGCTCTAACACGTGACAAGCCTAACATAAAATCCCTAAATAGCATAACATTCTACATCATAACAAGGTTGTGCTAATACAGCTCTGTAGGATA